>NC_134358.1:115594987-115924153 GCF_048569485.1 Anomaloglossus baeobatrachus | reverse complement strand
GGGCAATTATTTACATTTAAACATACCAGGTACCATTCCACCACCAACCACCCACATGTCCGAACCCCACCCAAAAACCTCCAGGAGGTAGGTCGCCGGTCCTGTTGGTGACCAGGGCTGGGCCATCACATTCCCCAGACCTTTCCTCCAATCTTCCTCTCCTGAGGAGAGTGGTGTAAGGTAGGCCCCATAAACAGGCGTACCCGCTTCCGAGTGTTGGAGGGCAGGCCCCATAAACAGGCGTGCCCCCTTGTTGGTGCAGAGCCATGCCCCTCAACAGGCAGACTCTGTGGTTGATACCAAGGAGGTAACTTTTTACAATGCAAAAGTTTGTGGTTAAATCCAGTTCATAACCAGTGGTCTAACATTTTAAGGAGGTCTCACAATAGTCCTTGTGGGCACATTTCGCTTAAACGTTACCTAACTGTAAACAGGTTAAACATTACATTTCATACAGTCACTTTGAACTAAACTGTACTTTCTCTATAGCGTAATGGGAGCTGACCAAAGTTGCTGCGGGTTGACCTACGCAGTACTATACTGTCATCTGTCTGAGGTTGTGTCCTCCCACCCGATGTATGTGTCTCAATGTGAATAATGGGTGTGCTAGGTATTGATGCCAGTGCATGGTCTTCTGCTTCAGCTACATTTGGCTCTTCCAGGTTCTGAACAGGTTCTTCTGGGTCTCTTACTTCTCCAGATTGAGGGAATGTAATAACCGGAATAACTACTGCTCCATTGTATTGAGGCCAACTTGCTGGAAAATCTCCAAGTACAGTATGGATCATCTTTTCTTTTGGTTCTTGAACTGGCAAAGGGTTGGGAATTTCTTCAGGGATTCTTAGTTGTTCAGGACATTTCTTTAAGCGATCTCTAGAAACGACAGCTGTTGTTTTTCCTCCATTTTTGCTGATAAGGCATGTCTTTTCATTGCTAAGCGTCGATGGTAACACAGTATAGGGTTCTTCTTCCCAGTGATTGTCAAGTTTATGACGTCTTCTCTTTCTTTTGAGAACTATATCTCCTGGCATCAAAGGAACAGCAGGTGCTTTTCGATTGTAGGCCTTTTCTTGTTTCTCACGCTGCTGAGTCAGGCTTCGCTCCACACACTCTTGTACTTTCTTGTATTGGGCTTGGCGGTTGGAATCCCAATCAGCACCTTGTAGATGGTCTTCAGGGGTCTCAACTCCCATTTCCAGATCTACTGGCAATCTCCCTGGTCTGGCCCTCATCAGGTATGCCGGTGTGCAGTTCGTGGAACTCACAGGGATGTTGTTATACATGTCCACTAGATCGGGCAGTTTTTCCGGCCACTGACTTCGTTCTTCTAGTGGGAGAGTCTTCAGAAGGTCGAGAATGATGTGGTTCATCTTCTCACACATGCCATTGGTCTGAGGATGGTAAGGCGTAGTACGGATCTTCTGGCAGCCGTATAGGTTACAAAACTCCTTAAACACTTCAGCTTCAAAGGCTGGTCCTTGGTCAGTGAGCACTTGATCTGGATAGCCATGTGGTCGACAGAAGTGTGTCTGGAAAGCTTTGGCTGCAGTTTGACCTGTCAAGTCCTTGACTGGTACTACCACCAGGAATCTGGAGTAGTGGTCAACCATAGTGAGAGCGTAGTTGTAGCCTTGTCTGCTGGGTGCCAACTTTACATGGTCCAGGGCCACGATCTCCAGGGGCCGTTTAGTTTGGATTGGCTGGAGTGGTGCTCTCTGGCTGTGCTGGTCTTTTCTTCTAAGATTGCAGGGCCCGCAGTTTCGACACCACTTCTCTAGGGCAGATCTCATACCCACCCAGTAGAATCTTACTTTAAGTAGGGTCTCCAGTTTCTTCCAACCAAAGTGGCCTGCACCATTGTGATAGGCTTCTAGCACCATCCTCGTATCCTTCTGTGGTACAATCACTTGCCACACCTTCTCATGCGTCCTCGGGTCAATGATGCTCCTGTAAAGTTTGTCTTGATAGATGAATAATCGACCCCTCTCCTTCCATAGGTACTGTGCCTCAGGTGGGGCTCCTTTGTCAAGGCTGGCGCCAGGCTGGCTGATCAGTTTCTTTACCAAGCCTACCGCTGGATCATTTTCCTGGGTCTCCTTCCAGTTGTAGTGAGGTAGTGGGTTCAGGGTCACCTCTTGGCGGTTGGCACGCGACTGCCGACACTGTTTTGCTCCATGGCGATGGAACGCTGGCAGCTCAATCTCTTCAAGATCATCTTCATCTTCACCCCCGTCTGCTAGGTGAGGCATCCTGGACAGAGCATCTGCGTTGCCGTTCTTGCGGCCAGCTCGATACTTGACAGTAAAGTCATAATTCGCCAGTCGGGCTACCCAACGCTGCTCCATGGCACCCAATTTAGCAGTATCCAAGTGGGTCAGGGGGTTGTTGTCCGTGAAGACAGTGAATTTGGTGGCTGCCAGGTAGTGCTTGAACCGCTCTGTGATAGCCCATGCCATGGCCAGGAACTCTAGCTTGAATGAGCTATAATTCTCTGGGTTTCTTTCAGTAGGCCTGAGCTTCCTGCTGGCGTAAGCAATCACACGCTCTTTGCCTCCCTGCACCTGTGAAAGCACCGCTCCCAGTCCCACATTACTGGCATCTGTGTACAGTACGAATGGCAGACCGTAGTCAGGGTAGGCTAGGATCTCTTCACCCGTCAAGGCCCCTTTCATTTGTCTGAAGGAGTGTTCTTCTGCTTCTCCCCAGTGAAATGGCGGGCCGGAGATCTTTCCTTTCTTCTTTGGGTGGCCTACCAGGAGCTCTTGCAAAGGCGCTGCCATTTTCGTGTAGCCCTTGATGAACCTTCTGTAGTAGCCTACCAAGCCAAGGAACTGACGTACCTCCCGAACGGTAGTAGGTGTGGGCCATTCCTGGATGACTGTGACCTTCTCTGGGTCCGGTGCTACTCCTTCTGCACTGACCACGTGACCTAGGTACTGGACCTTTGGCTTCAGTAAATGGCACTTGGATGGTTTCAGCTTCATTCCATATCGGGATAGCGCTTCAAAGACTTCAGCCAGGTGTTTCAGGTGGTCCTCGTAGGTCTTGGAGTACACGATGACATCATCCAGGTAGAGCAGGACGGTTTCAAAGTTGAGGTGCCCTAGGCAGCATTCCATAAGCCTCTGGAAGGTCCCGGGGGCATTGCAGAGTCCAAATGGCATGCTGTTGAACTCACAGAGGCCCATTGGGGTGGTGAAGGCCGTCTTCTCCCGATCTTCTTCTGCTACAGATACTTGCCAGTAGCCACTAGTAAGATCTAGGGTAGAAAAGTAGTTAGAGGTTTTCAAGGCAGCGAGGGATTCCTCTATCCTTGGCAAAGGGTAGGCATCCTTGTGTGTTATCTGATTTATCCATCTGTAATCCACACACATCCTCATCGTGCCATCCTTCTTCCTCACCAGGACCAGGGGAGCCGCCCAGGGGCTACAACTGTCCCTTATGACGCCTGCCTCCTTCATGTCCTTCAGCATGTCCTTTGTGCGCTGGTAATGGGCTGGTGGAATAGGCCTATGTCTTTCCTTAATGGGAGGATGACTGCCTGTGGGTATGTGATGTTGCACCCCTTTGATCCTACCAAAGTCTAGTGGGTTCTTACTAAAGACCTGCTCGTATTCCTGCACGACCCTGTAAACCCCATGTTTCTGGTAGTCGGGTGTAGAGTCAGTCCCCACGTGTAGTTTCTGGCACCAATCCTCTAACTGCTTTTGGGAGGTCTCGCCCTCTTTTGAGTCAGCTTGTGTCAGGGGACCTACAGGTGTTATGGCGTCATCTGAGCATGTAAACAGTTTGGCTATGGTAGCGTACCTTGGTAGTCTGGCTTCCTCCTCCCCACAGTTCAACACTCGTACAGGCACTCGTCCCTTGTGTACATCAACTACCCCCCTGGCTGTCAGAATCGTGGGCCAGTGGTCTGAATGAGTGGGCTCTAGTACAGCCTGGTAATCTTGTCCTCTGAGACCTACCGCTGCTCTACACCACATCATCATTTCGTTCCGTGGGGGTATCACAATGGGGTTTGCATCCATCACCCGTACACTACCAATCTCACCGCCAGTCTGTTTTACCTGTTGCTTCCTCAGAATGATTCGGATCTCCTTTTGCAAGGCTCTTTTCGACCCGCCCTCAGCACCTTCAACAATCTGGTGAAGCAACAACAACACTTCCCCTAGGCAATTTTCTATGACATTAGTACCTAAAATCATTTGCGGGTTCCTTTCTCTAATATCAGTGTCCACAACAATCAGTCCTTGTCCCTTCATTTCCTGCCTTCCCACCTTTATGGTTACCTCTTTGACCCCGATCTGGTCTATAGGTTGTCCGTTGGCAGCATAGATGGTGAGGGAGGGGTCCGGTGGTCGGAGATCGTCGTCCGACCAAAACCTACGATAAAGGACATACGGGATCGTGGTGACCTGAGAGCCGGTGTCCAATAATGCCGGGGTAGGGATCCCGTCGAGGACGATGGACAGGACAGGACGTCCACCCACGTACTGATCACAGCAGCGAACTGGGCCTGATCTTCTTAATCCTGAGGACTGGCCCCCGGCCCCAGGTTTGGCTCGTTTAAAGGACAGGCCCTTGCATAGTGACCTGCCTCCTGGCAACGACGACAGATGGGTTGTCCAGATGAGTCATAGCGATCACTGCTCCTGCCTCGGGTTGGGGGACCTCTTCTCCTCCGCATCCAAGGGACGTCCTCTGGGTTGTCAGCTAGCAGGATCCGATGAGGGACTTTGGTCTCTGAGGGCAACTGCATTGCTTTCAGGATTTGTGCGACGTCCTTAGTGAGCTGTTGCACCTGGGAGGATAGCGTACTTATGGTCTCTGCTGGCGCGTTGAGTCCTTTTGTAGTTATCAGGGTCTGCGAGGAGGATTCCGCTCCTGCAGCCGTGGAACTGGCAGGCCATGCTGGTGCGATGGGGTCTGTGTCCACAGGAGGTTGGAGTGCTTTCACTGCCCTGTCTTTCAGAATGGCAAAGTCCACGTCAGGGTGTTCCAGGGACCACAGCTTCATCTGCTTCCCATCCTCAGGAGAGCGCAGGCCCCGCAAGAATTGTTCCTTCATCATCCGGTTTCCTTCCTGATCACTGACAGGGTCCACCAGCTTGAGAGCCCGTAGTGCAGCCTGCAGCCTGAGGGCATAGTCTCTTATACTATCTTGGGGCTTCTGACGGCAGTTATAGAAGTCCGTCCTCAGCTCTCCCTCTGTGCGGTGTTCAAAAGCAGCTGCTAGTTTGGCAAAGATGGTCTCAACAGAGCCCCGGTCATCATTGGTCCAGGACTCAGCCTCCAATTCTGCTGCTTCAGTCAATTGTCCCAGCACCACAGCGGCCCTCTGCTTACCAGTCATCGCGTGCATGTCTAGCAGGGTGTTGATCTTCTTCTTAAACCCGGTCAGCGTGTCTATTTTACCGGCGTATTGGGGCAGCCATTGCGCTCCTGGGACATACAGTAAGGAAACTGGCATTATGGGGGAGACTTCGGCCGGCGCAGCTGCGACCGCGGCACCGGCACCAGGCGCTGCTGCGTCCAGCGCGACGGGGGCTGGCATCGCTTGGGCTGCGTCGCCCTGACCAGGGGCATTACCTCCTGCAGCGTCCATTTTTCTTCAAAAATCTGCGCGCTCCCTTTCCACTTCCTGGATCAGAACGCTCTCTGAATTGTGGGGATTCTGGGGCGGCCACACCTCTTCGTGGGCGGTGCTCTTCTCCCTCGCGCGGGCTGCAGCGCGCGCTTTTGAAGATGGCAATATGGCGGCGGTTCAATTTTTGCGGTCGGACCTCTGAGGCACACGGTCACCTGTCTGAACAGGTCTAGTCCTTATCCTGTTCGTGACGCCAGTAGTTGTGAAGCCCCGCAAGTGTGGTGTCGGTGCATTACCTGAAGGGACTCCACGTGGATGGAACAGTCTGGTCACAGGTAGGGAACCTTCTTTCTTTGATTGTCGTGACGCCACTCTCAGAACTGCGGTCAGCGGGGACCGCCACTGCAGATTAAGGGATGCCTGGGGCTGATGGTGGGTGCAGTCAGTATATTAGCCCCCTGAGAGTGAGGCAAGCCCCAGGCCCCGGTGTATGTGTGTGGGACCACAGGTCGCAGAATGACTCAAACACAGTCCAAGAAGTCTTTCAACGTGTTTACTCACTGTTTGGAGGTCACGGTGAGATGCCCGGGCGACACTGTGATAACCAGGTTGAACCAGGAATTCCAGGAGGCCGTTCTGAGGGTAGCTGTCCACTCGCCTTCCTTGCACTCTTTCTGTTTTAGGAGGATCCTTTGCTTGAAGCGTGGTAGGACCCCTCCAGGGAAGCTGTTACCACCCTGCTCCCCTCTCTCTGGCTCGTCTGCCGGCAGCGTGGCCTTGGTGGGATGGCTTCTGGCCCTGTCCCCTTATGGGCCCGATGATTGCTGCTTGGCCCGAGCTCTGCGTAGTAGTGGTGAGGGCATGAAGTATCCCCACCTGTGGGTTGAGCAGCTCTGAATGATTTGCTGCCTGAACTGGGGATCTAGTTCCCCTTGTGTGCTCGGATACCGGGATCTCCGTACTCAGCCACCCTTCTCTCTGGATGATTTTCAGGCCGACCCACGGTACTCCTTTCTCCCCCGCTTTCAGCTACTGCACTCCTCAGGACCTGTCTCACACTCTAGAGCTCCTCTGCCCTGCTTCCTCACACTTCAACTTCTTCCTCTCGACTCCCCTCTTCCTAGCAACCAGCCTCTGAACACACCCCTAGCTGGGAATTGAAAGTTAACCCCTTCTGGCTACCCAAGGGTCCCCTCTGGTAATGTGGGAGGCCTGGTCACTATATGTTTGTGTGTGCACCTCATCCTGGCCTTTGGAGATTACCTGGAAGCATTGCTCCCGCATGGGTGCAATACTCTGTGGTGCCTGACCAAGTCAGGGGCGCCACACATGCTATTCCCTATGTATACCGCCCCCCCCCCCCAAACACACATTACCCAGTTACCATACTGTCTCCTCACACTATTCCCCCTTCCTCATACTCTCTACTCTCTCATCTCCACTGCTAACGCAACTGCATTCTCAAACATCCACCCCCCACTCCCCATATTGTGTCCACACCCATCCCATCCCCATTGCTCCCCATACTATATATACCTACTCCCTATCATTATGCATTCATCTCCTCTCATACGGTTTCCTCATACATGCCCCTTATCTCTCCATACTGTGCACCCATCCCTCCCTCGCACTTCATAATAATTCTTTATATTTCTCCCTTTTGCTTTCTCCCCATACTGTCTCCTCACATATTCCCGCCACTCCCCGTGCTGTCTGCACAAATACCATCCCCCTCGCTCGCCATACTGCGTCTGCACCCGTCTTCCACCTCATACTGGTTCATCATACATCCCTCCTTCACTTCTCATACTGTCCTCAAATTTCTCCCCCCTTTTCTCATCATACTGTGTCCACACCTATCCCATCCCCCTAGCTCCCTATACTGTATACACATACATGCCCCCTCTCATACTGTTTCCTCATACATGCCCCCCTTGCTTCCCATACTCCTTCTGCACCCATACCCCTCTAAAAATATTTTATCATAGATCCCCTCTCGCTCCTCATATTGTGTCTTCAAATTTCTCTCCACCCACTCACCATACTTTGTCTGCACTCATCCCCACTCACTCCCCATACTGTGTCCACACTCATTCCCTTCATTGCTTCCAAATCTGTGTCCTCAAATTTTCCCACCCTTACTCCCTACTGTCAGTACCTATCTACGTCTCTCTCCTCATTCTGTGTCAGCATCCATACACCCTCTTGCTCCCCAAACTATTTCCTCAAATAAACACCAATCACCCATACCCAATTACAAAAAAATGTTGGTGTCTTCAACTCCACTGGAGGACTTGCCATTAATGCTGTCTACGCCTTTGCGGCACCAGCAAGTGATGTCAGCAGCATGATAAGATTACCTGATCGCACTGCTGATGCCACCCTGACCCGGAAGTGGCGATGGTCAGGTGTTCAATTGTACTCGCCTCTGAAAGGCACATGTAAAATTGATTGCTGGGAGCTGGTGCACTGCACTTTCTCTTAGCTGCCATATCAGCTTGAAAGCCAGTTCAGAGAATGGCCAAATCCCAATCTAGGGGGCAGCAAAATATAGCAACCAGAGAGACACCTCATTGGCACCCTCTGCCTGCTGCGCTCAAGGCCAACGTCCTGCTTGCCTGTCTTCCCCCTTCACATGCCCCTGACTACATGGCAGCAGGTGTAAGTGTTCTCTAGCGATAATTTCCTGGTAATACAATAGTAATTTTATCAAAACTACAGTAAGCAGCCCAGTAAGTGACACATCACACTGATCAGGGTTTCCGTCTACACATTATGCTGCTCTCAGATTAGGAGGCAAAAACCTGTTGACAGATTACCTTTAAAATTTATGATTAGCAGCTTCCTCTATATGCTGACAGCCGTTTCCTCATTGCTACTTAAAGGTAACCTGTCATGTAAAAAAAAAAATGCTCTTAAACTACAGATATGATTTTAATCTGAAGGTTAAAAGCAATCTAAATCTATGTTTCCACCACACTGAATGTCCGGTTACCGAGAGGAGATTAACTTTATTCTTCCCAGCAGCCTCTGGCTTTGAATCATAGAGGTGCAGTCAGCACAGCTTCAATTACCGCTTAGTACACCGTGAATGGAGGCTGTAACCATGCCCAGCACTAACTGACAGCACTGATACACTGTAGAGCCGACTGTCAGTTCTTCTACGTTGCTGCATTTACAGTATGGCGACCGTGCAGCTTTACATCACTATTAAACTGTGGATTCACCCCATATCTGCAGGTTAATAACATTTTTTGCATAACAGGTTCCCTTACATGGTTACATAGTTACATAGTTTGAAAAAAAGACCTACGTCCATCTAGCCCTTTTTTGAAAGCTGTTATAGTATCTGCCATTACTACCTCTTGTGGTAGGGCATTCCACAGTGTGACTGCTCTAACTGTAAAGAACCCTTTCCTATTTAACTGTTGGAATCGCTGTGTATGCCCCCTAGTCCTAATTATTGTCTTTGAAAGGAATAAGTCATGTATGTGCCAGTTCTTTATATTGACCACACATGTATTTATACATACAAATGAGATCTCCTCTGAGATGTCTGTTTTCTAAGCTAAACAAATCCAACTTATTCAACCTCTCATCATATGGGAGGTCTTCCATTCCTTGTAGCAGTCTTGGATCAAATTATTTATATTGAACGTATGGGTAATAAATTTAAAAAATAAAAAAAAAAAATAGAACTACAGTGATGACTGATAAGGGGTAGAGTTTCAGAGTGCAGCTGTTTAGTAGAGTATTTCATGTTCAGTATGCACCTGTTCACATTTGTCTGTTAGGGAGTGCCGTCAGTTTTTTCATTTTTGATAAGTGGTAGACCCATTAAGGAGAACAAGAAAATAACTGCATAGAAGACCAGATATAGACATTGTGCAGTGGAGAGCTAGGTAACGATCATAAATAATGTCTGCAATTAGTCCTCTTTTTTATGTCAGGAGCCAAGATCCCTCAGAAATGGCTGAATCGACTATTAAACCAAACAAATAATTTGGATGAATTAGATTCGAGTCAATTTGGGTCGGCTGTGTCTGAATCTGTAATTCTAGCAGCGACCATTACCTTTCTCTCTGACGCTATCCTCACAGAAATAGTAACAAAGAAAGGAGACGTTTGCTCTGAGTCATCCGTGCTCTGTGCAATGTTCATGCTTTATTCTGCTTTGCCTGTCACCATAATGTAATTTGCAATTGGCCATAGATTAACTGTAGATGACATCAGTCCAATAATATTATTCCTTCTGAACATTAATAAGGATCTATCTGTCCTGTGATAACTGCTCTGTTACATGATATAAAGCATTTATAAAATTCAGTGATCATCATGTATATTTACTTATATGTGTTTTGTTAAATAAAGCATTTTTAATACCTGTGATAAAGCTATAAAACTCACATTCTCATTTAGGAGGTTATAGTCTCAGGATTTTCCTATATAACCTAGAGCCAGTTCTATACTGGCACTCTCAGGCTGAGTCTATACATACCTTTAGGATGTATAGGTTTGAAACACAAGCAAGTAAAGTTTGTAAAGTGAGCAGTTTTCTGAGTGGCAGTGTGTCACCCAGGGTTATGGGGTACTCGGTCCCGGGCGGTGTATAACTGGGGAATGTCACTTGGTGGCCGTTGCCGGTCCCATGCCCTGGGTGCTTTTTAAAAGAGGAATATTTACAGGGGATTTGAATAATGTTCACACGAGACGCCACTTGCAGTTTGAGGCTATGTGGATGGAGCCGCTGTTGCACAGTTTTCTCTACTGGGGCTGGTGTTAATGGCAGCCTGGATGTTAGGCCCTCCGCAAGCACGGCCAGGCCCCAGAGGATAGGTGATGTAACGGTCATTGAAAGAAGGTAGGCCACAACGGGAGTTTCAGTGTAACTGGTTCTTCTAGTCACTGCAAGCTGGTAACTGGTCACCTGAGGCTGGCTGGTCTTAACCGCAGGTCCCCGTAGTCCCAGTTTAGTGACCTGGTGGCTTTTTTCCCCTGCACCTGTCTTTGGTTGGTGGGTCCCCGTGGCATAGAGCAGCTGGGGGTCCCCTCCTGGTTGTCTTCTTCAGCAGTCCGTATGACTGTAGGTCTCTGGTCCTATACCCGGTTCTCCGTTTGCTACTGAGTTCCGAACATCAAGGTCAGTGAGGTCCTTAATGGTCTCCTCACTATGTAGATTTTATCAGGTCTGCCTGGAGCTTTTGCCTGACCTAGGATTCTGTACCACGTTGGTGCATAGTTCCGGGAGTACTCCACCGTACTCAACCAGCAACTAACCGCCTGGGCTCTCAGGTCACTGTTCACTCCTGTCAGTCCGTCTGCTCACTTTCACTGTCACTCCTCGACTCCTCACTCTCCACTGTCTTACTGTCCACTGTCTGCCCCTTCCACCTGGTTGTCTAGTGGACTGGATTGGCTCCACCTCTAGGTGGCCATCCATTGGTCCAACCCTAGCCTGGTACCATTCTATGGGGGATTGTTGGGGAAAAAAGGGATTATGTGGAGTGTTTATGTGTTACCGGCACTGGTCTTCTGGGTCCCTAGGGGGTAGGCCCTGCATCCTGGTGGGGATGCAGTTCCTTGTAGCTCCCTTATGGCTTCAGGGTCACTACAGCAGCAGCTGCTGATCAGCTGATAGCTAGGGTGAGTTTTCATAGTGACTCCCGCCCCCCTGCCTATTCATCCTCCCCCTATTATTGATACGGGATACGGGACTGGATCCCGTTTTTTTGCGTGTCCGCTCAGCTCCAAATAATAGACCTTTTCTGTGCTCCCTGCACAAAATGTGACCCCTGTACTATACCTCTTATGGTACATTGCCTCCACACTCTACCTCTGTTATAAAATAATTCCTCCACACTATAACTACCACACCATTACCCTTTTGTGAACTATAACTTGTACACTGTCTGCAGTTATGAACTACAACATCCAAACCAACCTCCCTCATGAACATGAACTATGGCCTAAACATTGTCCCCTCCACACAATTGCTTTCCCACTGTTCCTATATCACAAAGTCCTTGTTACACTGTTTTCCCTCACTCTGTCCCTACCATTACAATGTACGCCATCATAATGCCCCACCTCCATGCTGTCCCCATATTCAATGTTCCCTTTAAGCTACCTGTTCTCCATAATGCGTTCCCTCATCTTACTGTACTCTGTCATGCTGAACCTTCCCCATTGTATACCCCCTTTTAATACTGACCATTCTCCATAATATATTTCCCTACACCGCCCCTCTCTCTTCACAATCTACTCTGATACTGTTGCTCCACAGTGCCCCTTTTAGGTATTGTGATCCTTCTACATAGTGTGCCACACCAAACTGCCCCCACTCTATATTGTGCAGATTGTGCCCTCACACTGCCCCTACAAATTCTCCCCGCATTCTATAATGTGCCTTCACAAGGTTCCTTTATCTGTATTCTGTATCTCTCACTCAGTTTACAGTAAATGTCCCTTCTTGAATCTTCAGCCTCACTATGGAGTGCTTACCATACTCACATCTTTGCTACCACTGAGGTACTACTGTATTTTATAACATCAGCAGCATAACAAGGTGACCACATCATGGCATTGCACATTCTTGAAAGGAGCTAATTAATGTCCCTCTGCCCTGCAGAGCTATCATGCCCATATCTTCAATTTTCCTGCTTCTTAAAGACACAAAGTTAAATCCAGTAAGCAGGAAACTCTACTGGTTCACAATCCAGATATCATGTTAACGAGCAGTTCAGGTAAATCGTTGAGAATCGGCTGAATCCCTTCCCTGGTTAAGCACCATCCCTTCTAACTTAAAAAAATCAAGTTATGAAAATGCTTCTTGGCAGCCTTTCTAGAGAAATTTTGTTACAGGGGCTTACTTATCACATTTGCATGTCATGAGACATTTTCAAGAGTTAGTTCTTCTCTGCTCACCTGCATATTGAGAAGTGAGTGTGGCAGGTGATATCACATATAATGATTAGTGAGCAAGCGTGCTTCGATCGAGCATCGGGGTGTTCGGGTACGCTCGGTGCACTGCCGAATATTGCGGATGCTCAGATGTGCCGCTTGCGAAAGATCCAACACAAAGAGCCGGCTCCCTTCAGTGACTGATTGGAGCCGGGACCCCAATGAGAGCCCGTTGCAGTCTCTGAATGGCTGTCACCGGGGGTAAAAACAATGTGTTTGTATGTGTGTGTAGAGCCGTATGTGGGTGGAGAGCCGGGCTGCCCAATAATGGACTTCCATTATACTCATTACTCCAGTCAAGCCCGTCAGAGCGTCCAACCTGCTCCACTTAAGTAAAGAGCTCTCGGGCACTTTAGTGCTCACCCATCACTAGTAATATTTCCTGACATGAAGCACATATGCGTGTAAACGTGTGTGGGGATAAACTGAGGATTAGGTTTTGAGCATTGAGCTTATAATAAGTTTTGTAAAAGACCTCCCTAAGATGTTTTTTTGGGCACTCTTAAAGGGAACCTGACAGCTGATACATGCTGCCCGATCCACAGGCAGCATGTATCAGGCACTGGCTGTGGGATCTCAGCCAGGTATATTTGACTCTAAAACAGTGGTATATCATAGAAAAACATACTTTAAAACCTCCCCGCTAGCCGTGAGTGACTGACAAGTCTCTCCTTACACAATTCTGTAGTACAACTGTGATACACCATGTGGTGATGGGTATTATACCATGATATGTATATATTCTCCACTAGAAGCAATACCATTGTGGGATAAACTGCTCCACTGTTTCATGGAGTTCTTTGTGGCCAGAGTCATTCAATCACTGGCCTTAGACGTGATACTGATATACATGACAACAGGGTAAAGAGTGAAGGCACTGGAGCAGCATTGACATATATCTAGAATAATGGGGCCCCATAGCAGAAGTCCTGTTTGTGCCTCTCACTTCTAAAAAAAAAAAAAAAATCAACAAGGTCACAGAAAAACGAGCATATCTCAAACCTTTAAAGCCCTTTCAAAGTAATTTTGCTTCTATTGAAGTCCCTAAGTGTTCCCATGCGCTAAAATACCCCATCATGGCCAACAAATGTGCCAACAAATGTGCCCCCTAAACACAGTAATATACACCCACAGTGAATTCCTCCATAGTACTCTCCACACACACAGTATGGTGACCCTATTGTACCCCCCATGATATCACCCCACAGTGACCCTAACACAGTTTAATGGCCCCAATAGTGCCCCACACATAGTATAATAGCACAGACACAGCCCTGCACAAAATATGATGCCCCCCCCCCACAGTCTTCCAAATAGTATTTTGACCCCCACAACCATCCACATTGTATAATTGCTCACACACATTAGAAGTGGCCAGCATTAGCCTTCCATAGTATAATAGCCCCCACGAAAGCCCTCCACACGGGATAGTGGCCCTACAGATAGTATAATTGCCCACACACAATCCTCCACACTGTATTATGGCAGATGTACATTATAATGGCCCCCATGTAGCCCTGCAAAGAATATAATTGTTCCCACTCAGCCATCCAAACCGTATAATGGCCCCTACTCAGTCCTTCAAACAGTATAATGGCCTCCACGTAGCCCTACAAACAGTATAGTGCCCCCCACACAGCCCTCTGAACAGTATATTGTACCCAAAACATCCCTCCAAACACTAAAATGGTATACAAATAGTCCTCCAAATAGTATGATAGCCCCAAATAATCCACCAACTAGTATGGTAGTCAGATAGTATAATGTCACCAAACAGAGCTCTAAATAGCATGATGTTCCCCCAAATAGTTTCATAAGTTTTCAACCTGAAAAACTAAGTCCATCGAATTCATCCTATAGCCTTACATGTTCATCCAGAGTATGGTAAAAACAATGGGGCAGACACTAATAGCACCATATTAGGAGGAAAGTTCCTTAACGACTCCACATACAGCAATCAGTTTGGTTCTCTGGATCAGCACCCAATCACAGGATCTAGTGCCCATAACCTGCATTATATTTTTCAAGACAGGCATCCAGGCCTTCCTTAAATTTTAGCAATGAATCAACCATTACAACATCATGTGGCAGGGAATCCCTTAGCCTAAAGGCCCCGTCACACGCAGCGATATCGCTAGCGAGCGTATCCACCCTCGTCGTTTGTGCGTCACGGGCAAATCGCTGCCCGTGGCACACAATATTGTTCGGAGCCGTCACATGGACTTACCTGCCTAGCGATGTCACTGTGGCCGGCGAACCGCCTCCTTTCTAAGGGGGCGATTCGTGCGGCGTCACAGCGGCGTCACTAAGCGGCCGCCCAATAAAAGCGGAGGGGAGGAGATGAGCGGCCGTAACATCCTGCCCACCTCTTTCCTTCCTCATTCACGGCGGCCGCAGGTAAGCTGTAGTTCGTCGTTCCCGCGGTGTCAGACGTAGCAATGTGTGTTGCCTCGGGAACGACGAACAACCTGCGACCTCAACAATCAATTTTTTGAAAATGAACGACGTGTCAACGATGGACGATTTGGTGAGTATTTTCCATCGTCAACAGTCGCTCGTTGGTGTCACACGCAACAACGTCGCTAATGATGCCGGATGTGTGTCACGGAATCCGTGACCCCGGCGATATATCATGTAACGGGGCCTTTAGTCTCAATACTCTTACAGTAAAGAATCTGAGTCCGTGGTTCTGATTAGCCTTAGAAAAAATGGTGAGCACACAGTAACATTTAGAAAAAATAAAGTACTAGCATAAAGGGTCCAAATGTACTATAGTCCAAAAAACTGCAGCATGTTTTTTTATGGAATGCAGAAAAATTATAGATTTATATTAAAGTGGTGAGATAAAAAATAGAACAATATGTGTATAGTTCATGTGTGACATAAATTGACGTTTCCACATAACCGGTCTAAAGGTAAAATAAATTATGATGAAGAAAAAGACTCACCCCTAGGTTGTCTAACATGTTCGTATACTTATATACTGCAAAATACCATTTTAGACTTCTATAGGCGTCGTACACTACCCTTAACAACCATTACCACTCTGGATGCTTATTATATTATATACTTATTTTCCAATAGCACAGGTAATTCCTCTATGCAAGCTCTGTATATTTGTATACATATTTTCACATTTTGACACTTATTTATACCTTTTCAGCTTGCTATTTCATGAACTACCTTCGCCTTGGCCTTGAGTCTCTTCTCATATTTGTATCTAGATATATACAGTGCTATGCAGGTGTTTGAGCACCACTGGTCAAAATTACTGTTATTGTGAACAGTTAATCAAGTTGAAAATGAAATGATCTCTAAAAGGCATGAAGTTAAAGATGACACATTTCCTTTATATTTTAGGTAAGAACAAAAAAAAATTTTCATCTTTAACATTTTAAAAACTACAAAAATGAAAATGGGCCAATGCAAAAGTTTGAACACCCTTGGAGATTTGAGTGCTCAGATAACTTTGACTATCATTTCAGACCTTAATTAGCCTGTTAGGTTTGTGTATTGTTCATTATCATAGTTAGGAAAGGGCAGGTGATGCAAATTTCACAGCTTTATAAAAACCCAGCTTCCTCTAACCTTGTGCAAATAAAACAGCCATGGGTTCTTCAAAGCAGCTGCCTAGCACTCTGAAAATCAAAATGGTGAAGGCCCACAAAGCAGAAGAAAGCTATAAGAAAATAGCAAAGCGTTTTCAAGTTGCCCTTTCCTCAGTTCGAAAAGTAATTCAGAAATGGTACTTACAGAAATAGTGGAGGTCAGGATAAGTCTGGAAAACCAAGCAAAATTTCTGTGAGAGCTGCTCGTAGGATTGCTAGAGAGACAAATCAGAACCTTCACTTCACTGCAAAAGTCCTTCAGGAGGATTTAGCCGACTCTGGAGTTGTGGTACATTGTTCTACTGTTCAGAGACACCTACAGAAAAATGGCCTCTATGGAAGAGTCATCTGAACAAAACCTCTCCTGCGTCCTAACCATAAAATTTCGCATCAGAAGTATGCAACATAACATCTAAACAAGACTGATGTATTTTGGAAACAAGTCGTGTTAACTGATGAGGTTAGAATAGAACTCCTTGGCCACAATGATCAAACCAAATGTTTGGGAATAAAAGGAGACAGAATGTCATGACAAGAATATCTCGCCAACCATTAAGCATGGGGGTGGATTAATCATGCTTTGAGTTGTCTTCTATCCAATGGCACTGGGAACATTTCACGGGTAGAGGGAAGAATGGATTCAATTAAAGTGTAACAAATTCTTCAAGTAAACATAACACCATCTGTAAAAAAGCTGAAGTTGAAAAAAGGATGACTTCTACAAATGATAAGGATCCTAAACACAATTCAAAATCCACATTAGCCTATGTCAAAAGGTACAAGCTGAAGGTTTTACAATGGCCCTCACAGTCCCCTGATCTGAACATCATTGAAAATCTGTGGCTAGACCGCAAAAGAGCAGTGCATGCAAGAGGACCCAGGAATCTTACAGAACAAGAAGACTTTTCCAAGGAAGAAAGCATGAAAATCCCCCAAACAAGAATTGAAAGACTCTTGGCTGGCTACAAAAAACATTTACAAGCTTTGATACTTGCCAAAGGGGGTGCTGCAGGGTACTAACCATGCAGGGTACCCAATATTTTGCATTGGCCAACTTTATTTTTTGTTGTGAATTTAAAAATGTAAAATATATATATATATATATATATATATAATTTTTTGTCTAAAATGCAGAGGATATGTGTTATCCTTAACTTTATGGCTTTTACAGATAATTTCATCTTCAACTTGCTTAATTGTTCAGAATATCAGTATACTTGACCAGGGGTGCTCAAAATTTTGCATGCCACTGTATACTACATTATTTTCAACCTAGGAGTGAGTCTTTTGTTTCATCATAATTTATTTTGCCTTTACTTTGTCTCCTAATCACCTGGATCATTTATATCAGTCACATGTGCCATATATGTTTGCATAGACAATACTATTTAGCCGGTGGTATTACAATATTGATAACATTCTGCCCTAAGGGATTCTACTAGAGATGCCAAGCAATTTTGTAAATATGTATATATGTACCCATTTTTATCATTTGTCAGTATGTTATATAGTCTCATTTGCATTATTTTGTTTTTTTGCTGCTTGTATATATGTTATTTTGTTCTCTGCTTATATTTATAGAGCTACTTTGAGTAAAGCGGGCTTTACACGCTACGATATCATTAACGTATTATCGTCGGGGTCACGTTGTTTGTGACGCACATCCGGCGACGTTAACGACATCGCAGCGTTTGTCACATACGAGCGACCTTAGTCGATCGCAAAAGTGGCCAAAATCGTTCGCCACGGAGAGGTCGTCCTGAATCAAAAAATCGTCAATTGCTTATTAGCAATGTTGTTCGTTGTTCCTGCGGCAGCCCACATCGCTATGTGTGACACGGCAGGAGCGACGAACATCTCCTTACCTGCCTCCACCGGCAATGCGGAAAGAAGTAGGTGGGCGGGATATTACGTCCCGCTCATCTCCACCCCTCCGCTTCTATTGGCCGGCCGCTTAGTGACGCCGCAGTGACGTCGCTATGACGCTGAACGCACCTCCCCCTTGAGGGAGGGATTGTTCGGTGGTCATAGCGACGTCGCTGCAGAGGTATGTGCGTGTGACGCTGCCGTAGTGATAGTGTTAGCTACAGCAGCGATCACACAATCGTACGACGGGGGCGGGTGCTATCGCACTCGACATCGCTAGCCGATGCTAGCGATGTCGCAGCGTGTAAAGCCCGCTTAAGAACGGCTAGGTTGAAATGTCAATTTATGTCGCCCATGATACATACACACATTGTTCTATTTTTTATTATCTCAACACTTATAATAAATCTGTGATTCAAATTAAACCTTCTTTCCTCTAGACACTGTGGATGTAGGTGTAAAAAGGCTTAGATGTAAAAAGATCATTAGAAAGAGATCATGATACTGTCCCCTCATATATTTGTACATTGTAATAAGATCGCCCCTAAGCCTTTGTTTTTCCAAACTGAATAACCCCAAGTTTAATAACCTGGTACTTTATTCCACCTATTTCTTTAATTATCTTGGTTGCTCTTCTCTGCGCCCGCTGTGTAGCTGTGATCATCAGAAGTAAATGAGCGATCAGACTGCTGATCCTTATAGTCCCCTAGGGGGACTAGTAAAATAAAAAAAGTAAAAAAATAGTTAAAAAAAATAAAAGTTCAAATCACCCCCCTTTTGCCCTATTGAAAATTAAATAAAGGGTGAAAAAAAAAATACAAATATTTTGTATTGCCGCGTTTAGAAATGCCCAATCTATCAAAATATAAAATCAATTAATCTGATCGGTAAACAATGTAGCGGCACAAAAATTAAAACGCCAAAATTACATTTTTTGGTCGCAACAATTATTGCGCAAAATAACAGGCGATCAAAACATAGCATCTGCGCAAAAATTGTACCATTATAAACATTAGCTCAAGACGCAAAAAATAAGACATCACTGACCCATAGATCACGAAAAAATGAAACCGCTATGGGTTGCGGAATATGGCGCAAAAAGTGCACCACTTTTTTTGGACAAACTTCTGATTTTTTTCTAACCCCTTAGATAAAAGTGAACCTATAAATGTTTTGTGTCTACGAACTTGTACCGACCTGAGGCATCACAGCTACATATCAGTTTTACCATATAGTGAACGCGGTGAATAAAATATCTCAAAAACAATCATGCAATTACACTTTTTTTGCCATTTTTCCACACTTGCCATTTTTAAGGTTTCTGTTAAAAGTACAACTTGTCCCGCAAAAAACAAGCCCTGATATGGCAAGATTGAGGGAAAAATAAAAAAGTTACAGCTCTCGGAAGAAGGGGAGCAAAAAAAAAAAAATCTAACGGAAAATCGGCTGGGGATGAAGGGCGTAAATTAATAACACTTACTGTATACTCACCTCCAGCAGTATCATCACAGTCTCTCCCGGGATTGCTGAACAGTGTAACGTCATGCGATTCTGGGGACCAATCAGCAGATCTTCACTCCCTGGACAAACTGCTTACATGCAGAAGAAGTGAGCTTTGCTGCTCTCTGTCCCTCCAGAATGTATGTAATATGTCGGGGAGAGTGACTGGCCAGAGGAACTGCATGACGTCACACTGGTACGTGATGCCGGTAGAGACTGTGCCAAAAGCACTAGAACAGTGCTGGCACTGGAGGTGAGTATAAGCGTTAGGCTTAAGACACATGACTTGAAAATCGGTGCGAGTGGAGTGCGATAAAAAATTGCATTCCACTCCACCAATATTAGCATATGTGTCAGCACACATGAGCGATTATTTTCTCAGAGCTAATCGGACTGAGAAAACAATCGCAGCATGCTGCGACTGTAATGCGAGTCTTGTTTCTCTCGCACCCATTCAAGTCAATGGGGCGAGAGAAAAATTGCACTGCACTTGCGAGTGCAGTGCGAGAATGGCAATAGCCGGCTACAGAGGAGAGAGGGAGATAAATCCCTACCTCTCCTCCTCAGTGCCAGCCTGCCCCTCCTCAGAGCCGGCCCATTCCCTGCAGATGAGGTCCGCTCGCACAGTCGGACCTCAGTCGCAGTGACACTCGCATGACACTCAGCTCTGCTGTACTGCGAGCGTGAGCCAAGTGTTATGCGAGGGGATCGCAGTAATCCCCGTGTGGCCCCGGCCTTATTATTTTAAAAAGAGGAAACATGCGAATTGACAAGGGGTTGTCTGAGTAGTGGATAATCCCTTTAAATATATTATTCATAAAATAAGTACCTAGAGAGACGTGTGACAGTGAAGATAAGTGCATGAAGAAATATCAATAACATATAAAATAACCCAAATGTTGTATTTTAATAGTCTTGCTATAAATGAGTCACTTTGGAAAATGAATTCTTGTGTAGGAGAAGACTATTGTAGTCATAAAAAGAAAAATATCTTTCTTATATCAGTGACAATGACAGCTATAAATGTCTCCGTATCAAACCTCCAGCATAAACACTGTATTTAGGAGTTCAGTGTAATATTTCTTGTCTTCAGTCTAGAAGCCAAATCGTTAATTACATTTCACAAATGTCAGCTCTGTTCCATTGTTCTGACTTTTCATAAAGGCAAAGATTTTCCTAATGTCGCTGAAATTTCTGAGCGCTTCATAGCCAGTGTCCTCACCAAACGGAGGGCCATAAATGTCAGGTTATACCGTCACTAATCCGCGAGCAGCGGCTGAAGTTCAGCGCATGGGGCAAATAGATACAGCAAATCTGTCCCAAATTACAGCTACAGTGGAGAATTATTGTAGGACGCGTTTAGTAAACCTTATGTACATTAGTTTACATTTTTTTATTCTCTTAATAACACATGACAGATAGGACGTGCTTATAGCGTATCTTGTTAGTCTCAGCTGTAAAACCTATTATCAAAGTCTAAAACCATTCTTCTTTACATACTGAAATCCCATCAAGATGGACACTTCTCACAGCAGCACAGATCCTCGGTGAGCAGAATAGTCTGGATCCCAGAATTATACGTTTTCTGTATTTTACATTGGAAAAAATTGTCAGAATGGGAGATTGCGGAACTTTTTCAGACATTTCTAAAGTTTCTTTACACAATTACATAATGGAAAACCTAGGAACATGTCAGGTGCAATATGCAGCCAGAACCACGAGCAGTTCTGGTGCATATTACTAATCCCTGCCTAACCGTCCCTGTATACACTAGCATAGGTAAAGAGATATTTAGAAAAAGTATTTCTAAAGATCCTTTATGATATGGTAATGAGTGCAGGGACTAGTCACAAAGGTGTTAGTTCCAGCGCTCATTCCCCCCTCTTAGCATGTTAGCACACCCACAGGGGCCCACAGGTGCGTGCTAAGATGCTAGTCCAAGCCCACTGCCCAGCGTTATCATCAGCAGTGACGCCGGGCTTAGGGTCTGTGCCCACTATCAGAAGGCCCCACACGTTAGATAATCCGCACTACTCCAGTTGGAAGCCAGGACGTGTACAACCGTCTTCATAGTGCGCAAGTCCAGAGATCATGCGCACTGAGCCGAAATCCATCGTCGGGTGCGGTAACAGCAGAGAGGTGACGCTGCGCATGCATTAGCATGTTAGCACGCCCACAAGGGAGTGCTTACATGCTTACGGGGCCGATTAGCGAAGGGAAGTAACATCCTTGCGACTAGTCCCTGCGCTCATTAGCAAATAATGAAGAATCTTTAGAAATACTTTTTCTAAAGATCTCTTTACCTATGCTACTAGACACAGGGACAGGTAGGCAGGGATTAGCAATATGTACCCAGAACTGCTCGTGGATCTGGGAGCATATTGCACCTGACAGGTTTCCTTTAAAGGGGATGTTGATAAGTATTTATTATTTAGGCTATGTTCACACGTTGCATTTTTGCTACATTTTTCTGCAGCCAAAACCTGCTCTCTTGGCAGTAAAAGAAATCTGGTTTAAAAAAAAACCCAGATTTTGCTACGTTTTTGTTGCGTATGTCTACAGTGCATGTTTAATAAAGTTTTAGTTTCATTCACCATAAAAGCCACAAAAACGCAGTGGATGCATTTTTGCACTCTCATTGCTTTCAATGGTGAAAAAAACGCTGCTAAAACACTGAAAGAATTGACATGTTGCTTCTTTAAAAAAACGCAGCAGTTTTCCATTTCAGTCAGGGGGAAAAAAAGCAATTGTGTGAATGAGATTTCTGGAATCAAATAGCCTTTCCTGGTACACTAAAGAACAGCTTTTAATTTGCATAAGACTCATGAAAAAAGCAGTAAAAACACAACATGTGAACAAAGCCTTACTATGGCCTCAAAATGAACAGGCAGGTAATGATTAACTAGCTGTCTGTTGTGTTCGGTATTGATCTCTGGTGGCACAGAGCAGTCACTGACCGCTCCTGCCGGTGATACAGCTGTTCCAGCTCAACAGAACAGCTCTTCCTCTTCCGGGCTGCTCTGTTGATGAGGTGTAACAGCTAATGACATTTTGACTGACAGCCGGCTCCCCGCAGTTAGACCTCGGGAAGCTGACTGTCACTAAGTATGACGTTAGCAGTTACGCAAAGGACAAGCCATTCATCTGTTATTGTGAAGTCAGCAGAAGCCAATGAATCGGCATCAGGAGTGGTCTGTGTCGGCTTAGATCAGTGATGAGCACAACAGGCAGGTAGTTAACAACCATCTGCTTGTTAGTTCTTGGGCACATAGTATAAAATAAAGTTGTCCCCAATATCCCCTTTATTGATACTGCAATTTTTATAAAGGTTTTCTGATATTATTATATTATATTACTATTATGATCTGTTACTAGTGTTGTGCCCGACAATCACTTGATTAGAGCTGAGCCGCAGTGAAGAGCAAAACCTGTCAATTTCACTACCAAAAGTACAAAGGTGTGCCTGGTGATCAATGCCTGGTCCCTTCAATCAATCATTTGCCAGGAGTGTCAGAAATCCCCCCCACCCCCAATCTGCTAACAATAATAGCTCATCAATATTATAGTCTTGGAAAATTCCTTTTTAGAGACATTTCAGTAGATTGAGCATTAATTCTCTTGCATGAAGACTTGTGACATTTTATTAGCTGCTTCACTGGTTTCAATGGTAAAAAAGTATACAGTATGTCTAAATTTAGAAAATGGGCAGTAACTGCAGGACTATAATGTATTTTAATACAGGCATAATACAGGCATAATAGAATGAATGATAGTGTGGAAACGATAACAGCCAGTGAGTGTGTTGGTGCTCTGCGAGTAGAGAGTCTCCAATACACCGGATGCACTGACGGTGGAGAGAACTGCAGCCCTCATCCATTAAATAAAAAGTGTCATACATGAAGCATGGCATTCACACGTACGGTACGTACACTCTTTCAGCAAAGCATGCATGGATGTGAAACACCCATCACACCCCATGTGTCTCAACATGCGTATACATAAGAAAGTGGATAGCTAAATGTCTTTTTGACCTACAGTTTATCCCTACACCCAAATACATGATTGCTCAGAATTTAGAGGAGAGATAACAAAATGGTCATTATTAAAGGGAATTAAAGGGAATCTGTCACCAGGTTTTTGCCATCTAATCTAAGAGCAACATAACTTCAGGACAGAGATTGTCATTCCAGCAATGTGTCAATTACTGGGCTGCATGATGTGTGACGCCCTGGCCTATCAGGTCGTCACAGGGTATTGTGCAATCTGCCCTTCTGTGTAATATCCATCTCCTCCTTGGTTACAGGTCCCTGATCTTTGATGTTGCCAAGAACAGGATAATCAAAATCCTAGAAATACTCTGCACCACACCCACCAGACACACCAGTGGACGGCCTGAGTGGAATAGGGTTGCCCACTTGGGGGGTTGGTTGAAGGGGAGATCAGGAGTGTCAGGATCAGTTCAGTGTAGTGTTGGAGGTGAAAGTGAAAGGAGGTCAGGAGCTGGGCTCCTTGAAGCCACTAGGTGGCAGATATTGGTCTAAGCCTGGCAGGAGCTGGAGCCCGGTCGCAGGGGGATGGTGACAAGGGGCACGGACTGTCGAGGAGGACAGCCGGTGGCCCTGTGCCATCACCGGGCAGGGGCCAGGGCATGACGGGGTACGTGGACCCTAGGTCAGGGAGAAGCTTCAGGCGTCCTGACAATTTACCCGTCGAGGATGGAGCCTTCGAGATCCGTTCTCCACCCGCTCCAAAATTGGGGTACTAGCGCAACGAGGGGGATAGGACTTTCCACACATATGGTACAAAAAATACCAAGCATCAACCTTGAGAGCAAGCTCACCCAGTTAGCCATACTGGGGAGCGGGACCCGATTTAGTTTTACACTAAAGGGACCAACTAGAAGACAAGGTGACAAGGCAAAGATCACAGACTAACAGGCAACACCAATGGGCACGGGATCGAGGCGTGCTCCCTCCTAGTGGCAGCAATGTCAAGAACTTTGGTTTACCACAGTTGTCGGTGTCAGCGTTATTTGGACTGAGTACACAAGTGACCCTTACCGTCCCAACAGCACGTCCCTATCCAAATCACCGAGTCCCCAGGGCATTCTCCCCCTACCTGTGGAGGGGTTAAACACCTGGCTGCCCCCACCATCGCCACCGGGTACTCCCAATCGCAGCGGTGGTACTGCATCTTACCACGCACCACGGGTGGCATCACGAACTTTCCACACCATCCCCTGTAAATAGCTTCCTAACCCCCTTTTATTCGAGTGGCCGCACGACCCCCGGGTCCGTAGACCCTTCGAGCCACCGCGGATCTGGATCCAAGCAGCCCGGCTGCTGGCACGGGGGCGGTACAGATGTAGTTTTGATAAAATCACTATTTTATCAGCAGAAGAGTATCACTAGAGTGCTACTAAAACTTCTGCTATGCAGTGCACCATATTCATATTCATGAGCTCTTTATAACCTCACCCCCATCACTGATTGGCAGCCATCTGCATATGACTCGCCCACCCCAGGGCTATGGGACACCCGGTGCCGGGCCGGACTAGTCCGGAGGTAGTCAGTGGTGGCGGGGCCCGACTCCGTGGCCCTGGTGGGTGTCAGTTTAATATGTGGCTTGATGAATAAAGTTTGTGTTCGTGACGCCACCTGTGGTCTGCGGTTAATAAGCCGCCGCTGCTGTGTGAGGTCTCCGGGGTGATGATATAGCAGCGATGGTGGTACTGCTCCCCACAGGTGGAGCGGAACCCCGGGGACACTGTTAGTGCTCGTGAAAGTCTATGGTGTTGTGTGGCTAACACGGTGCAGGGCCGACAGGCAATGAAAGAACCAGGCACAAACAACAGTCTCTTTACCTTTTCCTCTTTTACTTTGGAAACAGTCCAGCCCTGGGAGACCGTTACAGGTGGTGATGGGGATCCGGTCGGCCTGGAAGTATTTGGGGTGATCTTTCTGGCCAGCTGAGTATGAGGCCTACTCCTGTGCTTTTCTTTGTTATGATAGGACCCTGCTTCTCTGAATCCAGCAATTGCCCTCTTTGCTGCTGGGACCGATGGTACGTCCCTTTCCCTCTGTAGCAGGCTGCGCAGGCCCTCTCTGGTGCTTCTCTGCTGGAGTCCACACCGGGCCCTGATGCTGCAGCTGTGTCTTTGGGATGTATATGGGTCAGGTGCTTGCAGCTCTCCTGCCCTTCGGATTCGGCTACCAGGGAGTATTTTAAGCCCTGGTGGCCACAGACTCCGATGTCCGAGTCTCTTCGCTGCCTCTCTGCTCCTCCTGCTTCCCTGGGCCAAGCTACTCTAGCTCTAGGCCCCAGATCCACAGGACAGCACACTCTGCGTCTGCTCACTATCACTTCTCTCTACAGACTGACTGCTACTTCCTCCCTCAGGTCAGACTTGGGGAAGGCTCCCTGGAATTCCAGATTCAGAGCTCCCCCTGCTGGCCGGAGGGAGAACTGCGTTGGGTGTTAAAACTTGCTGGCCAATGGACCTCCCAATTACCTCCAGGCTCAGCATTAACCCTTTGGAAGGGCAATGCTGTTGTGGCGACCAGGTCCTGGGGCGCCACACTCCCCCTTAGTTAAATTTAGTACTCCCGGACTGTAGAAACAAAACAAAACAGGTTACAACATTTCATCCCATTGTGGGAGGCACATTACTTAAACGTTACAACTTAAACACTACTATAGAGTCCAGTGTGGCTCCCTGCCGGGTGTCCATTACACTGCTCCATGGGGGACCCGCCGCGATCAAACCCCCAACGTAGGCTCTGGGCGTGCGTCAGAGCATTGATGACCCCACTCTATGCACGCCGGACGGGTTTTTCTTCAGGGGTGTTGGCCACCATAGTCCAGTGGCCCAATTGTCCATTTACTTAATCACCTAAGACAAAAAGCATTTTATACACAACATGACAGACATTTCACATAACTATTTACATTCTGTTAGGTATTTTATTTTCTATGTTCTATACCTTGGAGGGGGCTGTCCCCGAGTGCTACGTTGGGACCGGCGTAGCTCTGGGGTTTGTCCCTGACTACTTGGAGTGTCTGCCCCCCCCGTGTTATTGGTAGGCCTAACCCTGACAGGGATGCACGTTGGTTGCCTACGGGATCTCAGATTCGCCAAGGGTACGGCAGGTTCGCCACTGGCAGGGGGTTAAACCTCCTGTTCCACTGCTGGCGTGTCATCTTGTGTTGGAGCAGACGGTTCTTTAGGTGGATCTGGAACCTCTTCTGTTTCTGGCTCGACCAACTGCGGGAACGTCAAAACTGGTACCACTATGGCATTGTTTATTCGGGTCCAAGTTTTGGGGAATTTTCCAAGGATTGTTTGGATCATCTCCTCCTCTTTTTCTTGACTTTGGGGACTTTCTTGTACTTCTTCCACTTCCCTTTGGATCCTGCACCGTTCAGGGCACGCTTTCAGGCGGTCTCGAGAAACTGCTTGATAGGTCTTGCCTTCATCCTTGCTTATGAGGCACACCTTACTATTGTCAAAGTTGGAGGGGATAATGGTGTAGGGTTCATTCTCCCACTGATCATCCAATTTATGCGCCCTCCGCTTCTTCTTGAGGACTTGTTCTCCAGGTGCTAAGGGAGTTGCTGGGGCTGTTTGATTGTAATGCTGCTCTTGTCTCGTTCTTGCTTGAGACAGGCTCCTTTCTACGCATTCCTGGACCTTACGGTACTGCTGCTGCCGCTCTGTATCCCAATCCTCTATTTCCTGAACCGCCTCAGGTGACACAGTCCCCATCTCAAAGTCTACAGGTAACTTGCCAGGTCTGGCTCGCATCAGGTAAGCAGGGCTGCAGTTGGTCGAATTTACCGGGATATGGTTGTACAAGTCTACCAGATCTGGTAACTTCTCTGGCCATTGGTTTCTTTCTTCCAAAGGTAGAGTCTTGAGCATATCAATAACCACATGATTCATCTTCTCGCACAATCCATTGGTTTGGGGGTGGTACGGTGTGGTTCTGATTTTCTTACAACCATACATGTTACAGAACTCTTGGAACACTTCTGCCTCGAATGCAGGACCCTGATCAGTCAGTACCCTTTCAGGGTAACCGTGAGGTCGACAAAAGTATGCCTGTAATGCTCTCGCTGCTGTTCTGGCGGTCTGGTCCTTCACGGGCACTACTACCAGGAAACGAGAGTAATGGTCCACAATGGTGACGGCGTACACATAGCCTGACCGGCTTGGTGTTAACTTCACGTGGTCCAGGGCCACCAACTCCAGGGGCTGCTTCGTGACAATTGGCTGTAGGGGAGACCTCTGGCTGGCATCATCTTTCCGCCTCAGGTTACACGGACCACAGTCTCGGCACCACTTCTCGACTGTCTTTCTCATGTGCACCCAGTAGAACCGATCACGGAGTAGGGTCTCCAACTTCTTCCACCCGAAGTGTCCTGCGTTATCATGATAAGCTGCTAGGACCATTGGAGCATCCCTCTGCGGGACCACTATCTGCCAGACGAGTTCATTCGTTCGCCAGTTGACATATCTCTTGCAGAGCTTGCCTTGGTAGGTGAACAGTCGTCCCCTCTCCTTCCACAGCTGCTGGGCTTCTTCTGGAGCATCTGGGCCAAGATGGGTCTCAGCTTGTGCTAGCTTTTCTTTGACCAATCGCACGGCCGGGTCACCGTTCTGTGTCTCTTCCCAATTATGGTGGAGTAATGGGTTGACCGAGACCTCGTGCTGGCTCGAGCGCTTCACTCCTACAGCATGCTCACACTGGGAAACACCTTGGTGATGGAAAGCCGGTAACTCTATCTCTTCGAGTTCATCCAGGTCTTCTCCAGACTCGGGTAAGTGAGGCATTCTGGACAGCGCATCAGCATTGTTATTCTTCTTGCCAGCCCGGTACTTGATGGTAAAGTCGAAGTTAGACAGCCGGGCCATCCATCGCTGTTCCAACGCACCTAACTTGGCTGTTGCCAGATGTGTCAACGGATTGTTGTCCGTGAAGATGGTGAACTTGGCCGATGCCAGATAGTGCTTGAAGCGTTCAGTCACCGCCCAAACAATAGCGAGGAACTCCAGCTTGAAGGAACTGTAGTTTTCTGGATTCCTTTCTGTGGGCCGCAGCGTCCTACTGGCGTAAGCTATTACCTTCTCTCTGCCTCCCTGCACCTGGGACAGAACTGCTCCCAGTCCCACGTTGCTGGCGTCTGTATACAGTACAAACGGCTGGCTGTAGTCAGGGTAGGCCAGAATTTCTTCTCTCGTGAGAGCCCCTTTCAGCCGGACAAAGGATGTTTCTATTTGGCTGCTCCATTCAAATGGAGGGCTCTGCTTCTTAGCCTGCTTTGGCTGGCCCACCAGGAGATCTTGAAGGGGCGCTGCTATCTTTGTGAAACCATCAATGAACCTTCGGTAGTAGCCCACCAGCCCAAGGAACTGACGCACCTCTTTTACCGTCGTGGATCTTGGCCAGTCCTTGATTACGGTGACTTTCTCCGGATCAGGTGCCACACCTTCTACGCTGACCACATGATCTCTGATAACCCCAGCCTCCTTCATTTCCCGTAACATCTCTTTGGCACGCTGATACTGTGCGGGGGGTACAGGGCGGTATCTCTCTTTAATGGGATGATGATCACCCATGGGGATTTGATGTTTAACCCCTTTCACCTGCCCAAAATCTAGGGGGTGTTTGCTGAAGACCCGCTCGTACTCCTGTACCACCCGGTAAACCCCATGCTTTTGGTGTGAGGGGGTGGAGTCGGTGCCCACATGTAATTTTTGGCACCAGTCTTCCAGCCGCCCCTTGGAGCCATTGTCTTCCGCCTGGTAAGACGGGATCAAGGGTTCCACTGCTTTGATGGTATTGTTGCTGACAGTGTACAGTTTTGCTACAGTGGCGTACCGGGGCAATTTGGCCTCCTCCTTCCCACAATTCAGGACACGGACGGGCACTCTCCCCTTGCGGACGTCTGCTACCCCTCTGGCTACCAGGACTCCAGGCCTACTGTCTGAATACACCGGTTCTACCAAGGCATGGTAATCCTGACCCTTGAGGCCTATTGCTGCCCGACACCATATCAACATTTCACTTCTTGGGGGTATTGCAATGGGGAGGGGGTCACTTACCCTCACACTGCCAATTTCTCCTCCGGCCAGCTCTACCTGCTGCCTCCTCATCAGGGCTCTGATCTCCCTCTGTAGGGCACGCTGCTGCCCGGAACTGGCAGTTTCAGACGCCTGTTGCAACAAAATTATCACTTCGGCAATACAATTTTCTATCACATTTGTACCAATGGTTAGCAGTGGGTCAGATTCTTTGCGATCAATATCTACAATTATCATCCCCTGACATGGCAATTCTACCCGCCCCACTTTAATGGTTACTTCTTTGTACCC
This sequence comes from Anomaloglossus baeobatrachus, assembly GCF_048569485.1. Taxonomy (NCBI): domain Eukaryota; kingdom Metazoa; phylum Chordata; class Amphibia; order Anura; family Aromobatidae; genus Anomaloglossus; species Anomaloglossus baeobatrachus. The sequence goes on along the minus strand of NC_134358.1, from coordinate 115,894,257 downwards.
AATTTGAGGTAAGGGCTGACCATTACTGGCCACAATTGTTAAATCATCATCTGGGCCAGGGTCAATGTCTGAATCAGCCCAATATCTTTTGTACAGTTTATAAGGGATGGTTGTTACCTGGGACCACGTATCCAGGAGGGCATTCAAAGGGATCTCATCCAGCACAATAGGAAGGACCGGTCGTCCTCCCACATACTTGCTGCGGCTGGGGGTTGAGCCGGGCTTCCTTACACCTGGGGGTTGGCTCCTGGCCCCAGGCTCGGCCCATTTAAAGGACAGTGTCGTGCAATGTGGCCCACCTGGCTGCAGCGGCGGCAGATCGGTTGTCCTGTTGAATCATACCGGTCTGTGTCTTTTCCTCGGGTCGGCGGAATCCTCCTCTGTCGCATCCATGGGACGTCATCTGGGCTGGAGGCCAACTCTATTTTTGCAGGCGATGGGGTCACTTGTAGAGACTGCACGGTCTTGGCAAGGGCAGCTACAGTCTTGGTCAGCTCCTGGACCTGCTGTCTGAGCTCTGCAGTGGGATCCTTATCCAGGGACTGCGCCTCGGCCCCTGCAGCAGCTCGTGTTGCAGGCACCACCCCGGGGTACGTGATAGCAAGAGGCCGGAGGGGTACTGGGTCATTCGGTGTAGATTCTCTCAGTACCCGGATGGCCTGGTCCTTAAACTTTGCAAAGTCCAGAGCAGGGTTCTGTAGGACCATGATACGCAGCTGTGTCCTGTGGGCATCTGACAGGAGCCCTTCTATGAACTGCTCAGTTAGGAGTTTGTCTCCTTCTCGTACACTCTCTTGGTCCACCTGTTTAACTGCTTTCAGGGCCTCCTGCAAGTTTAAGGCATAGTCCCGTATGCTGTCTGTGGCCCGCTGCTTGCACCCAAAGAATCTCATCTTTATTTCCGCTGCGGTGCGGGTGTCAAAAGTACTCTTTAGCTTGGCCAGTATCTGGGTTACTGTCCCTTTATCTGTATCAGGCCAGGACTTCACTTCACGCTGGGCTGCGCCGGCTAGCTGCCCCATTAATATGCCCACCTTCTGGCTCTCAGTCAGCGGATACACCCGGAACAAGCTGTGCAGGCTTTCTCTGAAGTCGCTCAAGGTATGGGACTCCCCGGAGTACTGCGGCAGCCATTCTGCTCCCGGGATGTACGGCATTGTGATCGGCATTACCGGCGCTACAGCGGGGGCTGGGGCGGCGGCGACTGGGATTGCTTCGGCCGGTGCTGCGGCGCCTCGGGCTATGGCAGCCACCTGCTCTCCCTCTGAGTCGGACATCTTCCTCCCCCTTAGTGAACCTTACCAGGCTCCGTTCACTTTTCAAATTCCCTTCTGGGTCGCGCGGGGTTAACAGCGCTCTGCTCTGATGGCGCGCTCCCTTCGCGCTCTTTGTCAGACACGCCCCCCTTCTTCCTGCGCTCGGCGAGGCTAATGGTGGCGGCAGTTTGCAAACAGTAACACAGTCTTTTAAGCACAGTTTCTGCAGGCGCACAGTACCCGGTGGGACCGGGCACGAAATCCTGTTCGTGACGCCAAAGTTGACTCGCCCACCCCAGGGCTATGGGACACCCGGTGCCGGGCCGGACTAGTCCGGAGGTAGTCAGTGGTGGCGGGGCCCGACTCCGTGGCCCTGGTGGGTGTCAGTTTAATATGTGGCTTGATGAATAAAGTTTGTGTTCGTGACGCCACCTGTGGTCTGCGGTTAATAAGCCGCCGCTGCTGTGTGAGGTCTCCGGGGTGATGATATAGCAGCGATGGTGGTACTGCTCCCCACAGGTGGAGCGGAGCCCCGGGGACACTGTTAGTGCTCGTGAAAGTCTATGGTGTTGTGTGGCTAACACGGTGCAGGGCCGACAGGCAATGAAAGAACCAGGCACAAACAACAGTCTCTTTACCTTTTCCTCTTTTACTTTGGAAACAGTCCAGCCCTGGGAGACCGTTACAGGTGGTGATGGGGATCCGGTCGGCCTGGAAGTATTTGGGGTGATCTTTCTGGCCAGCTGAGTATGAGGCCTACTCCTGTGCTTTTCTTTGTTATGATAGGACCCTGCTTCTCTGAATCCAGCAATTGCCCTCTTTGCTGCTGGGACCGATGGTACGTCCCTTTCCCTCTGTAGCAGGCTGCGCAGGCCCTCTCTGGTGCTTCTCTGCTGGAGTCCACACCGGGCCCTGATGCTGCAGCTGTGTCTTCGGGATGTATATGGGTCAGGTGCTTGCAGCTCTCCTGCCCTTCGGATTCAGCTACCAGGGAGTATTTTAAGTCCTGGTGGCCACAGACTCCGATGTCCGAGTCTCTTCGCTGCCTCTCTGCTCCTCCTGCTTCCCTGGGCCAAGCTACTCTAGCTCTAGGCCCCAGATCCACAGGACAGCACACTCTGCGTCTGCTCACTATCACTTCTCTCTACAGACTGACTGCTACTTCCTCCCTCAGGTCAGACTTGGGGAAGGCTCCCTGGAATTCCAGGTTCAGAGCTCCCCCTGCTGGCCGGAGGGAGAACTGCGTTGGGTGTTAAAACTTGCTGGCCAATGGACCTCCCAATTACCTCCAGGCTCAGCATTAACCCTTTGGAAGGGCAATGCTGTTGTGGTGACCAGGTCCTGGGGCGCCACACATAAGCCTAGTGTATATAGAAAGCTGCCAATGTGGGTGGGGTAATACTCAGCTCAGCATTCAGAGAACTGATGCATCTGCAGCAGATAAAGTACTAAGCTCCTTGCAGTTTTCATAAAATTAGTAAGTGATATAAAGCGGGAATCAAGGTCTCTACCCCTACATTATGCTGCTCTAAGATGGGATCGCAACAACCTTTTGACTGATTCCATTCAAGGCCCCAAAAACATTGAATGGTTGTCGGGTCCTGATAGCTTTAGCCTTATGCAGTGGTCCCTAAACTGAGAGCTATATTCAGCTTTGAAAGAGCATCGCGAGACACATTCAGCTCTGAGAGAGGATTGCAAGGCACATTCAGCTCTGAGATTGGATTGCGAGCCACATTCAGCTCTGAGAGGGTTGTGAGCCACATTCAACTCTGAGAAAGGGTTTTGAGACACATTCAGCTCTGAGAGAGGATCGCGAGCCACATTCAGCTCAGAGAGGATTGCGAGCTACGTTCAGCTCTGAAAGAGCGCTGCAAGCCACATTCAGCTCTGAGAGAGGGTCACGAGCCACATTCACCTCTGAGAGGGAGAGTCATGAGCCACATTCAGCTCTGAGAGAGGGTCGTGAGCCACAGTCAGCTCTGAAAGAGGATCGTGAGCCACATTCACCTCTGAAAGAGGATCGTGAGCCACAGTCAGCTCTGAGATTGGATCGCGAGCCATATTCCGCTCTGAAAGAGGATTGCGGGCCACATTCAGCTCTGAGAGAGGATTGCGGGCCACATTCAGCTCTGAAAGAGGGTTGTGAGCCACATTCACTTCTGAGAGAGGATTGCGAACCACATTCAGGTCTGAAAGAGCGTTGAGAACCATATTCAGCTCTGAGAAAGGATCGTAAGCCACATTCACCTCTGAGAGAGAGTGAGGAGCCACATTCAGCTCTGAAAGAAGGTTGTGAGCCACATTCAGCTCTCAGAGAGGATCGCGAGCAGCATTCAGTTCTGAGAGAGGATCGCGAGTCACATTCACCTCTGAGAGAGGATCGTGGACACATTCAGCTCTGTGAGAGGGTCCTGAGCCACATTCAGCTCAGAGAGGATTGCAAGCCCCATTCAGCTCTGAGAGAGGATCGTGAGCCACATTTAGATCTGAGAGAAGATCACAAGCGACATTCAGCTCTGAGAGAAGGTCGTGAGACATTCAGCTCTGAGAGGATCGTGAGCCACATTCAGCTCTTAGAGAGGATCGTGAGTGACATTTGGCTCTGAGAGAGGGTCGTGAGCCACATACATCTCTGAGAAAGGGTCTCGAGCCTCATTCCACAGAATTCCACAGAAATCACATTGAGGCAGTATACCATGATCCAGGGTTTCCTACCTTACCCCATCCAGATCTGCTCTTCTGTGCAGCGCCACTCAGAAAAGTCACCATCTGGAGCCCTACTCTTCATAGCTGTTTGCTGGCTCTGGTGCTTTTGCACCAAACTGGAAAACAACTGCGAGCCACACATTATGGGCCCGCGAGCCACAGGTTGGGGAACTCTGGTCTAGTGTGTATGGTTTACTCTGCTATTTTGATGGGATGCAGAAATATAGACTGACTTTACATACAATTGGTCAGAACTCAAATCATCAAATACAAAGTGTTCCACCAAGTAGGATATAAAATAGGTTGACCTTCTGATATAGAGATATAGAAAGAGCTACACAGAAGTAGTATACATATTGTATACAGTATATCGCAAATAAACCTTCTTGCATTGTACCTTTCCATCATTCAGTCTCTACAAAAAAAGGACTGTGCTATGTAAAAAAAAAAAACTCAACGCTAACAAACAATTCCCATCAATTCTTCTTCCTGGAAAATGTTTCAGGTTTTATTTGTGAGGGTCACATGCACTAAGGACAAGTACACAACAATTTACACCGATATCGTATCAACATCAACAAAAGTGTCAACCAAGTGTAAAGACAAAAAAACAATTGGCCAAATCTTACAAGAATGAGCCAACACACAAACACATATTTAGGGTATAGCAAAAGGATACTCAATATTATGACATTCATATTAAACATTAGGAAAAACTTTCTGACAGTGAGGGTAGTCAGAGAATGGAACAGGAGACCACGGGAGGTGGTGAGTTCTCAATCAAAGGAAATCTTCAAGCGGAAATTGGATAAACATATAGCTGGGATGATTTCGGAAAACCTGCACTCACAGGGGGTTGGACCCGATGGCCCTTGAGGTCCCTTCCAACTCTACCATTCTATGATTCTATGTTTGGCATATCTGAGATCCCTCATCTTTCTGTGACATGAAAATGTATCCAATCCAGTAATGTCCTCAAGTAATTCTTTTATAGCAAGAGACATCTTATATCTGGTAGAAGAAAGCAAACAATGTAAGAACAAAAAAAGTTCACACTATTACGTTTTGTCATCAACTATTAGAATTTAATGTCTTTAATTAAGCAAGAAGTAATTAATTCTCCTTTTAAAAGGGCTATTTAGCATCCTTAAGTGTTTTAATTACATGCTTGGAATATGCTGGAGATTTACTGTATTCCATATGCCGTATGACAGAGAACCAGAGGAAAAGCGATAATACACCTGGACAAGGACATTTTCCATGTTCCACTTAGTGACTCCAGATTTCAGTTACAGATGCGGTATTGCTGAATAGTGACCACATTTCTTTTAGAGATCATTCATTACTGCTTATTAGCCCTTTCACAGTTCTATGCACTGCAGCACCTATCGCACATACAGTTATTCCCTGTTACAGAGGTTTTATTGGTGCCTCTAATTTTAGCCTCATATAGTATTTCAATACTATGTACAGGAAGAAGCAAGACCTGTGGAAAAAAGAAGCGCAATAGGGTCTTACACGAGTAAATATAGGGTGATAAGAGTAAATACACTCACCAAATAGAGTTGTGAAAGTCACAACTACTATGCATGCATGGAATCCAGGTCAACGGCAGCAGCACCCAGGATGGCTGATAACGGAGAGTAGTGAAGTAGGGCTTTCAAAGCCGCGCCAATGACCACTATGACCGATTGTAAGATTAATGTTACTTTTTATTACATATTCAGGTCAACGCGTTTCTGGAGTCTCTGCTCCCTTCCTCAGGACATACAGGAAAAAGTACATCAAATCTCCACGCGTTTCTGGATTTTCTGCTCCCTTCCTCAGGACATACAGGAAAAAGTACATCAAATCTCTATTTCTATCACATCTCGATTTGATGTACTTTTTCCTGTATGTCCTGAGGAAGGGAGCAGAGACTCCAGAAACGCATTGACCTGAATATGTAATAAAAAGTAGCAATAATCTTACAATCGGTCATAGTGGTCATTGGCGCGGCTTTGAAAGCCCTACTTCACTACTCTCCGTTAATACTATGTACAAACAAGTACACCATACAATGCCAAAATATCAGTTCAGATTTGGCAGAAACCATTACCATACAATGCAAAACCGCAGTGGGGGAGTGGGGTTGGAATCATTTGGTACAACAAACCAATGGACCTGTCACAGCACAGGTACCCTGAAGTAGTGAGCAAATATATTCATTTAAAAAGAAAATGTATCCAGAAATTTAAAAACAACTGTCTGTCTACATGATAAAATGTGCATATATTTAAAAAAAAAAAAAAATATATATATATATATATATTGTATATAACAATTTTTTTTTTGCACATTTCTAGTACTCAAATATTAGACCTGAACACACCTCCTGAATACAGCTCTTATTTGCCACTGGTAATCATCCAATTGCTCCTAACCTGTAAGGTTGAGATCACGTGGACATTAAAGAGAACTAACCAGCAGGATTTTGCTATATGAGGTAAAGGCAGTGCCATACAAGCAGTAAGATGCTGAATCCAGCCATACCTGTTATAGAGAGATCGAATTCTTGGTTGATTAAATATCATTAGTCAAATTTGAAGAAATTTACTGCACTATGATTGACGGGTGCAACATGGTCGGGTCTTTGTGGGTCTGGTCCATGCGTTTATTCCTCCTCCAGCGTCTTCTGGCTTGACCCCTTTTTTATTTGAATATCGCATCATCATTGCTGCTGTTGGTGGCACGAGCGCACTGCATCAGTGCTCAGACGCAATCAGAGTTTTAAGATGTAGTACATGTAGTCTACATGCAGTAGAGGTGAAAAAGCTGCTCCCCCCTCCCACTAGGCTCTGTATGTCCATTTATATAGACAGTGAGCTGCTAATCACAAGAGGGGGCTGAGTCAGACAACATGGCCCAGCTAATCAGCGCAATGATAATGGCCTAGTGATAAAACCCAAAGTTTAAGTAACAGCAATACGAGAGGTGATGACACATTGTTAAATTCTGTGTTTTAACCCCTACATCATGCTGTCCTCAGATTACTTAGCAAAAACCTGTTGACAGATTCCCATTAATCAATTAGTGAGACCACCATTGGTCCTCTAAGCCCTAAATCAACAGCAACTTAGATCAATAAAATATAAGTTATGCTGAATCTTAAGCCTGCTTTACACGCTACAAGATATCTATGTGTCGGCGGGGTCATGTCGTAAGTGACGCACATCCGGCATCGTAAGGTATGTTGTAGCGTGTGACAGCGAAGTGCAATTGCGATTGAACAAAAAACCGTTCATCGCATGCACGTCGTTCATTCCTGATGAATTGAACGTCAGATTGTTCATCGTACCCGGGGTAGCGCACAACGCAGTGTGTGACACCCCGGGAACGATCAACAGATCTCACCTGCCTCCTGTGGCTCCCGGCCCACAATGCGGTAGGAAGGAGGTGGGCGGGATGTTTACGTCCCGCTCAGCTCCGCCCCTCCGCTTCTATTGGCCGGCTGCCGAGTGACGTCGATGTGACGCCAAACGTCCCCCCCACTCCAAGAAGTGGACGTTCGCCGCCCACATCGAGGTCGTATGGAAGGTAAGTATGTGTGACGGGGGTTAATCGTTTGTGCGGCACGTTCAACAAATTGAACGTGCTGCACATACGATGGGGGCATTGCAAATCGCATACGATATCGTATGCAAAATTGCAACGTGTAAAGCAGGCTTTAGAATCATAGAATGGTAGAGATGGAAGGGACCTCAAAGGCAATCGGGTCCAACTCCCTGCAAGTGCAGGTTTTCCTAAATCATCTTTATTCAGTTTCCACTTGGAGATTTCCATTGATGGAGAGCTTACTTCATCCCATGGTAACCTGTTCCACTCTATGACTGCCCTCACTGTCAGAAAGTTTTTCCTAATGTCTAATCTGTATCTCCTTCCTTTTAGTTTCATCCCATTGCTTCTTGTAGTTTCTTGTGCTAATGAGAATAGGGTGGTTCCCTCTGCACTGTGACTTCCTTTCAGATATTTGTAAACTGCTATTAAGTCTCCTCTCAGCTTTCTTTTTTGCTAACTAAACTTGTTATGAAATGACGTATCTATAGGGATAAGCGGGTCTCCAGTGACAAACTTCCCCTTACCACTATATTTAAATTAACGACACAGACTACGACTTTATTGCCGAATGGCCACAGCTTTATTAAACAGTATATATGTACCAAACTTGTGGCTCAACATGCCACCCCATTAACACCTGAACCTGTACATATATACATATTCTCCACAAAATGACACCTGATAGGTCCATCCGAGAGGGCAACCATTATTCCTATCCCCGGCCGTAACCTCCAACCGGCCCAGGGGACCACCTCGGCCGTGACCAACCGACCCGAGGTGTAGGGTAATTAACGATGGAACGTTAATTACCCCTCCCCAAAACCTGCAGGACCTCCGCCTACAAGTTCCCATCCAACTCGAAGCCACTCCCCCTGAGTGGCTTCATACCAACAAACCTACTGTCGGTACACCAAACCTCTCTGAACGGACCTATCACCCCGCCACAGACCGGCCAAGTGACACCTTACTTGGCCCGGGCCCTCCACACCCCCAATGCTTGTTCCAATCCATCCCTCAAACCCAACATCCACAAATCCAAACCGACATCCGTGAGATGGACCCCATCACGCCTCAAATACTGCTCGGTGGACTCCTCCAACTCCTTATGTCGAACCACCAAACCTCCGTTCCACGCTACAAACCTGACAATAGCCCGGTTCAATTTTACCCGGGCCCTGTTAATCCGATCCACCGCCCTCCCAAAACGCCACTGCATCCGGGCTACGATATCGGACCACACAATCACGATGCCAGGGAACGCCCTCCACAAATGAAGTAAGTCCAACTTGATATCCCTTTTTAACTCTCTCGCCATCCTCACTCCAAGGTCATTCCCCCCCACATGCAGCATTAAAACATCAGGTTCCCGGTCAATCCGGCTATAATACGCCACTTCAGGGCGAACTCTGCTCCAAGTCATGCCCCGAATTCCGAGCCATTTCACACGGGCTTCCGACATCGCCGCTCCGAGTTGCCGACCGTCCCGACGAACATCCGCCCGCAAAGCTCCCCAAAACACAAAGGAATGCCCGAGAATCCACACGAGGCATGGTCCTACAAAATATAAAGACCATGAATACAACAACAATTGTCCACGAAGAAACTGCCCACCAAAACCATAACTCAATCAAGTACCCCCCTGTCACCAAACATCACCTAATCAGATGTGGTCTAATATACAAGCGAAACCTGGAGGATTCCCATCTCCCAATCTGCCGGATCCAATCCTCACTCAGCCCCCACCTAGCAACTTCGGTCGCTGCCCCAATCCGAAAGGAGTGGGACCCGTAATCCCTTGGCTCCTCCCCCGCCTGTACTAAAGCCGTCTTCAGCACTGCAATAAACTGGAATCGCGATAAGGCAGATCCATCCACATGCCTAAGGAAAACACCGGGGTAGCCACCCCGCACCTTCAAGAACTCTGTCACCTGAACCACTGGGCATAGGTGGTGCCCTGGCAATTCAAACAATAACACCAGACGTCCCCGACCTATTTGATCTGTCTTTGAAAACCGTAGCCGGCACTCGACTCTATCCCTTCCAAGCATAACATCCTCCAATAACAGCCCACCTACTGCATGCCTGGCAGGGCTAACCAATTCTCCGATGCGGAAAGCCCCAAAAAATGCCAATACGAAGGCAACCGTAAACAAAGCTCGTTCATAATCGGATGAGCATATATCCCCCAAACATCCCACCAAACGAACCAACAACGGAAACGATATTGGCCGTCTCCTGTCTCGCGACCGCGCGCCCTTTCGAAAACCCTTCTTCGCCTGCTGCACCAGAAAATCCTTTAATTAATAGAGAGAAAAGAAGTGCCAAAAAACTGAGGGATCACCATATACATAATTAATCAAAAATATTTTATTGTATATCAAGGAACATAAAAAGCACATTTGTGTCACACAACACCAAATGGTATCACAACAACCAAAGACAAATTTTAAAAACATTTAAAAACATACAAAAAGGAAACCATGTGATTCCCTATATAAAGTGGACCAAGATTCTAATCAAGCTAGCTGGTATAATGAACAGATCAGAAGTTAGTTAAATTTTCAAAGCACATGGTGTTGCAGCATAGCAAAAAATGTGCTAAAGCGCTTCACAAGTAATTATACATATTGAACCCAGCAACAGCTTGTAATGCAGTCATAATATACCTTGATACTTAGACAAAGCAGCCTTGTGCAGAAAAATTATAGAAACCCCAATATCTCAACTAGCATAACCCCAGGTTAAACCCTTGAGAAAGTCACCAAGTGTGACGACACGCGTCGGGTGGGTAAGGTGATTCCCTGGACCTTCAAACAGCTTTGTGCTTTACATTATCCTGCTTTAACCCTTTGAACTTTGGTGCATAGACACACGAGTCAAGTCAAAATCTGTCTCCTTGAGGAGGGATTTTTTTTTTTTTTGCACTCATTTTCTCAGCCCAGGGCTAGGGATTATCAGGCTGCAGCTCTGGGAATTGTGGTGCTCAGGTTTAACCTGGGGTTATGCTAGTTGAGATATTGGGGTTTCTATAATTTTTCTGCACAAGGCTGCTTTGTCTAAGTATCAAAGTATATTATGACTGCATTACAAGCTGTTGCTGGGTTCAATATGTATAATTATTTGTGAAGTGCTACAGCACATTTTTTGCTATGCTGCAACACCATGTGCTTTGAAAATTTAACTAACTTCTGATCTGTTCATTATACCAGCTAGCTTGGTTAGAATCTTGGTCCACTTTATATAGGGAATCACATGGTTTCCTTTTTGTATGTTTTTAAATGTTTTTAAAATTTGTCTATGGTTGTTGTGATACCATTTGGTGTTGTGTGACACAAATGTGCTTTTTATGTTCCTTGATATACAATAAAATATTTTTGATTAATTATGTATATGGTGATCCCTCAGTTTTTTGGCACTTCTTTTCTCTCTATTAATTATTAGCTTTTAGTGCCAGGGGTGATCCCAGGATTTGGTGCCCTCCTACTTCTTGAGTAACCAGAAAATCCTTTGTCGCGTCCCGAACCCCTTGCATTTTAAACAAGAAGGCCAACGCCGCCAACTTGTAACCAACACCGAAACAGACCGGCCTGCTGAAAAATCCCCGCTAATCAATGACAAAACCCCCAGCACTCAGCCTGTATAACCAGGCTCCATAAAATCCGCCTTCTCCAATTCCTCCCATTCCTGCCACACAGCCTGGTATTGGCACCAAGTAGCCTCAGCCACCAATCTCCTGATTCCCTCAAATGCTACACCGACGCCAGGTCCCACAGCCATGCCGGGCATAGTTCTCCATCCTTGTCCGCTCCTGGCACCAGTCTCCTGAACCTGTGTAACTGAAACCGAGATAGCGCCTCAGCCACTTCATTTTGCACTCCGGGCACATGCCGCGTCACCACGCACATGGTGAGTTCTAAGCAACGCAACACCAGATGTCTCAAGTACCACACTATCGGGGGCGATTTTGCCGACAATGAATTGATCGAATGCACCACTGCCATGTTATGACAATGCACGCAAAGCTTCGTGCCCGCAAATTCTGGGCCCCACAACTCCACCACCACTATGATGGGGAACAGTTCCAGCAGCGCCAAATTCGTCACCAACCCCTTTTCCACCCAAAGCCGTGGTCATTTGCCAACACACCAATGCGTCCAAAAAATTGCCCCAAAACCTGATGCCCCCGCCGCATCAGTAAACAGTTCCAGCTGGCTATTTGATACTGCCTTGCTCATCCATAACGTCCGTCCGTTGTATCGTTCAAGGAATGCAGCCCACACCAGCAAATCTCCTTTCATCACCTTTGTCACTCTGACAAAATGATTTGGAGCAATCAACCCTGCCGTCGCGCTCGCCAGACGCCTGTTAAATATTCGCCCCATCGGCATAATGCGACAGGCAAAATTCAACTTCCCAAGCACCGACTGCAAATCCCGTAACCGCACCTTCTTAGCCCGGTGCAACAACTGCACCGACGCCTTCAAATCACGCAGCTTTGTCCTCCGGCAATCGGCATTCCATAGCCACTGTGTCAATTTCAATGCCCAGGAAACATAGGGACGTCACTGGCCCTTCTGTTATCTCCTGTGCCAATGGAATGCCCATGCTTCCTGCAATGCGTTCTAATGTAAATAACAGCAAGGAACAAACCGAGGAGCCCGCTGGGCCCACGCAAAAGAAATCATCCAATAGTGTATTACTGAGTGGACACCCGCCACATCCCTGACTACCCATTCCACAAACGAACTAAACGCTTCAAAATAAGCGCACGAAATAGAACAACCCATGGGCAGGCACCGATCCACATAGTATTCCCCATCCCACATGCACCCCAAAATGTGAAAACTCTCCGGGTGCACCGGAAGTAACCGGAAAGCTCCTTCCACGTCCGCCGTGGCTATCAGGGCCCCTTGCCCGCCTACCCGCACTAACTCCAACGCCTTGTCAAACGATACATAACAGACCGCCGACAACTTGAGTGAAATCCCGCCATTCACCGACAACCCAGCCAGGTAAGAGAGATGATGAATGAGCCGAAACTTGTTCGGCTCCTTCTTGGGTACCACTCCCAGCGGCGAAAACCTCAAGTTGGACCCGCCATCCTCCCCACTCCCCCTCCTTCTGCAGCTTTTCCGTCACCACCTCCGGATGTTCTTTTGCGGACCTGGAATTACCCGGGCGAAACACCGGCGCCCCAAATTCAAACGGAATTCAGAAACCTTCCGTAAAACCCGTCGCCAACAGCTCCGCCACCCGACCATCCGGATATCTATTTAAATAGGGAAGCATCGCCTCGACCTTCACTGGCGTCCTCCCTTTTTCCAGAACCTTCCCCCGACTTTCCTTTCCCCTTTTTGAAACACCTGGCCAAAGAGTGGGAACCTCCACAACCGAAACACTCGTGTTTGAACTGACACGCTGCCCCAAACTTACATTGCCCCTCATTAAATTGCCAACACGCCCCTTTCTTTTGTCCAGCCGAGGACCCGCCACTCGCACCCGGGCTCCCGGCACCCCCTCGAAAGGGCTGCGCCGGAGCCGTCATCAAACGCATCCACAGAGAAATATCTTTGTGGTCCCACCGGATGCCAGGCCGCATAGCCTTCCGTTGCCGGAACTGCTCGTCATATCGCAGCCAGCCTAAACCACCGTACACCCTGTATGCCTCGCCGATCGAGTCCATATAACCGAAAAGGGCGGAACAATGCTCCGGCTCCTTCTCCCCAACCACGCTGGCTAATATCGCAAAGGCCTGTAGCCAGTTAGTAAAAGTCCTCGGGATCAACCTATACCTCCTTTTTTCCTCATCCTCCTTTTCTTTTTTAGAATCACTTGGCTTCACTTTATCCAAGTTAAACTTTTCCAAGGGAAGCAAGGAAAAAATTTCCACATACTCCCCTTTCCATATCTTCTCCCTCACCTCCTTTTTCAAATGCACCCCTAACGGACTCTCAAAGCACACGTAAACTTCGCTCCGTGCCCTATCATCCAAACGCACAACCTCATCCTCCTTTTCCTTTTCCACGTCCTTGCTAACCAACGCCACGGCCGCCGCACCGTCCGCCTGACCCGCAACGACCGCCGGCACAACCTCCTGAGCCTCTACCTCGCACACCGGTACCACCGGCAGCACCCCGACTGTGGGACCCACCCACGTCCCCGCCAGGGACCCAGGCCCGCTTCGACCTGACCGCTCAGCCGACAACCCCTGCAACACCCCTAGCAGCTGCCCCCAAAACTCCGCCCCGGGTAACCCCGAATGACCGACCGCACTAACCCCCGGCAAACCACTCCCCGCGGTGGAACCCCCGCCCCCGCTAACACTACCCACAACATTAAACATATTGGTCGTCCTCTCACCGGGCTGCCTCTGAACCGAATCCGGTGCAGCCGTTCCATCCGTTGCCGTTCCATCCGTCCTGCCGCCTCCTCCGGTCCTTCTTCCTCGCCCGAATAAGAAGAGCTGCTGAAGTCCGCTGGGGGACCAGCGAGGGGACAGCCCGCACCTGGCGGCCATCAACCCCCACGGTCACCGCACCCTGCTCCTCCGTGCGCCTCCTGCTTGGCCTCTTTCTCTTGCCGTGACGCAGCGTCCTGCCGCCGTCCTTCTTTGCTGCCCCCGCCTGCTGCACCGCTGTAAGCTCCGTAGCTCCTGGTGGTCCCCCTCCCTTCCGACTGCAGGAAGGCCGTGCCTCTCCCTCCGGATGCCGGGAACACCCCCCAGCCTGATCCCTGCTGGGAGGTACCGTGACAATGGACCGCAGCAAGGGGCCCTGCGGACTGCAGGACCCTGCCACCAGCCCTCTCCGACTGCCGCTCTGATCCGCGCCGCCCCTCCATCCATGCTCTCTCCCCTGCCGACTGCAGGGAGTCTCCACGTCCGCTCCATGGTGCCGGGCACCACCCCCAGCCCGCACCTCACTGGGGGCTGCCGCTGCTCTGGTCCGTGGCCGTGCAGGCCACGGACCGGAAGTAGGCCTCACAGAAGCTCCGCCCACCCCCGGCCCGCGGGATCTCCGGCGAGGATTCCTCCCGGCGGCCGGAGATGCGTCTGAAAGGTGAGGAGGGCTCCGCTGCCCCGGAGGGTCCCCGAGGGGGCTCCTAGATCTGTTTACTCCCCCCCCGCCGGGGGAGTAGCGCTCCGGCGGTCGCGTCCGCCGAGCGCGCAGCGCAGGTCCGGCCGCAGGAGCAGAGATCGCCACTCCAGCCCCGCAGACCGCCTCCAGCTGCTCCCGCAGCGCGTCCACACCGATGGCCTCAGATGCCCCCCGCACAAGCTCCAGCAGCGCTGCGAGGTCCGCCATTATTCAGTCAGGGATGCAGCAGCACAGGGGGGGACATGCTGTCTGTAGGTCAAAAGGGGCAGTGACCTCTGCGCAGCCCCCTTTATACCCACCACAACAACCCTCCCATATCTTGTCCCTCACCCAATCCCTTTTCCTGACTCTCCCACCAATCAGGCAGCCCCTATGTACCTCCAACCTTAGAACTTAACTCTTTCCTACCCTAACCCTCCCGATCGTCATGGGCCTATTCACCCCTATGGGGCTCACTGCCCATCTTGGTTTGCAGACCTTCTACCATCTTGGTTGCTCTTCTCTGGAGTGGCTCCAAGATATCGATGTCTTTCTTGAATTGTGGCGCCCAGAACTGTACACAGTTTTCCAGGTGGGGTCTGACCAGGGCAAAGTATAGGGGAATAATTACCTCTCTTGATCTAGATTCAATGCTTGTCTTGATACATCCCAGAATTTTGTTGGCCTTTTTAGCTGCAGCTCCGCACTGTTGGCTCATGTTGAATCTGGGATCTACTCTTATGCCCTAGTCCTTTTCCCAAGTGCTATCACCTAGTTCTATTCCTCTCATACTATATATGTATTACATGTATTACATTTCTTTTACTCAGATGTAGGACTTTGCATTTGTCCCTGTTAAAAACCATTCTGCTCTCCTTAGCCCATTGTTCGAATGTGTCTAGATCCTTCTGAATGTACTCTCTTTCCTCTCTAGTGTTGACTACTCCTCTTATCTTAGTATCATCTGCGAATTTTATACGTTTCCCAGTAATTCTGTTGTCCAGATCATTTATAAATATATTAAACAGCACTGGCCCCAGGACAGAGCCTTGTGGTACCCCGCTTTTGACTTTCCTCCAAGCTGATGTGTAGCCATTTAGTATTACACATTGTGCCCGATCATTAAACCAGTTGTGAATCCATGTCACTGATTTTTTTGTTGATTCTGTACTTGATCATGTTTTCATTGAGGATGTCATGTGATACTTTATCAAATGCCTTACTGAAGTCCAGGCATACTATATCCACAGCCAGTGTCGGACTGTCTACCAGAGGAACTGCCAATAATACCAGGCCTGGCTGCGGTTACCTGGATTGAACTCTGGAGCGCTCACCTGAGCTCCAGAGTGCAGCCTGGACTGAACTCAGGGTTTGCAGGACTGAACCGCGAGCGTGGACTGTTTCCCTGGCATTTGCGGTTCAGTTCATAACAGCTGCGGACAAGCTGGGCTGAACTCCAAAGCTGTCACCTGAGCTCCGGAGTGCAGCCCGTCCTGTCCGCAGCTGTGACATGAACTGAACCGCAATCACCATGGAATTATTCGGAGCTCGTGGTTCAGTCCTGCAAACCCTGAGTTCAGTCCAGGCTGCTCTCCGGAGCTCAGGTGAGAGCTCCAGAGTTCAGTGAATGTAACCGCAGCCAGGCCTGGTATTACTGGCAGTTCCTCCGGTAGCCAGTCCAATTCTGTCCACAGCATTCCCCTGGTCCAACCATTCAGTGACTTTGTTATAGAAGGAAATCAGGACGGTCTGACAAGATTTATTGGTCACAAAGCCGTGCTGGCTTTGGTTGATTAATGCCTTCCCATCCAGATACCTAAGTAAATGTTCTTTGACAATTTGCTCAAAGATTTTTCCTGCAATAGAGGTCTGGTTACTGGCCTGTTCCCTGGATCCTCCTTTAACCCCTTTTTGTAGATGGAAACCACATTTTCTCTTTTTCCAGTCTAAAGGGACCATGCCTGTTTCCCATGACTTATTGAAGATTATTGCAAGTGGTACTATTATTTCCTCAGCTATCTCTTTCAGGACTCTAAGATGTAAATCGTCTGGACCTGGGGACTTGGTTTCCTTTAACTTGGCTAAGTGTTCTAATATCAATTCTTTGCTTATAGTCACGTTGGACTCCCCACGACCATCATTTTTTTAATGATTACTGTTGATGCTTGCATTATTTTATTGGGAGAAGACAGATACAAAATACAAATTTAGTATCTCCACCTGCTGTTCCATCTTGTTGACTGTTTCACCTTTTTAATTCTGCAGGACTCTAATGGTCTCATTCACTTTTCTTTTGCTTTTAACATACCCCCAAAATACTTTTTACCTTACCCTTGGCCTCTTTTGCAAGCTTCAATTTATGTTCTGCCTTCGCTCTGTTGATGCTTGTCTTGCAGAGTCTGTAAACTGCCACGTATTCTTCCCTAGGTATAATCCCCATCTTCCACTTGTTGTATGTTTTCATTTTTTTTTTAGCAGGTGTTGCGATTTTTGTTCATCCATCCTGGTTTCTTTAGGTCTTTCCCATTTTTCTGCCTTTCAGGTATTGTTAGCTCTTGTGCATTAAGGATTTCCTTATGGAAGATTTCCCATCCTTCGTGTGCAGTTTTGTAGAATTATGTGCCATGGAATTGTACCAATGCTTGCCTGTAGGCCATTCAAGTGTGCTCTGCTAAAGTCAAGACTTGAAGACTGTGTCTTCTCAGGTGTTCCCCCTCTTTCAACCCCAAATTCAAGGATAGCATTATTGCTGAGTTCCAGTATCTCTACTACTCTAAAGGGTGCTTTACATGCTGCGACATCGCTACCGATATATCGTCAGGGTCACGTCGTTAGTGACGCACAACCAGCGCCGGTAGCGACATCGCAGCGTGTGACACCAAGGAGTGACGATCAGCGATCGCAAAATCGTTCAAATACGGTGATCGTTGACATGTCGCTCCTTTCCTTAATATCGCTGCTGCCACAGGTACGATGTTGTTCGTTGTTCCTGCGGCATCACACATCGCTATGTGTGACACCACAGGAACGAGGAACATTTCCTTACCTGCATCCACCGGCAATGCAGAAGGAAGGAGGTGGGCGGGATGTTACGTCCCGCTCATCTCCGCCCCTCCGTTTCTATTGGCCGGCCGCTTAGTGACTTCGCTGTGACGTCGCTATGAAGCCAAACGCACTTCCCCCTTGAGGGAGGGTTTCTTCGGCGGTCACAGTAACGTCACTGACAAGGTATGTGCATGTGACGCTGCCATAGCAATCATGTTCGCTACGGCAGCGATCACCACATATCGCACCAACGACGGTGCCGGGTGCTATCGCTCGCGACATCGCTAGCGATGTCGCAGCGTGTAAAGCACCCTTTAGTTCCTTAACCATATCTTCAATGTTTGTTAGGACTAGGTTCAAGATGGCTGTTGTCCACATATTTTCTTTTACCAGCTGGGGGATGAACTTGTCTGCTGGAGAGGATAAAAATTGGATGGAGCCTTTACTCATACCTGTGAGGGTTTCCCAATAAATCTCTTAGTAGTTGAAATCTCCCTGTCACAATTGTCTCCCTGTTTTTGTAGTCTAGAAACAGCTCTCGGACTGCAGCCCCTCATCTCCATTAGGTTATCCACATTTAAATGTGGTTTTGTTTTTGTTTCCTTTAGTACCTAAACAGTTAATGTCAATTTTGCTGCTGGCAGCTTCTCCAGCAGTCTCTAGCTGAGTGCTTCAGCTTTAATTACTTAGTAGTCACGCCCTTCTGGTTAAATAGAGGGGTTACCCAGCAATCCATGCTGTTGATACACAGCCATTTGTATACTAGCCCACTTGGTGGAAGGAGCAGAGTTGAAGCGTTCCAGACTTCCGGACTTTATCCTTTTGTGTCACAGTATTTCCACTGTTTGTTTTCTTTCCCTTGTGTTTCTGTATTGTAGTGGCGAGTCTAGTGAACACGTCAGCCTACTCACTAGGCAGGGTGAGTTTAGTGCCAGCTCAGGGCCCAAGGTATCCTGCTCGCCGGCAGGTTGAAAAAACCTGTATAGGGACTCTAGGGAGCTCAGCAGTCAGCTTGAGGTGAATTCAGGAGATGCCTTCTCACCCCTCTCCCTAGCGGCAGGACCAACGTTGTATCGTGTCCCCGGTGTTTCCCTCTGTCTGTTGTGTTGTTTTGGTGTTTTTTTGTTGAGCCTGAGACTCCTTTTTGGTCTGAATGCACTCGCCACGCTCGTAGCGTGACACTGCCATGATCACTAGTTCATGTTCTTTTGAGAATGTGGCCATTTGATGTGAAAAAACCTCATCCATATCCTCTGTTTGACCCAGTGGTCTATAGTAAACACCTATTATGATGTCCTTCCCGTTCTTTTCTCCATGAATTCTTAACCAAATATTTTCTAATAGATTCTCATTCTTTGAAACTTTAATTTCTGTGGAGATGTATTCTTTTTTGACATACAATTCAATTCCACCTCGTCTTTTGTTAGTTCTATTCTTTTTCAACATGTTGTATGCTTCTATCTGTATATTCCAATCGTGCGTGTCACTCCACTGGGTTTATGCGATGCCAATGACGCTATAGTTTTCCTTCTCTATTACTAGCTTTAGTTGTCCTCATTTGTTTACCCATGTTTTGTGCATTTGTGTAAAAACATTTTGGTTTGTGCTCTGTTGCTCCTCTTTTCTTAGATTCCTTCTGAGTATCCTGTCCTCTGTACTCTTTAGCACACCTAGTATCCTTGTTTAGTATGTCCTTTACTGCATGTTCTTGTCTGCCATTATTCTTTCCATCCCTTTTTCTTCTAGTTTCTTTTTACCAGAAAATTCTATATTAATCTGTTCAGCTCCTCTTGCTCTATAAAATAAGCCTGACTTGCATCGTTAATGTGGCGGGCTTCCTGTAAGATTTATTCAATTTCAATACAAAGTTGCCCCTCTGTCTTATGTTACTGGCCTACTTAGTTAGTGTAATTCAGATTGGCTACAGTTAAAACAATGATTTGCATTTATGACTAATTTTCTTTATCCAGACTCGGCGTTTGGAAGGATAAAATTGTGTATATTCATCATTCTAAGAAAATTAATTAGAATACATGAAATCAGTTTGGAAACTTAATTACAAGTTTATTCAATATTTCTTATCTTGTTATACTGTTATTGATGTTTTTTTATTTCCTTTTGGAAGTTCTTTACTGATAAATAGTAATGAATAATTGTACTCGGCACTGCTTGTTACTCGATTGAGCATTTGCGTGCTCAATCGAGTAACGTGCAGTGCTAGTATTGCGTGATGCCCGAGTTCTCGGATTACAAAGATGGTCAGGTGTAGCAGAGCCGAGACGATCAGAGAACATACATCTGTCTCTGCTCTGCTACATCTAGCCATCTCACTCAGACGTAGCAAAGCTGACATGGTCAGATGTAACGGAGCTGAGACAGTCAGATGTAGCAGAGCAGACACAGATGTAGCATTTCTATCTGTCTCTGCTCTGCTACATTTGACTGTCTCAACTCTGCACCATCTGAGTGAGATGGTCAGATTTAGCAGAGCAGTGACAGATGTAGGTGATGGTAATGGTACTATTATGTTAAGTCTATAAAATGTCATATAATTTGGCTACTATATGGTTGTAATATGCTGGGTCTATAAAATGCAATCTTCTTACTATATGGCGGTATTATGCTGAGTCTATACAATGAAATCTCGCAACTACACTGTGTTCCAAATTATTATGCAAAAAATATTTTTTCATATTTTCCTAAATTAACTTTATGAATTGCAGTCATTGTTATTTTCCAGTCATCTACTATTCGAGTATAATTGAAATGTTTTTGATCAAACTGCCTATGAAAACAGTATATTTTTAAAAATAATAAACACTCAAAATGCACTCAAAACGCATGTTCCAAATTATTATGCACAGCAGAGTTTTCAACCTTTTTATTTTTATTTTGAAAAACAAAATGGTCAATTGTGAAATTATAAGCATTATCAGCTTATTACAAAATGAAATCAAACAGTTTTCAAGTCAAAACTTAATTCTAGGTGATGTTACATTTGCACATAGCACCCCTTGTTTGAAAGAAGCTTCTGAACTCTCTCGTCCATTGAATTTGTCAGTTTTTGCATGGTTTGTGCTTCAATTGTTTTACATGTGGACAGAATACCCTCCCAGAGCTGTTGCTTAGAAGTGAACTGCCTCCCGCCATCATAGACACTCTTTTTGATGATGCTCCAGAGGTTCTCAATGGGGTTGAGGTCAGGGGAAGATGGTGGCCACACCATAAGTTTGTCCTCTTTTATGCCCATAGCAGCCAGAGATGCAGATGTGTTATTTGCAGAATAAGACGGTGCTTTATCATGCATGAAAATGATGTTGCTGCGGAATGCATGGTTCTTCCTCCTGAACCATGGCAGGAAGTGTTGTTTTAGAAACTCCACATAGATTATGGAGTTCATCTTTACCCCTTCAGGGATCCTAAAGTGGCCGACAATCTCTCTTCCCATGATTCCAGCCTAAAACATTACTCAACCTCCTCCTTGTTGGCGCCTTAGCCATGTTTTCATGGGGTGTCAATCAACCAGCCATCCTCCACTCCATTCATCTGGACCATCGAGCGTTGCACGGCTCTAATCGGTGAACAAAACAGTTTGGAAGTCAGTCTTCATGTATCGTTTGGCCCACTGGAGCCATTTCTGCTTGTGTGCAGTGGATAGAGGTGGTTGACAGGATGGCTTACGCACAGCTGCAAACCTCTGAAGGACCCTGCATGTTGTTGTTCGGGGGATGTTGGAGGCACCAGCAGCTTCAAAAACTTGTCTGCTGCTATGACAAGGCATTTTAGCAGCTGATCTTTTAACCTGACTTAATTGCCTGTTGGAAAGAGTCCTCAATTTTTCCTTATCAGCACGCTCACGCGTGTGCTGTAATCAGCTACATACTTCTTGATTGTGCGATGATAACGATGAAGTGTCTTGGCAATGTTGATTGTAGTCATGCCTTGACCTAAATACTCCACAATTTGTTGCTTCTCAGCAGCCGACACATCTTTTTTCTTTCCCATTTTGGCAAAAAATGTAGGCTGCTTAATAATGTGGAACAGCCTCCTTAAGTAGTCTTGCCTTTATTTGGTCACACCTTCGAAACTAATTTTCACAGGTATCTGCAATTGCTTTCAGTGATATAAAGAGCCCTGACACATATCACCATTAATGAGTTTAAATGACAAACAAACAATTTCTAATCTTATCACTCCTAAACTCTTTTTGCATAATAATTTGGAACACAGTGTATATTGCAGTATTGTTCTGGGTCTATACAATGCAATGTAGTTATTATATGGTGGTATTATGCTTAGTCTATACAATGCAATATAATGTGGTTACTATATGGCAGTATTATGGCGGGTCCATATAATGCAATCTCGTTACTATATGGTGGTATTATGCTGGGTCTATACAATGAAGAGCATAAAGTGGGGTCTCCCAGCAGTACAAAACATTTGAGGAGAGGAGTGTATTGACCTTAGGTAAGTCACAGATTGAGAGTGTTTCATAGTGGAAGAAGGGTTTCCCAGCAGCACAGAGTAATTCAGCAGATGAATGTCACAATCTGATAGGAGGTCAAAGGCACAGAGTATTTCAGGAAAGCAATAAGTTGATGTTGTGGTAGGTCACAGATTGAGCGGTACCTTGTGAACGCAGGGCCCCCTGGCAGCACAGAGGATTTCAGGATAGAAATGTTGAGATATTGTAGTATGTCACAAGATAGAAAGTGCAGATTCCACCCGCAGCACAGAGTATTTCAGTGGTATTTTAATGCTTGCCCATCACTACTGATAACTTATTATTGATATTCTTATTATCGTTACTCCTGTCATCTTTACAGGCAAAGCTGTTCATTACAGAAGTGTAAATATAAACTACAATAAATGACCTTTGAGTGTCATCACAATTCTCGTGTAGAGATCTGAAGGGGTTCATTGAATGTCAAATGTCACAATCACTAAACAGAGCACAGGACTTGCTAAGTTTTCACCATCATGTGTCCTCATTTGATTCGTGAGCAAGAATATCAAGAGCCACAGATTCTGCAGTCTTTATATCAGGAGTCTTTCTCAAAGTAGAAATATATATATATATACACTATGCAAACTGAGTAAACAGAAAATATCTTCTGTTTGACCATGAACTACTTTGTAGTAACATTTTGGGTACATCCACAATGGCCAAGTATGCTGCAGCATTGTGCAGTGCATCCAGTGCTAACCCCCCTGCAGTGCTCCTGTTGTGTTGCAGCAACTGGTGTTTTACTAGCGGGTGTGGACCAACAGCGCCATGGTCCGGGTTTGCCCTGGAAGAGCATGACTAAGTGCCTACCGGGTTTTCTCCAGAGCCTCTGATAGTGATAATGGACAGGGCTGCCAGTCCATTTCTACTCTAGCGCAGTTCCCGGTCCTGCAGCAGCTGACCCAAAGGTCAGGGATGCAGGTACAAAGAGCAGGCAGGACTGAGGAGGCAGTTGTTAGGGCCAGGTGGACAGGCAGACCCAGGAGGTGGATCCACTGGGCCGAACACCTCACTGAAGGCAAGGGGTCCGGTAGCCGGAGCACTACAGGTAGCAGGACAGTCCGTTCGAAGGAGTGGAGTGTAGAAGTCCCTGGGACCACGGAGTCACCGAAGGTAGTCCGGGTGACGGAGCTCAGGTTCGGAGGCTGAGATGTTGTCAGGCAGAGTCCGGAACCGACGGAGCGAGAAGACGGGTCACCACAGGGATCAGAGATGGTATGGACTGACGGGATGGCAGACCGTCACCGTTCGGGGTTCGGGAGTCGTCAGGACCGGATGGCGAGGCAGGAGCGGCTCTAGGAGAGAGATAGGTAAGTATACCGCAAGACACAAGGAGACCTGACTCCTAGCTTAGCAAAACACAAAGAACAGGCCCCGCCCACTTGGAAAGGATCCCCCTATATACCCAGTACCTGATCCTTCAATATCCTGTTGGAGGACACTGGCCCTTTAAGAGAGGGTCAATGACCGCGCGCGCGCCCTAATGCGCATGCGTGAGGCCCGGGTGCCAGAAGCCAGAGGAGGGAGCGGTGAGTAGGAAGCAGGAGAGCCGGGCTGAGGCCGAGTTGCCGACGGGCGCCGGGAGCGGGGACCGGGCTGCCTGGGGACCGCAGGCGATGGGGCAGGAAGGCTGTGGAGCAGGGGACCGAGAAGCCTGGCACGGGAGCGGCGGAGCGCGACCTGAGAGCGGGGAAGCGTGGCAGGGGAGCCGGTAAGTAAGGCAGAGGGGCCGGGGAGCATGGCAGGGGAGCCGGCGAGCCTAGCAGGGGAGCCGGAGAGCGTGACAGTACCCCCTCCCCCACGCCCCCCTCCCCGCAACCGGGACAGGAAGGCACGTATCAGAGGAGTACCCACATTCTCCCGGGGTTCCCAGGACCTATCCTCAGGACCATACCCTGCCCAGTCCACCAGGAAGAACTGTCGGCCCCGTACGGTTTTCATGGCCACGATATCCCTTACCGCATAGATGTCATCATCGGCAATAGGAGGAGGAGCAGAACTGGCAGCAGCGGAGAAGGGACCAAGGACAACCGGCTTGAGCAGGGAGACGTGGAAGGAGTTGGGTATTCTCATTGTGGCCGGGAGCTGCAGCTTGTAGGAGACCTCATTTATTTTGCTGAGGACTTTAAACGGCCCGATGTAGCGAGGACCCAGCTTGTAGGATGGTAGCTTCAATCGGACGTACTTGGAAGCAAGCCAGACCAGATCTCCTGGAGAGAAACACGGAGGATCCAGACGCCTCTTGTCTGCGTGTCTCTTCATCCGCAGGGAAGCACTTCCAAGGGACGTCTTTACAGAGTCCCAAATCGTTGCAAAGTCACGGACTACAGCATCAGCAGCAGGGACATCCGAGGAAGAGGATACAGGTAATGGGACGGAAGGCTGAAGTCCGTAAACGACATGGAAGGGAGAGCTGGAGGAGGACTCACTGACGTGGTGGTTATGGGAGAATTCGGCCCAAGGAAGAAGCGTGGACCAGTCGTCGTGATGGGCGTTGACGTAGTGACGTAAGAAGGAGGTCAAGATCTGATTGACTCGTTCCACTTGGCCATTCGACTGAGGATGGTAGGCAGAAGAAAAGTCCAAAGTCACTCCCAGATGTTTGCAGAGAGCCCTCCAGAAGCGGGAGGTAAACTGAGTTCCTCTGTCGGACACTATGTGTGAGGGAAAGCCATGCAGCCGGAAGATGTGCTGTATGTAGGCGTCAGCGAGTTCCTGGGCAGAGGGCAGTCCAGCCATAGGGATGAAATGAGCCATTTTGGAGAACCGATCCACCACGACCCATATGACTGTGTGTCCGGAGGACAGGGGCAAGTCCGTGATAAAGTCCATTGCAATGTTTTGCCACGGAACGGAGGGTATAGGCAAAGGCAGAAGACGGCCATATGGCAGGTGTTTGGGCGTCTTGTTCCTGGCACAAGAGGAGCAGGCTGAGACAAAAGAAGCGACGTCCGTGCGAAGGGATGGCCACCAGTAGTGACGTACAATTGTACTCCATGTTTTCTTCTGACCAGCATGGCCGGCTATTTTCGAGGCATGGCCCCAGTGCAACACTTTTTGCCTGTCAGTCTCAGAGACATAGGTCTTCCCGGGCGGTATCTGGGCCAGGGTGACAGGGGCCACCGGAATGATTTTACTTGGGCAGATGATGGACTGGGATGTCTCCTCCTCCTGCTCCATGGGCATGAATGACCTGGACAAGGCATCTGCTCGTACGTTCTTGTCCGCGGGTCGAAAATGGAGCTGGAAATCGAACCTGGCAAAGAACAAGGACCACCTGGCTTGCCGTGGGTTCAGTCGCTGAGCGGACCGCAGGTATTCCAGGTTCTTGTGGTCCGTGTAAATGATCACGGGGTACACTGCTCCCTCCAGAAGGTAGCGCCATTCCTCCAGAGCCAGTTTGACTGCTAATAGCTCTCGGTCACCGATGGTGTAGTTGCGTTCAGGCGCTGAGAAGCTCTTGGAGTAGAAACCGCAAGTAACCATCTTCCCGGAGGAGGACTTCTGCATGAGCACTGCTCCGGCTCCCGAGGAGGAGGCATCCACCTCCAAGGTGAACTGTCGGTTTAACTCAGGACGGTGGAGCACAGGGGAAGAAGCAAATGCCTGTTTCAGGGAGCCAAACGCGGCGTCGGCTGCAGGTGACCAGTCCTTTGGATTAGCCCCCTTCTTGGTCAAGGCGGAGAGAGGTGCAGTCAGAGCAGAGAAGTGAGGGATGAACTGACGGTAATAGTTTGCGAATCCCAGAAAGCGTTGGATTGCCTTCAGTCCGGAAGGAGGGGGCCAGTTGAGAATGGAAGAGACCTTCTCCGGGTCCATCTGCAGACCGGTATCGGAGATTAGGAAGGGAAGAGAAGACTGCTCGAAGACACACTTCTCGTACTTGGCGTACAGACGATTCTCCCTCAGTCTTTGTAGTACCAGCTGCACGTTCTCTCTGTGGGTCTGGAGGTCCGGAGAAAAGACCAGGATATCATCCAAATATACCACCACACAGACATAGAGAAGGTCCCGGAACACGTCGTTCACCAATTCCTGAAAGACTGCTGGTGCATTACACAGGCCGAAGGGCATCACACAGTATTCATAGTGCCCATCGCGAGTATTGAATGCGGTCTTCCATTCGTCCCCAGAGCGGATGCGGACCAGGTTGTAGGCACCCCGAAGATCCAACTTGGTAAACACACGAGCTCCTCTAAGCCGATCAAACAATTCGGGGATGAGCGGCAGGGGGTATTTATTTTTCACGGTGATCTGGTTCAATCCCCGGTAGTCAATGCATGGGCGTAGGTCACCCTCTTTCTTCTTAACGAAGAAGAAACCTGCTCCAGCAGGAGAGGAGGATCTCCGGATGAATCCCCTTGCCAGGTTCTCCGTGATGTAGGTAGACATGGCCCGTGTTTCAGCAGGATACAGCGGATATATCCGTCCTCGAGGTGGTGTAGTTCCCCGGAGTAGATCGATGGCACAGTCGTAAGGACGATGTGGCGGCAGTACCTCTGACTCCTTTTTATCAAAGACGTCCGCGTAGGACCAGTAGGCCGAAGGCAGTCCTGGTAGGGACTCCGGAACCGGAGGTCGTCGGATGGGCTGTATGGACTTCAGGCAGTTCTCGTGGCAAGAGGAGCCCCATCGGGTGATTTCACCAGTACCCCAGCTGACTGACGGTTCATGTGTCCGTAACCAGGGGAGTCCCAGCAGGAGTTGATGAGACATGTGTGGGAGGACGTAGAGAGCGATGTTCTCGGTGTGCAGGGCACCGATACGTAGTTCCACCGGCTTGGTGATCCACGAGATGGTGTCAGAGAGGGGTCTCCCATCTACAGAGGCAATCACGAGGGGTTTGTCGAGTGGAGTAACCGGCACCTGGTACTTGTCCACCGTGGCCTGCTGGATGAAATTGCCTGCTGCCCCGGAATCGAGGTACGCCTCGGCCATGAACCGCGTCTCTCCCGTTGTCACTTGAACAGTCCACGTAACCGGATCTGAGAGAGTCCCAGCACCTAGGGTGGCCTCTCCTACCAACCCTAGGCTTTGGAGTTTCCCGGCCTCTCTGGACAGGAACGTAGCAGGTGTGTGCCCTCTCCGCAGTAGAAGCAGAGACCCTTAGCGAGCCGTTCTGCTCGGCGTTGTTCGGACTGCCTCAGACGGTCAATCTGCATGGGTTCATGGACCGAGACGCCAGACGAAGCCAACTGAGGTACGAAGGGCTTCTGCGGAGGAGAGGAATGCCGTATCGGACGTCTCTCGCGGGACACCTCTTTGGATCGTTCCTGGAATCTGAGGTCCACGCGGGTGGCTAATGCAATTAGGGCATCCAGTGTAGGAGGAAAATCGCGGCCTGCCAGCTCGTCCTTAATACGACTGGAGAGTCCTTCCCAGAAGGCGGCGGTGAGGGCTTCATTGTTCCACCCCACTTCTAAGGCCAAGGTACGAAAGCGGACGGCATACTGCCCCACCGTCAGGGTCCCCTGACGTATCCTGAGGAGTGTTGAGGCAGATGCGGCGGCACGTCCGGGCTCGTCAAAGGTGGTTCTAAACGCCTGCAGGAATTCCTGGATGTTAGTCGTTACAGGATCCTCCTTCTCCCACAAGGGGTTCATCCAGGCTAGTGCCTCACCCTCCAGATGGGACATCACAAACGCCACCTTGGCTTGGTCGGAGGCGAACAGGTGCGGCAGCAGCTTAAAGTGGAGGGAGCACTGATTTAGGAATCCTCTGCAGGTCTTGGGATCTGCGGCATAGCGGGGTGGAGAGGCCAAGCGGAGTTTAGAAGCTTCCGAGGTAGCCGCCATGGGAACTGTGGCCGCGGCCGTGGCCTGTTCCGTTGAAGCCTGAGATGCCAGGGACGTGGCAGTTGCTTGCAGCGTGTTCAGGCGGGTATCTACCGAGGACATGAAGGCCAGCATGCGGGACTGAGTCTCGCGCTGTCGTCCGAGTTGCTGCTGCAAGTTGCCCAGCTGGGCCGCTAGTGCTTCGGCGGGATCCATGGCCTGTTCTTACTGTTAGGGCCAGGTGGACGGGCAGACCCAGGAGGTGGATCCACTGGGCCGAACACCTCACTGAAGGCAAGGGGTCCGGTAGCCGGAGCACTACAGGTAGCAGGACAGTCCGTTCGAAGGAGTGGAGTGTAGAAGTCCCTGGGACCACGGAGTCACCGAAGGTAGTCCGGGTGACGGAGCTCAGGTTCGGAGGCCGAGATGTTGTCAGGCAGAGTCCGGAACCGACGGAGCGAGAAGACGGGTCACCACAGGGATCAGAGATGGTATGGACTGACGGGATGGCAGACCGTCACCGTTCGGGGTTCGGGAGTCGTCAGGACCGGATGGCAAGGCAGGAGCGGCTCTAGGAGAGAGATAGGTAAGTATACCGCAAGACACAAGGAGACCTGACTCCTAGCTTAGCAAAACACGAAGAACAGGCCCCGCCCACTTGGAAAGGATCCCCCTATATACCCAGTACCTGATCCTTCAATATCCTGTTGGAGGACACTGGCCCTTTAAGAGAGGGTCAATGACCGCGCGCACGCCCTAATGCGCATGCGCGAGGCCCGGGTGCCAGAAGCCAGAGGAGGGAGCGGTGAGTAGGAAGCAGGAGAGCCGGGCTGAGGCCGAGTTGCCGACGGGCGCCGGGAGCGGGGACCGGGCTGCCTGGGGACCGCAGGCGATGGGGCAGGAAGGCTGTGGAGCGGGGGACCGGGAAGCCTGGCACGGGAGCGGCGGAGCGCGACCTGAGAGCGGGGAAGCGTGGCAGGGGAGCCGGTAAGTAAGGCAGGGGGGCCGGGGAGCATGGCAGGGGAGCCGGGGAGCCTAGCAGGGGAGCCGGAGAGCGTGACAGCAGTGAAGTTTGACAGGATGATGTATGTTCAGGTCCTGGAACTGGAGACAGGAAGAATCGGTTTGGGTATTCAGATAGGTAGGTCGGGCTCAGGAACTGGAGATGGACTGTCAAGACAGAATCTGGTTCAGAAAACAGGCAGGACATGTACAGGAGACAGGCTAGCAGGACAGATTCTGGTTCAGGAAAAAGGCAAGACAGGTTTGGGAACCTGGAGAGGCAGGACGGTTTCAGGAACTAAGACAAAAGGCAGACAGCAGATGGAAGTACTAACAGCATCAGATTAGTATAACAGTTTTCATGAATAAGGGGGAATCACAGTAAACCATATTATAACCTAGTGGTCACAAGTAATGATCACAGTTTTCATGAATAAGGGGGAATCACAGTAAACCATATTATAACCTAGTGGTCACACAGTTTTCATGAATAAGGGGGAATCACAGTAAACCATATTATAACCTAGTGGTCACACAGTTTTCATGAATAAGGGGGAATCACAGTAAACCATATTATAACCTAGTGGTCACTAGTGATCATTACTTGTGACCACTAGGTTATAATATGGTTTACTGTGATTCCCCCTTATTCATGAAAACTGTTATAATAGTCATATCTGTGTTTATCACAGTTTTGTTTTCAGAATCCATGGACTTCAGAGCGCGTGATAATAATTGGCGCTCTTATATACATTTTTAAAGAAGATCTTGCCTGTGGTTTTAACAGTGGACACTTTTTTTCAATAAAGTTGGTGATTGTTGGACACTTTTTTTCAATAAAGTAAGTTTAAAAAACTCCATTGTGTGGCATCACATTGTTTTAACAGCATCAGATTAGCCAGGAACCTAATTGCTCAGGCGCCTACCTACAAAGGTAGGTGCTTTAAATATTTAGTGCCTGCCAGCCATAACCTGGGCAACACTTTCTGAGTGTGCATGCTGCCCCTTTAAGAGGCGGGGAACATTGTCAGGAGACCTGCACAATGTGTGCAGGCCCTGGAACATGGGGGCAGCAGAAGGAGGAGGGGAGTAAGCAGGTCGGCCGTGGTAGTCAGTATATCGGCGTCCATGCCAAAGAGAGGAAGCAGGACATTACAGGGATGCTGGCATTACAATTGGCTGCATTGGTCATTTGCTGCCCGTGTATTAAGAAACATGAGAAGTGCTGGCAAGAGGGTCAGCACTGGATTGCTGGATGAGAGAAGAGCTGAGGAAAGAGGACTTTGTTACAAGTTGGAGAATCCCTTTAACACTATGGCTGAATGATGGGAAGAAAGAACCAAAAATCAGATTGACTGAATTTATATACAGTATAAAATTGCTGACACTGAACATAGGTTTTATTTAAATGTAATTACTCATATATTGTTTTTTTTGGGCAACTTAACCCCTTCCCAACATCCGAAATAAATGTTTGGCACAAGCTGGAAGCAGATGTATGGAGCGGGACCAACTCATATTCAGCCAGAACCTGCCTCTAACAATTCTCCTGTTAATCTGTTAAATCCCGCTGTCAAACTCTGACAATGAGATTTAACAAACGCCGGCAAAGGAGCGCCATTTCAAACACCCATCGGTGCACCCGTGAAAAGATCGCCGATAGGTTGTTATGACAGAAGGGGATCTGTTTGAGCCCTCCATGCTTGTCATAGTAGTACTTTTATGAAACCCTGCCTGTGACCGGGCTTCAAAGGAGACTATGATTTTAAATATGTGCAGCAATGCTATGGCATTGCTGTATACAGCACAAACAATCAGATGATCACAACTTCAAGTCCCCTAAGGGGACTATTGAGAGCAGTTGAAAGAAAAAAAAATGTTTTTAAAAATATGAAAAAAAATCATAAAACGTCAAATCACCCCTCTACCACAAATAAACATTCCAGATGCCACAAATAAACATATGTGGTATCGGCACATTCTGAAAAATTTGATTTTAGCAAAATCTAAAAATAATAAAATAATTAATGGATCGGTAAACAGTGTAAAAAACAAAAAACAAAAACACCAAAATTTTGTTTTTTAGGTCTCTGCAATACTACAAAAAATGCTGTAACAAGCGATCAAAACATCATGTCTATCCCAAAATGGAATCAATCAAAACGTTCTCTCACTCCACAAAAAATAAGCCGGCACTTGGCTCCATCAACCAGAAATTGAAAACATTACGGGTCTTGTAATATGACTACACAACCCCCAAATTTATTTATTTTTTACGAGCATCTGATTTTTTTTCACCGCTACCACTAAAATAATTAAAAAACCTAGACATGTTTGGTATCGCCGTAATCATGCTGATGAGGAGAATCATACAGCAAGGTCATTTTTACCAAAAAATTGTGCGCCGTAAAAACAATTCCCAAAAAACTATGTCAGAATTCGTTTTATTTTCACAATTTCTCCCCATTTGAAATATTTCATCATTTTACAGATACTATGTGGTAAAATGAATGGTGTCATTCAAAATTACAACTCCTGCAACAAAGAAACCTTCATGCGGCTATGTTGACAGAAAAATAAAAAGTTATGGCTCTGGGAAAAACTAAAATGCAAAAATGAAAATCGGCCACGTCACGAAGGGGTTCAGCTAATGGGGCTAACAATAACCAGTATCAGTGCTTTGTTAGAATACTTTACAGATGTATTATAAATTGATTTTCCGGAATCACTGTCTACAGTCAGGCTAAGTTCTCTCCAACATTAGGAATTCCGTTTCCCTATTTCATTATAGGAATGGAAAAATCTCATTCATGGCCCTGGCGGACACACATAGGACTTGATTGCTTATTTTGGATTTTTAGCGATGCCTTTTATTTTACTAGCGAAAATAGAAGAGCATGTGCCACTATTTTGTCATCTAAAAATAACAGAATCTGTGATGGAGGTGATGGGCCCCACGGGGTCTTGGGAATACTCATCACCGGGCCGGTGAGGGTCATGGGATGTCACGGGTGGCCCTGCCCGGTTTTGTGACCCCGTCGGTGTCAATAAAAGGGATGAAAGATGAGGATGATGATGAGGAAGGGGATGAGGATGTTGGGAGTAGTTGTCTCGTGACGCCACCTGTGGTGTGCGGCCAGGGATTAGCCGCCGCTCCGGGTGATGTCCTCTGGAGTGGATGGTAACGCAGTTTGCATGGTTCAGCTCCCCATAGGTAGAGCTAGGCCCCAGGGAGGATGATGGTGGGGGTAGTGGCTGTTCACGCCGAAGCGCGGGGCACCGGCACCGACACAGTGGTTGTGGTTCAAGGTCTTTACTCACTGTATGATAGCCACTCTCGGAGTGCCAGTTTCTGTGATGGACCCCAGCCGATCCCAGGTAAGCCGGAGGTCAACACTGGTGTCAAACTGCACCCTTTCACAAAGGTTACCCCTTGATGAAGTGAAAAACCTGGGCTAAGCTTCCTGCTCCAAGCCTCAGGCTCTGTGGAGAAAGAAGTTGAAGAAAGTGGTTTTGTGTTGCCAGAACTGCAGTCCCAACTTGACTGAAGATTGTGTGAAGGTTGCTCTTACTTCTACCCCACAGGGTACTCACCCCCAGTTGGTTGTCCTAGTGACCGGGAAAGTCCCATGCCTCTTGATGGCCACCCCCAGCCTACCCTAGTCCAGTCCCCAGTGAGAAGGCATCTAAGCTGTATGTAAAGTGAAATGTGGAAACACCAGTGATTAACCTCCTCCTCACCCGAGATGAATACTGCACCGTAAATGAGATGCAGTACCCTGTGGCGACTGAAGGCTCAGGGGTGCCACAGAGGCACCGATACATGTGACTACATTATTCAGTTTGGCAGCTTGGTGCCTCTGTGGGTAGTATTGTTGATGTACAGCTCCGAGTTCCTGAGTTCACATCTCGCCAAAAACGACATCTGCAAGGAAGGAGTTTCTATGTTTTTTGTGGGTTTCCTTAGACATTCCAAGACATGCTGATTAAGTAACTTAGTTTGTGAGCCCCAATGTGGACAAGGATGATCATATTTAGAAAACGAGCATAATAAATAAATACAAAAGATACATAGTTTCCTGATAAAATAGGTAAAAACTCCTCTAACAGTTAACCTTGAGAACTGTCCAGATTTACATTCTCTAACTCCTTACCATGTTGGGATGTCCAACTGGTATAGTTCCTCTGAGCCAGTATTTGTAGCTGTGGCCATCTGTTATTCAGAGTGTTAAACCTTTAACCATTTATAACCACCTTCCCAATTTGCTGTTTTAAACATTAAGATTTAAATCTATTAAACTTAACATTCGTGGAAAGTAACCGAATCACCTTACTTACGTATTAGATGCCTATATCACCTTAATATTCGGCAGGGAAAGGTAGAAATCACTAGGTCTTGTTTGACATTTCATTGCTGGGATCACCCCCTGTGGTGGCACCATGTGCTTTGGAAGCAGTTAAGAGGCCTGGAATGCAGGAGCCAGCAGGTGCCAAGTACAGAATCGCAAGGAAGGGAGAAAGAATTTCAAAGGTGCTTAGAAGAAAAAAGCTTACCATTCTGAGATCTTTATATATACAGGTAGAACTTTGGGAGCTTTAAAGCTCTTTTGATATTTTTCTATTGTCAATTTCCATTTTAATGCTGGCTATACATATGAAATAAATGCCAGCCAAATAATCTTTAGCCAAAAACATGTACTTGGACTGATCACATGTAGAGGGGGATAAGGCTCTGTAGGAAAACCCACAGGTCTGCAAGGGCAAAACTGTTTGAAAAGTAAGAGGTGATTTTTATATACTTTTGATAACTGAACACAGTGAAAATATAGAAAAATTCCATCACATAGTGTTTTTTCACAAACACTGACTCCATAGGCTTTTTCTTACACTATACTTTCACCACTTTGCATGACCTTTGGTGGATGATTCTGTAGAACTGTAAGGGGTACTTTGCACGTTGCGACATCGCTACTGCAATATCGTCGTGGTCAAATCGAAAGTGACATACATCCGGCGCCGGTAACGACGTTGCAACGTGTAAAGCCTAGGAAAGAAGATGAACGAGCGTGAAACAGTCAAAAATGTGATCTGTGTCACGTGGTTCATTTTCATAATGTTGGTGTGTGACGCCCTGGACTAGCCAGGGGTCACAGATAGTCTCACGCACAACACCTCCCCCCTAAAAAGAGTCACAGCTGCCACCCTTAAAACCCTGAGTCACCCCCCCTCAGGTTCTGAGGTTCACACCAGGTGGGGCGGAGCCAGGTGGTTGGCCCCGCCCACCAAGGAGTTCTAATGGTCTGAGGCGAAAAAAACACAACAGACAGTCTGAGGAA
Source organism: Anomaloglossus baeobatrachus (assembly GCF_048569485.1). Lineage (NCBI taxonomy): Eukaryota > Metazoa > Chordata > Amphibia > Anura > Aromobatidae > Anomaloglossus > Anomaloglossus baeobatrachus. The sequence goes on along the minus strand of NC_134358.1, from coordinate 115,859,952 downwards.
GGAGAGAAGTAGGGAGAGTGAGGAGTGACAGAACTGACAGGGGGTTCGGGTTGGAGCCCGGACACCCCTTTGGCCAGGAGGCAGACGGTGGTGGCCACCTGCAGGAGACCGGGAAGACGACTGGTGGAACCGTAAGGGACCGGGACAGGGTAGTGGCCCGCCGGAACCGAACCGGGGAGCCAACTGGATACCGGAGCACCAGGAAGGGTACTCAGACCCGGACTAGGCTAGTAGCCACCTTGTAGTCGAATTAACTGATTGCGGCTTGGACCTCAGGGGTTCACTCCCACACAAGGCCTGATTGAAGACAACAGCCCCACGATTCGGGATAGAGAGCTACCGCCACAGCTAGATATCCAAAGGGCCAGCGTCTGCAGGCAAATGGGATCCCCAGCACACATACACCGCTGGGGAGCAAACTACTGTTGCTGAAGCGTAGGCAGATACATACACAACACAGGTGCAGGAGAAAGGCGGAAACCACCAACCCGGAGTAAGGGGGAACAACGCAGCCGGCCACGGGCACCGTCCACCATCTTGTTTGGTTTACCAGAGACTCCCGTGCATTTGTCAGAGTGAGTACACTAGTGCCCTCGGGCCGAGTGCCGCGCCGCACCTGCACTGCCCTGCGCCAGCACCATCGCCAAAACCAGCGACTCCCATCGGGCCCCGGGACCCACACATGCCCCTACCCACGGAGGGGTTAACATCAAAGCTGCGCGTCACCGTCCCTGGGAGCCTAGTCAACGGCAGCGGTGGTGTCCATCTAATTCACCACAGCCCCGTGGGTGGCGTCACGAACATTAACCCCAAAAGCAAAACACCCACACAAACCCCCCTATTTTCTCTGGGACGTGACGGGATTCCCCCTGCCCCCCAGGTCCGTGAGAGGCTCGAGCCACCGCAAAGAGAACCCGACGAGCACGGATCCGAGCGGCTCAGCAGTCGCAGCCAAGCCCCCGAGGCAGTGCAGAGAGAAAATTCCCGGGCCTCACAACTGGCGTCACAAATAAGATTGAACCCCTCCACTTATCTGTGGAAGTGTGCCTTGAGTTGCCGTCAGCGGCGACCCGCTGCAAAATTTCAGAAGTCGCCATCTTGTCACTATCCCGGTGGAGGGAAGTTTCCTGCCAGTCCAGTCCTCCTCGCGAGAGTTGAAGCCTCGCCCCCTGGGAACAGAGCAGCGCCGAGTGAAGCAAAGAGAGTGTCGGCGAAAAACCAAGGGGGGGCGGGTGAAGATCTGCCTCATGTGGCCAAGAAGATAAAGGGCAGGGACTCCAGGACCCTGCCACCTGTCTGGTTCCTGGACATCCATCGAGCAGCATGTCCGTCCCGTCCGGTAATCCCGAGATCCCACAGCCCGCGCCGGGAACAGCGGCGTGGGTGGAAGCTCGGACGGCGCAGATGTGTTGCCGTCTACAGGCCCAAGTCCGATTCTTTATGGAAAGGTGGGTGGCCGAAATGGAGGAAATAGCTGCGGCCGTGCGGAAACGCGAGGTGGAGGCAGTGCTGGAGGAGCGGGTAGGCGACCCACGTCCCTGTGTCCCTGAAGGACCGGCCACTGCGGCTGAGGGGCTCGGTCTGCCCCCGCTCACCCTGCTGTTTCCTCCACTGCCCGTATTGGTTGCTGCCGCTCCGCCAATCGGTCCACTGCCCCCGACACCGGTCGCGGATATCATCCCATCCGCCCATGAGGACAAGCCTCTGGACGCCGCCCGTGGACGGCCCTTCGTGCCACCCACACCGATCTCGTTGCCGTGGAAGATTCTCCGGGAGGTGCCCGTCCGCAAGGTGAAGCCGCCGGTCCCGGAAGTGACCGCGCCCAAAGAAGTCCCGGCCCCGGCAGTCCGCCCGGCCACGGAGAAGGTGGAAGCTGCCAGGAAGAAGGCCTGACAGGTGAGGCCCGTCGCTCCCGAACCCAACGTCTCGGCTGAGGCAGCGCCGGGTTGCCGCTGCAAAGCAGCACCACAGGCCATCTCACTGCAGCACTCCCCAGCCTTACAGGTACCAGTCGTAGCTGGTACGGGGGAGCTCCGGCAGGGCCCGACCCGCGCGCAGAGGGAGCATACGGATACTCCATATTGGGAGCGGCAGCCGAACCCGCTAGGCCGTGAAAGTGCAGCCCGGGAGCGGCAAAGAGCAGAATTGCTGGCCCGCACCATCCGCGAAAAAGACAACTTGCGGAGTGCTACCTTCCGGGTGCGGGGCCCGACCTACGAAGGCCAAGTCCGTCGGTTTGACCCCCAGCGAGGATGGGGGTTTATCTTTGAACCGGGCCTGGAGGCCGAAATCTTTGTATCCCGGTGGGATGTTAACTCCCACCTCCCGACGGGTCACACAGACCGTGACTTGTTGCCGGGCGACCTGGTGTCTTACACACGTCACTGCGGGGAGAGGGGCTGGTTTGCCCTCAACGTGAAGAGGAAGGAGAGCCGTAGTGTTCCTAGGCGGCCCCAGTCCCGTCCCCCACCGTACAGCTCTGAGGTCACCGTGGAGGAGTAAAGGCAGCAGTTCCTGGCTGCCATCCATTTAAAAATGTTGTCCCCGTTGGGACCTTGCTGAGCCGGTCCCCGTTGGGACTTTATGTGTTTTGCCCCCCATTTTACAGACATGGCTGAGAACTCGCAGGCAACAACCGAACTTGTGGGCTTGTAAATAATTTGTTGACCGGCTTTCTGTTACACCGCCTCCGGAGAGGCAGATTGGAGGGAGGACCCGCAGCAGAGCAGGCTGGGGTCCGGTTACCATAGCAACCGGTGACCATCCTCCGGTCCGGGGGTCCCCTGGACGTGGGACCTCTGGAAAACTGTCAGGTGGGAAACCTGCACCCGTCCCGTAAACAAATCTGGGCCCGTTCCTGGACTGGGGAAAAGGGGTGCTGCCCGTTTCTTAGGGGCAGCATCAAGGTCTAGGTTTGTTTGGGTGGGTGACCGAAGGACCCGGTCCCGCTCCGTTAATAAAAATGTTCCCATTGCAACCGTTTGAAGAACGTGCCTCCCGTAAAGGAAGATTTGAAAAAGAAATGCATAATGTTTGCAAAATGTTGAAATATTTTTTATATATATATCTTTTACAGTTCCAAAAATAAACCGGTGGTGGATGGGCATCCCGCGGACGGTCTGCATTAAACCAAGGGGGAATGTGACGCCCTGGACTAGCCAGGGGTCACAGATAGTCCCACGCACAACACCTCCCTCCCTAAAAAGGGTCACAGCAGCCACCCTTAAAACCCTGAGTCACCACCCTCAGGTTCTGAGGTTCACACCAGGTTGGGCGGAGCCAGGCGGTTGGCCCCGCCCACCGAGGAGTGCTGATGGTCTGAGGCGGGAAAAACACAACAGACAGTCTGTGGAGAGAGTGGAAGGGAGAGAAAGGAGAGGAGTAGGGAGAGTGAGGAGTGACAGAACTGACAGCGGGTTCGGGTTGGAGCCCGGACACCCCTTTGGCCAGGAGGCAGACGGTGGTGGCCGCCTTCAGGAGACCGGGAAGATGACCGGTGGAACCGTAAGGGAGCGGGACAGGGTAGTGGCCCGCCGGAACCGAACCGGGGAACCAACTGGATACTGGAGCACCAGGAAGGGTACTCAGACCCGGACTAGGCTAGTAGCCACCTTGTAGTCGAATTAACTGATTTCGGCTTGGACCTCAGGGGTTCACTCCCACACAAGGCCTGATTGAAGACAACAGCCCCACGATTCGGGATAGAGAGCTACCGCCACAGCTGTTCCCTCGGCTGCCTCATCTCTGCTTCTTGCTGTCTGCTGGCCCGTGCCCCTGACTATCACGGACAGTGCAGTGGCAGCAGTCAGTGTCAGCGATTTATGTCAGATGATTGTTTTGCTGGTGCTGCGCGCGCAGAGTGAAGCGCTCTATGCACAAACTTTCCAATGCGGCCGTAAGCAGCTGAGGTCAGGCAGTTTCCATTGGAGGAATAGTTGTGCACAGAGTACTTGACTCTGCGAACAGCACCGGCAAAACAATCTGACATAAAGCGTAGACAGTGGCTGCGGCCCCTGCCCCGGCCATGATAGTCAACAGGGCCATGGGCCCGGGGGCCGCACGAAGCAGCCTGAGGGGCCGAATGCAGCCCGGGCGCCGCGTGTTTGAGACCTCTGCTCTAGACTATGGGGTCCCCAACCTGTAGCTCGGGAGCCATATGTGGCTCATGAGGCTATGATGTGTGGCTCATGTCTGTCTGCCAGCTTGGTGCATTAACACCAGGTTTAGCAAACAGTTATGAAGGCCATGTCTCTAAATGGTGATTTTTGTGCATAGCGCCACAGAGAAGAGCAGATCTGAAGGTTTAACTGGTAGGTTAAAGGTAGTATCATTCAATCTCCAGCTTGAGGAGGGAATAAAACTGGATTTAATAGTGTGATGGGAGTGATTGATGAGAGAATATCAAATTGGGGTAAGATTGGGCACCCCTGGATTTAAATATATTGTCTTGGTGTGACAGCTTTGGCATTCGTTATACTAGTAATGGGAGCTTTGAATTTCACTACTGTGTAGGGGAGAGGCAATATCTGAATGCCACTGTTCTGGAAGCTCTGGATGGGGCTCACGACCCCTTTTTATTTAATGTTGCTCTCAAGGTAAGAACAGTTGGGGACCACTGCTCTAGACTAAGAGAAAATAACCTTCTAGCTCCTGGTACCTGTTTTTTCATGGTACAGAAGCCAAGAAAAGGAATTCCTTCCATGCTTTTCTCAAGATGGTGCTCTGGTTCTCTAGTGTATTGCAGTGATGCTACTGGGCTTATGGAAAAATTTAACATTCCGTACAATATCAGAGAGTGGAGACTATGCCTCAGTGCCTGTAGGGTATTCTGTGTACTTGAAGGAAATCTATGAGAATTTGTGGTGATCTGGTCTTTGGGCAGCAATGAGGATACACAAATTACCCATATTGTGTGTGTGAATGGGAAAAGTCTCATTACTGGAGCCAAAAAAGTTGGCTAACGAGAACATCTTTGCAACCTAGACTCAAGAACATAGTTGCGGAAAATTTAGTTGATCCCACTAAAGTTCTCCTCCCACCACTTTATTGAGCTTTGACTGATGAAGCAGTTTCTGGAAGCATTACATAAAGAAAGAGAGACTCTTAAGTAGAGATGAGCGAACTGGTCCCGGTTCGGCTCGAGGCCGGTTCGCCGAACGGGGGTCCCGTTCGAGTTCGGCTCGTCGAACGTTCGACGAACCGAACTCGAACGTATAGCCTATAATGGGAGGCAATCACAAACACATAAAAATGCATTATAAATGTACACAAACAGTTAATAAACATTGCCATAACACTTACCGGTCCTCGCGATCCCTTCTGCACTCTATCTCCTGCCGCTATTCCATCCGATGATCGTTGAATCCTCCCGGTGACCTGCACTGCCAGCAGAGAAGCAGGACCTATCGTGACGTCAAAATAGCCATGTGACCAGTCACGTGGCTATTATCTCATTGGCTACAGACTGGTCACAAGACTATGACACGTCATGTAGGACCTGCGAGTGCATCTCTCCGGTACACGGTGCACATATGTGTATCGCCGTGTACCGGCGACATGCTCTAGCACACGGTCGACTCCCCGTTCCGTTAGGGACCGGCTGACACAGCCGGTCATTAACGGAGATCACCGTTGCCATAGCAACGCAGTTAGCGGTGACGTCACCGCTAACCGCGGCTCCGAGAGCACCGTTGCTATGGTAACGCGTCTGTCAGCGTTACCGCTAGCAGCCAGCACTGATCACTCACGGAGTGAAGGCTGCACGCTGCTTCCCGATTGTAGTGAGCATTGTAGTGAGGATGGAGGTTCCCCAGCCCCAAATGATGAGCTGGTGAATCTCATCCTTCCTCACTACAATCGTCACTACTACTACTACTACACTAGTGAGGATTGTAGTGAGGATGGAGGTTCCCCAGCCCCAAGTGATGAGCTGGTGAATCTCATCCTCACTACAATCGTCACTACTACTACACTAGAAAGAAAGAAGACAGAAGAGCAGGATCGTGGAGGGCTGACAGGGGGTAATAAAGATGGAGTCTCTAATGTGTCTGTGTATTTATTTCTATTAAAGTATTTTTTCTCTGTGTGGTGTCTTTTTTTTAACCCTTTATTGGAGATTCTTAATGGCCGGGTCAAACGTGCCTGACATTAAGAATCTCTGGCTTAATACTGGCTGGTAAAACAAAGCCAGTATTAACTCATGATTACCCAACAAGCCACCCGGCTCCAGGGCTGTTGGAAGAGTTGGATACAGCGCCAGATGATGGCGCTTCTATGAGAGCGCCATTTTCTGGGACGGCTGCGGACTGAAATCCGCAGCAGAGGCGCCCACAAACCTCGGGCTAACCTGTGCTGCGGATTCCAATCCCCAGCTGCCTAGTTGTACCCGGCTGGACACAAAAATAGGGCGAAGCCCACGTCATTTGTTTTTTAATTATTTCATGAAATAAGTGAAATAATTAAAAAAAACGGGCTTCCCTATATTTTTGGTTCCCAGCCGGGTACAAATAGGCAACTGGGGGTTGGAGGCAGCTGTACCTGGCTAGCATACAAAAATATGGCGAAGCCCACGTCATTTTTTTGGTGGGCAAAAAACGTCTGCATACAGTCCTGGATGGAGTATGCTGAACCTTGTAGTTCTGCAGCTGCTGTCTGCTCTTCTCCATACAGACAGACAGCAGCTGCAGAACTACAAGGCTCAGCATACTCCATCCAGGACTGTATGCAGAAGTTTTTTGCCCCCTGAAAAAATTATGTGGGCTTCGCCATATTTTTGTATGCTAGCCAGGTACAGCAGGCAGGTACGGCTGCCCCCAACCCCCAGTTGCCTATTTGTACCCGGCTGTGAACCAAAAATAAAGGGAAGTCCTTTTTTTATTATTTCATGAATTTCATGAAATAATTAGAAAACAAATGATGTAGGCTTTGCCCCATTTTTGTGTCCAGCCAGGTACAACTAGGCAGCTGGGGATTGGAATCCGCACCACCGGTTGGCCTGAGCTTTCTGGGCCCCACTGCTGCGAATTGCAGTCTGCAGCCACCTCAGAAAATGGCATTTTCATAGAAGCGCCATCTTCTGGCGCTGTATCCAACTCTTCCAGCACCTGCCTGCTATACCTGGCTAGCATACAAAAATATGGCGAAGCTCACGTCCTTTTTTTGTAGTTTTTTGGCAAAAAAAATAAAAAATGCTTCCCTGGATTTTCCATTGCCAGTGAAGGTAACACCAAGGAGTGGGGGTTAGCAGCCAGTAGCTGCTTGGATTACCCTTAGCTAGCAATACAAAAAATGCAGCGGGAGCCCATATATATTTTTTTTAATTATTTATTTAAATAACTAACAATAAAATGGGCTTCCCTGTATTTTGATTGCTGGACATCACAGTGCTGTAAAAATAAATCTTTAAAAAAATGACGTAGCGCTCCGCGGTATTTTTGATTCTCAGTGCAGATAAAGCAGACAGCTATGGGTTGCCACCCCCATCTGCCTGCCGTTACCTTGGTTGGCAATCAAAATACAGGGAAGCCCATTAATTTTTTCTATTTAAAAAATAGTTAAAAAAAAAAATGACGTTGGGTCCCCCCATTTTTGATAGCCAGCTAGGGTAAAGCAGACGGCTGTAGCCTGAAAACCACAGCTGGCAGCTTTACCGTGGTTGGGGATCCAATGTGGAGGTCCCCTCAGGCTCTTTTTTATAATTATTTTATAAATATTAATAATTACACAATAAAAGTAGGGTCCCCCCCAAATTGGATCACCAGCCAAGGTAAAGCGGACAGCTGTGGTCTGGTATTCTCAGGGTGGGAAGGTCCATAGTTATTGGGCCTTCAGAGCCTAAAAATAGCAGGCCGCAGGCACCCCAGACGTGGCGCATCCACTAGATGCGCCAATCCTGGCGCTTCACCCCAGCTCATCCCGTGCCCTGGTGCAGTGGCAAACGGGGTAATAAATCGGGTTGATACTAGCTGTAAAGTCACCTGAGATCAAGCCCAGCAGTTTGTGATGTCATGGCGTCTATTAGATACCCAACATCATAAACTGTCAGTACTAACAAAAACAAAAAATCGACAAAAGAAATTTATTTGAAAAAACAGTCCCCAAAACATTTCCTCTTTCACCAATTTATTGTAAGAAAAAAAATAAAGGGGTCCCACGACGACTCTGGACCGTCTAGAATATGGGGGGGAGACACTCAGGGAACGTATCCCCCATTTTCTAGGAGTGCGGACCCTTCATGTGGAGTGTGGGTGCAATGAATCTGCACTCACTCTCCCCGGGTCCACAGCAGCAGAGTCCATGTCGTAATGGTTGCTACCAAAGCTGCAATGCCCTGCTCATGAGGTAAGGGCATGCCTAATCAGGAGAACTACTGTAGAGGAAACTCTGCTCACTGGTATATAGGTGCTCAGAGGTAATAATAGATAAAATTAGTGAGTAACCTCGGCACTCTAAATCTCCCAGACTAAGTCAGTAAGTCACAATGGATAGTAATGCAAAATCACTCTTTATTGGTCCATATTAAGAAAAAAAAATTTTTCATAAGCATATATGTTTTTGTCCAAAACAAGTTACAAATGACGTTTCGGCCTGAGCCTTCGTCAGATTGGACTTATCTGCATGTAATCATGAAAAATGACAATAATCAGTATCACATAAGAGTGAGAGAACAATAACATAAACTCGAACAATGTAGAGGTACAATTGGGATGCAGCAAAAAAATTGCAACACAGCAAGAAATGAAACACATGATACAAATGTCATAATACAGTACAAGGACAATATAGTAATGACAAATATGGGTTCAGAGTAGACTTAGACAGCTCTGGTACGAAAGAGATGTCAATCATAAAGTAACATGTGCAGTAGGTGTAGAGCTACAGTATGCATGGCAGAGCTAATGGGTAGACCGACCATAGAAAAAGAACGGAGAAAAAGTGGAGAAAAAGTGGAGATTAAGAGGAGAAAAAGTGGAGAAAAAGTGGAGCATAAGAGGAGAAAAAGTGGAGAAAAAGTGGAGAAAAAGTGGAGAAAAAGTGGAGCATAAGAGGAGAAAAAGTGGAGAAAAAAGTGGAGAAAAAGTGGAGAAAAAAGTGGAGAAAAAGTGGAGAAAAAGTGGAGAAAAAGTGGAGATTAAGAGGAGAAAAAGTGGAGAAAAAGTGGAGCATAAGAGGAGAAAAAGTGGAGAAAAAGTGGAGAAAAAGTGGAGAAAAAGTGGAGCATAAGAGGAGAAAAAGTGGAGAAAAAGTGGAGAAAAAGTGGAGAAAAAGTGGAGCATAAGAGGAGAAAAAGTGGAGAAAAAAGTGGAGAAAAAGTGTAGAAAAAAGTGGAGAAAAAGTGGAGAAAAAGTGGAGAAAAAGTGGAGATTAAGAGGAGAAAAAGTGGAGCATAAGAGGAGAAAAAGTGGAGAAAAAGTGGAGCATAAGAGGAGAAAAAGTGGAGATTAAGAGGAGAAAAAGTGGAGCATAAGAGGAGAAAAAGTGGAGAAAAAGTGGAGAAAAAGTGGAGAAAAAGCGGAGCATAAGAGGAGAAAAAGTGGAGAAAAAAGTGGAGAAAAAGTGGAGAAAAAAGTGGAGAAAAAGTGGAGAAAAAGTGGAGAAAAAGTGGAGAAAAAAGTGGAGAAAAAGTGGAGAAAAAAGTGGAGAAAAAGTGGAGAAAAAGTGGAGATTAAGAGGAGAAAAAGTGGAGAAAAAGTGGAGCATAAGAGGAGAAAAAGTGGAGAAAAAGTGGAGATTAAGAGGAGAAAAAGTGGAGAAAAAGTGGAGCATAAGAGGAGAAAAAGTGGAGAAAAAGTGGAGAAAAAGTGGAGAAAAAGTGGAGCATAAGAGGAGAAAAAGTGGAGAAAAAGTGGAGAAAAAGTGGAGAAAAAGTGGAGCATAAGAGGAGAAAAAGTGGAGAAAAAAGTGGAGAAAAAGTGGAGAAAAAAGTGGAGAAAAAGTGGAGAAAAAGTGGAGAAAAAGTGGAGAAAAAAGTGGAGAAAAAGTGGAGAAAAAAGTGGAGAAAAAGTGGAGAAAAAGTGGAGAAAAAGTTGAGATTAAGAGGAGAAAAAGTGGAGAAAAAGTGGAGCATAAGAGGAGAAAAAGTGGAGAAAAAGTGGAGAAAAAGTGGAGATTAAGAGGAGAAAAAGTGGAGAAAAAGTGGAGCATAAGAGGAGAAAAAGTGGAGAAAAAGTGGAGAAAAAGTGGAGAAAAAGTGGAGCATAAGAGGAGAAAAAGTGGAGAAAAAGTGGAGAAAAAGTGGAGAAAAAGTGGAGAAAAAGTGGAGCATAAGAGGAGAAAAAGTGGAGAAAAAAGTGGAGAAAAAGTGGAGAAAAAGTGGAGATTAAGAGGAGAAAAAGTGGAGAAAAAGTGGAGCATAAGAGGAGAAAAAGTGGAGAAAAAGTGGAGAAAAAGTGGAGAAAAAGTGGAGATTAAGAGGAGAAAAAGTGGAGAAAAAGTGGAGCATAAGAGGAGAAAAAGTGGAGAAAAAGTGGAGAAAAAGTGGAGAAAAAGTGGAGATTAAGAGGAGAAAAAGTGGAGAAAAAGTGGAGCATAAGAGGAGAAAAAGTGGAGAAAAAGTGGAGAAAAAGTGGAGCATAAGAGGAGAAAAAGTGGAGAAAAAGTGGAGAAAAAGTGGAGAAAAAGTGGAGCATAAGAGGAGAAAAAGTGGAGAAAAAAGTGGAGAAAAAGTGGAGAAGAAAGTGGAGAAAAAGTGGAGAAAAAGTGGAGAAAAAGTGGAGAAAAAGTGGAGAAAAAGTGGAGCATAAGAGGAGAAAAAGTGGAGAAAAAGTGGAGAAAAAGTGGAGAAAAAGTGGAGCATAAGAGGAGAAAAAGTGGAGAAAAAAGTGGAGAAAAAGTGTAGAAAAAAGTGGAGAAAAAGTGGAGAAAAAGTGGAGAAAAAGTGGAGATTAAGAGGAGAAAAAGTGGAGCATAAGAGGAGAAAAAGTGGAGAAAAAGTGGAGCATAAGAGGAGAAAAAGTGGAGATTAAGAGGAGAAAAAGTGGAGCATAAGAGGAGAAAAAGTGGAGAAAAAGTGGAGAAAAAGTGGAGAAAAAGCGGAGCATAAGAGGAGAAAAAGTGGAGAAAAAAGTGGAGAAAAAGTGGAGAAAAAAGTGGAGAAAAAGTGGAGAAAAAAGTGGAGAAAAAGTGGAGAAAAAAGTGGAGAAAAAGTGGAGAAAAAGTGGAGATTAAGAGGAGAAAAAGTGGAGAAAAAGTGGAGCATAAGAGGAGAAAAAGTGGAGAAAAAGTGGAGATTAAGAGGAGAAAAAGTGGAGAAAAAGTGGAGCATAAGAGGAGAAAAAGTGGAGAAAAAGTGGAGAAAAAGTGGAGAAAAAGTGGAGCATAAGAGGAGAAAAAGTGGAGAAAAAGTGGAGAAAAAGTGGAGAAAAAGTGGAGCATAAGAGGAGAAAAAGTGGAGAAAAAAGTGGAGAAAAAGTGGAGAAAAAAGTGGAGAAAAAGTGGAGAAAAAGTGGAGAAAAAGTGGAGAAAAAAGTGGAGAAAAAGTGGAGAAAAAAGTGGAGAAAAAGTGGAGAAAAAGTGGAGAAAAAGTTGAGATTAAGAGGAGAAAAAGTGGAGAAAAAGTGGAGCATAAGAGGAGAAAAAGTGGAGAAAAAGTGGAGAAAAAGTGGAGATTAAGAGGAGAAAAAGTGGAGAAAAAGTGGAGCATAAGAGGAGAAAAAGTGGAGAAAAAGTGGAGAAAAAGTGGAGAAAAAGTGGAGCATAAGAGGAGAAAAAGTGGAGAAAAAGTGGAGAAAAAGTGGAGAAAAAGTGGAGAAAAAGTGGAGCATAAGAGGAGAAAAAGTGGAGAAAAAAGTGGAGAAAAAGTGGAGAAAAAGTGGAGATTAAGAGGAGAAAAAGTGGAGAAAAAGTGGAGCATAAGAGGAGAAAAAGTGGAGAAAAAGTGGAGAAAAAGTGGAGAAAAAGTGGAGATTAAGAGGAGAAAAAGTGGAGAAAAAGTGGAGCATAAGAGGAGAAAAAGTGGAGAAAAAGTGGAGAAAAAGTGGAGAAAAAGTGGAGATTAAGAGGAGAAAAAGTGGAGAAAAAGTGGAGCATAAGAGGAGAAAAAGTGGAGAAAAAGTGGAGAAAAAGTGGAGCATAAGAGGAGAAAAAGTGGAGAAAAAGTGGAGAAAAAGTGGAGCATAAGAGGAGAAAAAGTGGAGAAAAAAGTGGAGAAAAAGTGGAGAAGAAAGTGGAGAAAAAGTGGAGAAAAAGTGGAGAAAAAAGTGGAGAAAAAAGTGGAGAAAAAGTGGAGAAAAAAGTGGAGAAAAAGTGGAGAAAAAGTGTAGAAAATGTGGAGAAAAAGTGGAGATTAAGAGGAGAAAAAGTGGAGAAAAAGTGGAGCATAAGAGGAGAAAAAGTGGAGAAAAAGTGGAGAAAAAGTGGAGAAAAAGTGGAGAAAAAGTGGAGCATAAGAGGAGAAAAAGTGGAGAAAAAAGTGGAGAAAAAGTGGAGAAAAAAGTGGAGAAAAAGTGGAGAAAAAGTGGAGATTAAGAGGAGAAAAAGTGGAGAAAAAAGTGGAGAAAAAGTGTAGAAAAAGTGGAGAAAAAGTGGAGAAAAAAGTGGAGAAAAAGTGTAGAAAAAAGTGGAGAAAAAGTGGGGAAAAAGTGGAGAAAAAGTGGAGATTAAGAGGAGAAAAAGTGGAGCATAAGAGGAGAAAAAGTGGAGAAAAAGTGGAGAAAAAGTGGAGAAAAAGTGGAGCATAAGAGGAGAAAAAGTGGAGAAAAGGTGGAGCATAAGAGGAGAAAAAGTGGAGAAAAAGTGGAGCATAAGAGGAGAAAAAGTGGAGAAAAAGTGGAGCATAAGAGGAGAAAAAGTGGAGAAAAAGTGGAGAAAAAGTGGAGCATAAGAGGAGAAAAAGTGGAGATTAAGAGGAGAAAAAGTGGAGAAAAAGTGGAGCATAAGAGGAGAAAAAGTGGAGAAAAAGTGGAGAAAAAGTGGAGAAAAAGTGGAGATTAAGAGGAGAAAAAGTGGAGAAAAAGTGGAGCATAAGAGGAGAAAAAGTGGAGCATAAGAGGAGAAAAAGTGGAGAAAAAGTGGAGAAAAAGTGGAGAAAAAGTGGAGCATAATAGGAGAAAAAGTGGAGAAAAAGTGGAGAAAAAGTGGAGAAAACGTGGAGAAAAAGTGGAGCATAAGAGGAGAAAAAGTGGAGAAAAAAGTGGAGAAAAAGTGTAGAAAAAAGTGGAGAAAAAGTGGAGAAAAAGTGGAGAAAAAGTGGAGAAAAAGTGGAGAAAAAGTGGAGCATAAGAGGAGAAAAAGTGGAGAAAAAGTGGAGAAAAAGTGGAGAAAAAGTGGAGCATAAGAGGAGAAAAAGTGGAGAAAAAAGTGGAGAAAAAGTGTAGAAAAAAGTGGAGAAAAAGTGGAGAAAAAGTGGAGCATAAGAGGAGAAAAAGTGGAGAAAAAGTGGAGAAAAAGTGGAGAAAAAGTGGAGCATAAGAGGAGAAAAAGTGGAGATTAAGAGGAGAAAAAGTGGAGCATAAGAGGAGAAAAAGTGGAGAAAAAAGTGGAGAAAAAGTGGAGAAAAAGTGGAGCATAAGAGGAGAAAAAGTGGAGAAAAAGTGGAGAAAAAGTGGAGAAAAAGTGGAGCATAAGAGGAGAAAAAGTGGAGAAAAAGTGGAGAAAAAGTGGAGAAAAAGTGGAGCATAAGAGGAGAAAAAGTGGAGATTAAGAGGAGAAAAAGTGGAGAAAAAGTGGAGCATAAGAGGAGAAAAAGTGGAGAAAAAGTGGAGAAAAAGTGGAGAAAAAGTGGAGATTAAGAGGAGAAAAAGTGGAGCATAAGAGGAGAAAAAGTGGAGAAAAAGTGGAGAAAAAGTGGAGCATAAGAGGAGAAAAAGTGGAGAAAAAGTGGAGAAAAAGTGGAGAAAAAGTTGAGAAAAAGTGGAGCATAAGAGGAGAAAAAGTGGAGAAAAAAGTGGAGAAAAAGTGGAGAAAAAAGTGGAGAAAAAAGTGGAGAAAAAGTGGAGAAAAAAGTGGAGAAAAAGTGGAGAAAATGTGGAGAAAAAGTGGAGATTAAGAGGAGAAAAAGTGGAGAAAAAGTGGAGCATAAGAGGAGAAAAAGTGGAGAAAAAGTGGAGAAAAAGTGGAGAAAAAGTGGAGAAAAAGTGGAGCATAAGAGGAGAAAAAGTGGAGAAAAAAGTGGAGAAAAAGTGGAGAAAAAAGTGGAGAAAAAGTGGAGAAAAAGTGGAGAAAAAGTGGAGATTAAGAGGAGAAAAAGTGGAGAAAAAGTGGAGCATAAGAGGAGAAAAAGTGGAGAAAAAGTGGAGAAAAAGTGGAGCATAAGAGGAGAAAAAGTGGAGAAAAAAGTGGAGAAAAAGTGTAGAAAAAGTGGAGAAAAAAGTGGAGAAAAAGTGTAGAAAAAAGTGGAGAAAAAGTGGAGAAAAAGTGGAGAAAAAGTGGAGATTAAGAGGAGAAAAAGTGGAGCATAAGAGGAGAAAAAGTGGAGAAAAAGTGGAGCATAAGAGGAGAAAAAGTGGAGATTAAGAGGAGAAAAAGTGGAGAAAAAGTGGAGCATAAGAGGAGAAAAAGTGGAGAAAAAGTGGAGAAAAGGTAGAGAAAAAGTGGAGAAAAAGTGGAGAAAAAGTGGAGCATAAGAGGAGAAAAAGTGGAGATTAAGAGGAGAAAAAGTGGAGAAAAAGTGGAGCATAAGAGGAGAAAAAGTGGAGAAAAAAGTGGAGAAAAAGTGGAGAAAAAGTGGAGCATAAGAGGAGAAAAAGTGGAGAAAAAGTGGAGAAAAAGTGGAGAAAAAGTGGAGCATAAGAGGAGAAAAAGTGGAGAAAAAGTGGAGAAAAAGTGGAGAAAAAGTGGAGCATAAGAGGAGAAAAAGTGGAGATTAAGAGGAGAAAAAGTGGAGAAAAAGTGGAGCATAAGAGGAGAAAAAGTGGAGAAAAAGTGGAGAAAAAGTGGAGATTAAGAGGAGAAAAAGTGGAGAAAAAGTGGAGCATAAGAGGAGAAAAAGTGGAGCATAAGAGGAGAAAAAGTGGAGAAAAAGTGGAGAAAAAGTGGAGAAAAAGTGGAGCATAATAGGAGAAAAAGTGGAGAAAAAGTGGAGAAAAAGTGGAGAAAAAGTGGAGAAAAAGTGGAGCATAAGAGGAGAAAAAGTGGAGAAAAAAGTGGAGAAAAAGTGTAGAAAAAAGTGGAGAAAAAGTGGAGAAAAAGTGGAGAAAAAGTGGAGAAAAAGTGGAGAAAAAGTGGAGCATAAGAGGAGAAAAAGTGGAGAAAAAGTGGAGAAAAAGTGGAGAAAAAGTGGAGCATAAGAGGAGAAAAAGTGGAGAAAAAAGTGGAGAAAAAGTGTAGAAAAAAGTGGAGAAAAAGTGGAGAAAAAGTGGAGAAAAAGTGGAGAAAAAGTGGAGCATAAGAGGAGAAAAAGTGGAGAAAAAGTGGAGAAAAAGTGGAGCATAAGAGGAGAAAAAGTGGAGATTAAGAGGAGAAAAAGTGGAGTAAAAGAGGAGCATAAGAGGAGAAAAAGTGGAGAAAAAAGTGGAGAAAAAGTGGAGAAAAAGTGGAGCATAAGAGGAGAAAAAGTGGAGAAAAAGTGGAGAAAAAGTGGAGCATAAGAGGAGAAAAAGTGGAGAAAAAGTGGAGAAAAAGTGGAGAAAAAGTGGAGCATAAGAGGAGAAAAAGTGGAGAAAAAGTGGAGAAAAAGTGGAGAAAAAGTTGAGAAAAAGTGGAGCATAAGAGGAGAAAAAGTGGAGAAAAAAATGGAGAAAAAGTGGAGCACCCTTTGGTACCTTTCATGTGGCACTAAGGGGTGCTTAGCTTTGTATTTAGCCAAAAAAATGAAAAAAAAATGACGTAGGGTTCCCCCTAGTTTTGTAGCCAGCTAGGGTAAAGCAGACGGCTGCAGCCTGCAGACCACAGCTGGCAACCTCACCTTGGCTGGTAATCCAAAACTGAGGGCACCCCACGCTGTTATTTTAAATTAAATAAATAATTAAAAAAAAAACACGTAGGGGTCCCCCAAAATTGGATCACCAGCCAAGGTAAAGCAGACAGCTGGGGCCTGATATTCTCAGACTAGGGAGGTCCATGGTTATTGGAATCTCCCCAGCCTAAAAATAGCAGGCCGCAGCCGCCCCAGAAGTGGCGCATCCATTAGATGCGCCAATCCTGGTGCTTCGCCCCAGCTCATCCCGCGCCCTGGTGCGGTGGCAAACGGGGTAATATATGGGGTTAATACCAGATGTGTAATGTCACCTGGCATCAAGCCCTGGGGTTGGTGAGGTCAGGCGTCTATCAGATACCCGACATCACCAACTCAGTCAGTAATAAAAAAAAAATAGACGACAAACACATTTTTATTTGAAAAAACACTCCCCAAAACATTCCCTCTTTAACCAATTTATTAGATTGAAAAACAAATCCAGGTCTGGTGTAATCCAAGGGGTTGCCATGACGATCCACACTGTCCCAGTCAATGAAGAGCAGGATGTTCCCCATTGGCTGGGAGAGCAATGCAGTGACCTGAGCTAACATCAATGGGTCAGCCCAGGTCACTGCAGGGGATGACAAGTGCTGCTGTCAGCGAGGTACATTACCTGCGCTGATCTCCAGCACTGCCGACAGCCCCTGTCACTGAGTTCAATGACCGGCGCCTTCCCCTCAAGTATCGCGAGAGGTCCGTGACGTCACCGCTAGTCAGTCTCGGGTCGGAAGCGAGAGGTGATGTGACAAGCGGCGGCCATGGAGGAAAGTGACAGCGCTGAGGTCGGGATGGCGGGACTTCATCACCGCAGGTAAGCCGAGCGGGGGGGGGGGGGGGTTTGTGTGTGTGTGTGTGTGTATGTATGTGTATGTACATGCCGCGGGCAGGAGGGGGCGGAGCGAGCTGAGCGGGGAAGTGTGGGCTTCCTGCACGTAACTAAGATAAACATCGGGTTACTAACCAAAGCGCTTTGCTTGGATACCCGATGTTTATCTTGGTTACCAGCTTGTGGCAGGCTGCCAGCGATGGCTCCTGCACACTGTAGCTGTAAAAAGCCCTGCTTTTTGCTGCTAGAACCGTTCTCGAACGTATCTAGAACTATCGAGCTTTTAGCAAAAAGCTCGAGTTCTAGTTCGATCTCGAACAGCCCCAAAAATCACTCGAGCTTAGAACTGGAGAACCTCGAACCCCGAACCGCGCTCAACTCTACTCTTAAGTACCTAATTTTAACATGGCAGTCAGTATGTATCACAGAAGTGATGTAAACCTGAATGTCCGTTCTGGTAATTATAGTGCCACGTGTCTTGTTAGTGCATCAGGGCTAAACTTTACAGATAGCAGAAGTTGTATCCGAACCTGTGTGGGTACACCACAAGTGAAACAAACTGCGATACCGTGTAATGTTCTGTGAAGCCGAAGGAAGGCATGTGTTATGTTCCTGAAGGCTTATACACTGGAGATCAAAATTAGAGAACAACACACAATTTCCTAAATGTTAAGGTCATTATGTAGTTCTATGTGATTATATCCTAACATGAGTAAACCTAACTTTACAGTGTACACTGATTTTGAAAAAATGATGTGCCGTTTCAAAGTAACTGAAACCCTTTGGCAGCAGGTTGTCCAGATGAAGGCCAAAGGGGTGACCCCATCAGCCATAGCAAGACAAGATGGTCGTTCCAAGTCTGTGATTTTGAGAATCTTGCATCTCTACAACATCCCAAACTCTTTCAAGTCCCCCATGAAGGACTTGAAAGAGAATTTCGATGGGTAATCATTTCAGCACTGTAGCTGGAATTGCGCGCCAGTTCAGCACTGAACAGGGTAAGGAAGGTCTCACCATACAGTGTTACGACGTTAAAGAGCATTTAAACTAAAAGTCCAAACCTCTCATTAGCAGAAAGAATCTAAATGCTAGACTCACCTTTGGTGAGGAGCATGTTATGTGGATAGAGAAGTGGTCCACACTTCATTTTAGTGATGAAAGCAAGTTTAATTTAAGTTTAATTTATTTGGGTTCGATGGGAAACATTATGCTTGCCGACAAACTGGGTAAAGACTGAAACCAAAGTGTGTTAAGATGTCAGTGAAAGGTAGTGGAGGAAGTGTCATGGTTTGGGGAATGTATTCTGCAGCAGAAGTTGGACCTCTCATACACCTAGTGTGCATCAGAACCTTCTTCAACAACACATGGTTCCTTACTTGTGTTCATCACCAAATGAGCCAGCAATTTTCATGTAGAACAATGCCCCTGTCACATAGCAAAACGTGTAAAGCAGTTCCTTGAAACAGAAAACATTGAAACAATGAAATGGCCAGTCCAGAGTCCTCATCTTAACCCAATGGAAAACCTCTGCAAAATGCTTGGTGACAAAGATATGGCCAAAAAAACACAACAGTCAAAGAATTGTGAGAGAAACTGGAAGAAGAGTGGACCAAAATCACACCAGAGCAGTGTGAGAGACTAATGATGTCCTGTGGCCGCAGATGTGCCGAAGTCATTCAAAGCAAAGGCAAGTACACGTCCTACTGATTCGTGACTGTTATTACCTTCAGAAAAAGTATTTATAATCTTTCTCTGTGCTACTGTGGCACCCCTGAGGCTTCAGTTGCCACAGAGTACTGCATCTCACCAGAGGTGCGGTAGTCATCCCGGGTAAGGCGGAGGTCGGTGCCGGTTCACAACATTCACAACCACACATAAGCCAGTTGCCCACTCACCAGGACGGGGTTAGGGTAGGGTCATTTAGGATGGTCACCATATCATCTGGGGCCTCCCACCCACTAACTCTGGGGCTTGGGTGGGCGGAGTGACTGATCTGGGGAGTAGGAGCCACACACACACACTAGAGAGATTCAACCACCGGGAATCCCTCCAGACTGGCGCACATCTCAGGATGCAGAGCCCTAGGCTGGTGGGCATTTCATGGCCTGCCAGTAAAATCCACCGGGCAGAGGATTTCAAGTCTTCTGGCCCACAACAGCGCCCGGGGAAAAACAGCATATAGAGCTAGGAGCTGTGACCATAGGGCAGCCAATCAATGGACTTGCGCTGTCTGCTAGACAGGACGGGGAACATAACCACTCCAAGAACTCAGGTCCCTGTGTAGCTTCAAGTCGCAGGGACTCACACAACACAGCGCAGGGAGGAAGGACTCACGAAGTATCCCTCCGGTACCAGTCCCCAAACTATCCGGGATCATCTGGAGCCCATCACAGCGGAGTCTGGCAGACCAACGGCAGGAGCAACTCAATGAGTAAACACCTTCAACTGCAACCGCTGTGTCATCTGATCCTTCCAGCACTCCGCGCTTCCCACACTGGGGTGGACAACTACTCTCAACATCCTCTCTGGGGCCTAGCTCTGCCTGTGGAGAGCTGCAATATCTGAGCTGCGTTACCATCCGCCCCATCAGAGAGAGACCTTGCGCAGCGGCAGCTCCCATTATAGCCACATACCACAGGTGGCGTCACGGAAGACAACTATTCCCTTCATCACTATCAACTCCCCTCATCCTTTTGGTTGACACCGCGGGATCACGGAGCTAGGCCACTGTGACAACCCAAACCCCCAAAACCGGCCCGGTGACGAGTAGTTCCCAGGAAACCGCGGGTGTGTCACTACAGTGATTGTTGTTCTCTAATTGTGATCATCCCGTTTTGGGCAAAATAAAGGTTTTATGTTGATAAACTTTGGATCTTTTGTAAAAAAAAAAACCCTGTTCTTCTGGCATAGTGTACCCCTTACAAAAAAAAAACCTTCAAACGGTGATTAATGTAGATTACATTTTTTCTGAAAAAAGCAAGTGATCATACATTGTTCTCTAATTTTGATCTCCAGTGTATGTGTTGTGAATAAAAAGGTTTGGACTCTTCAATGAAAAGTGTTCCTGTTGCTGCCTTAAGAAGCAAGCAGTGTGAGTAACCCCATCACACTATATACCAAGTTTCAGGGACTCTCCGAAGCAAAACTGAAGAAAGGCATTTTTGTGTGTACGGATATCCGGAAACTCACGAAGGATGATGGTGGTGACCGTACATAAACTTAGTGACATCACCGCTCACAGCTAAGTCAGTGTCTGCCTGCACCCGCAGTGAGTGGTCATGTTCTGTGCCTGCACAGTGCGACTGCAGGATGTAGCAAAGCTGGGATCGTCATGGGACTTGTAGATTATGTCGGACCTGGGTGTTTTGGGGTTAAAAAATGGGGTGAAAGAGGGTGTTTTTTTTATTTTATTTCATTTTTTCAGTGTTTGTATTTCTTTTCACTTACAGATTAGTAATGGGGGGTCTCATATATGCCTTCCATTACTAATCTAGGGCTTAGTGGCAGCTGTGAGCTGTCATTAATCCCTTATATTATCACTTCACCAGTACAATCGGGATGAGCCTGGTAAAGTGCCGGCATTGTTGCATCTAATGGATGTGGCTGCAGGCTGCTATTTTTAGGGTGGGGAGCCCATAACTATGGGCCAACCCAGCCTGAGAATGCCAGCCCCCAGCTGTTGGCTTTATCATGGCTAGGTATCAAAATTGGGGGAACCGCACACCATTTTTAAAAATTATGTATTTAAATAATAAAAAAAAGCCGCATGGAATCCCTCTTTTATTGATACACAACAAAGATAAGCACATGGTTGGGGGCTTCAGCCTGTAGCCACATGCTTTATCTGTGCTGAGTATCACAATATGGGGGACCCTATGACAATTTTTTTATTTACCTATTTATTTTTACAATACTATAAAGACTAAGACAGCATGTATAATTCCAAACAATCAGACACGCTGTCATACAGGGTGAGGACACGGTCTGACTGCAACCAATCAGATATACTGGGATTGCCAGTGGGTAGGGAAAGAAGTGGATATGTATGAGGGTAATGAGCGGTCCCAGAAGTAATGTTACAGCCACGAGGGAGACTCTGTAAGTATAATGCTCCTCCTTTATTCTCTATTTTCTGTCTTCTTTTATATCCGGATAGTTACATGGAGTTCCCTAAGAACTCCTTGTTTGGGGTCGGTGCACATATACTAGGTATCAGTACAGATCCTGAATTTTACAGGCCGGGTTCGCCCATCACTACTTGGGATTTTTTTAATGAAGCAATGAAGACATTTCTAGGTAACAACAAAAAAAGTGATAGCTCTGCTTCACATAACTTGTCTTCTTTACTGCTCTATGTCCTGTTGTGTATAAATATGTGACTCCAGATTTTGTGTTATACTGAGCCGGTTTAACAGACCTGCGTAGTCTCGAAAGCTTGCTATTATTACCATCTTTTCAGTTAGCCATTAAAAGGTATCAACCACTGAGGACTCTCAGTTCTTTTAAACAAACTTTTTTTAGGTAACAACAAAGACTCAAAATTTAAGTCCATCGCAGAGAACATACTGAAATGAATCAAAGCCTTAGGTTGTCTAATGAATTTGAAGTTACATTTTTAACTTTCCTATTTGGACAATTTCCTGAAAACCTTGGTGCTGTTAGCAAAGACCAAAGAGAAAGATTTCATCGGGATATCAAGGAGACAGAATGATGAAACTAAGGTAGATGGAACGTGAACAGGATGAGGGACGACTGCTGGATGCTTCACAGAGTAGATCGCCAGCCTTCTAGAGCCTTCTAGAGAAAAGGTGTCAAGAGAACCTTTGAAGAGAAAATTAATTTCCAATAAAGTTGCAGAATGAATGTTCAATACATTTTTATATATAATATTGTGCACATTTTTGCTATAAAAAAGATCTTTCTTGTTCATCTCACTTGTACGTAATTTCACTCGCGTTTTGTGCAAAATCCATATGCGATGGTTAAAAATGAGTAGTTTTTTTGTTTTGTTGTTTTTTGGGGTTTTTTTTTAAATCAGGGCACAACAAAACATACAAATCAGTCATTGGATTTGCAAAAATTTTCATAAACCCATTTTTTGCATATCAGATAAAAAATATTGGGAAACTTTTATACTACTATATTTATCATAGATATAGAGGGGCATATTTTTTGTACTTAAATGAAAAGCTTTAAAATTTAGTAAATAAATTTACAAACCTTGTATTTATTAACAGCGATATAAAAAATCCAAATAAATATCTTTTTATTTTTCTCCTCTGTTGTGCAGTTTCCCAACCTGACTTCTGTATTATATTTAACCTTGAATATAAAGGTAAAATGACCTTGACAACTCTTTGCAGTTAGGTTTTTATAGAATATGGAAAATGTATTCCTAAAGCAGATGAGCGGCACTGAAAGCCACATAAAAAGATTTCATGATCTAGTTTCTGTAATGCTCAGGGAAGGAATCAACCAGACAACATCATTTTGCCTGCTTACTTGGTTAGGGTTTAGGTACACGATTAGCCCCAGGACTAAAGTATTTTGAAATAGATAACAATTAGTAGAATGGAAATAAACCACAAGCATAATATGAGATAAAAGGGCTATGAGCAAATCCAAACGTGACTCCTTAAGGCCCAGTCACACTAAACAACTTACCAGCGATCCCAACAACGATACAACCTGATAGGGATCGCTGGTAAGTTGCTAGGAGGTCGCTGGTGAGATGTCACGCTAAGCGACGCTCCAGCGATCCCACCAGCAACCTGACCTGGCAGGGATCGCTGGAGCGTCGCTACACGTGGAAGCATGCTGCGCTTGGTAACTAAGGTAAATATCGGGTAACCAACCCGATATTTACCTTGGTTACCAGCGCACACCGCTTAGCGCTGGCTCCCTGCACACCTAGCCACAGTACACATCGGGTTAATAACCCGATGTGTACTCTGCTATGTGTGTAGGCAGCAGGGAGCCGGCTTCTGCGGACGCTGGTAACCACGGTAAACATCGGGTAACCAAGAAGCCCTTCCCTTGGTTACCCGATATTTACCTTCGTTACCAGCGTCCGCCGCTCTCACACTGCCAGTGCCGGCTCCCTGTTCCCTGCACTCCTAGCCACAGCACACATCAGGTTAATTACTCGATGTATACTCCAGCTACGTGTGCAGAGAGCAGGGAGCCAGCACTGGCAGTGTGAGAGCGGCGAACGCTGGTAACAAAGGTAAATATCGGGTAACTAAGGGAAGGGCTTCTTGGTTACCCGATGTTTACTGTGGTTACCAGCGTCCGCAGAAGCCGGCTCCCTGCTGCCTGCACATTCAGTTGTTGCTCTCTCGCTGTCACACACAGCGATGTGTGCTTCACAGCGGGAGAGCAACAACTAAAAACTGGTCCAGGACATTCAGCAACAACCAACGACCTCACAGCAGGGGCCAGGTTGTTGCTGGCTGTCACACACAGCGACATCCCTAGCAAGTTGTGCCTCAGCAGCGATGTTGCTAGCGATGTTGCTTAGTGTGACGGTACCTTTTTTGTACAGTACAGTGTGTGGGAGATGGAGTAGAAAGAAAGGCAGGCAGACCAGACGTCACCAATGGAAGTCAACTAGATACAAATTTACCAGGGAACATACCTAAAAAACCGGATAGCTCAGAAGTGGTAACAGAGATATTATAATCCTAGTGGTTTGTAAATATGTTTATGTTGGATGTGTTTTTTTTATAAAATCGAACAATATATTTCCATTAATGCAACTCATCTCCCTTCTCATTGGAGATGCCTTATTTTGGTAACTCACCTCTTTTGTGAGTCATGAGATGTCTATCAAACAGTCCATGTCATCTTCATTACAGGTGTCTCGTAGCCCCTTCTATTGCAGGATGTCAAAGGCTTTTTTCACCTCTCAGTGTAAAATACTCACTTTTTCACGGTCCATGTTGAAGGTGCATATGGCCCTCCATGTGCCATGATTTTGGCACACGTGTGTTCTCTGTGTACTATCCGTGATAGCACACAGAGATCAGGAACTTTTTACTCACCTATCCCCGGTGCTGCTGTCCGTGAAGCTGATATCTCCGGTGCTGCATCACACTTGCTTCTGGGTCCATGGTGCTGTGAATATGTAATGAGCTTAATGAGCGAGTCTGGAGGCAAGTGACAGCAGCTTCGAAGACAGCATCGCTGGTGACAGGTGAGTATAGAAAATCATTTTATTTCAAAGACATGTGTTTTCTCCGGTAAGTGTCACACAGATCATACCACTGTGTGGTCCGTGTGACATAAGTGCTGCCGGAGAAAAACGGACTTGTCTCCATGAGGAACACATGGACACGCATGTGCGCAATACGGACACACGATCCGTGAGAAATCACTCATGTGTGCGCAAACTCATTGATTTTAATTGGTCTGCGTATGTCTGTGATTCCGGTAGGTATAAAAACGGCGTCAAACGTACCGGAACCACTGATGTGTGAAGGGGGCCTAAGAGACGCACCATGTGCCATTAGCTTTGAGTGCCTTGTTGATTTTTTTTTTTTTGCTTTTGTGAACATATGACTAGTACTAGTAAATTCTTACCCTTCAGTTTTTCATTGTTGTTTTCGTTTTCTTTACCGCAGAGACCAAGTCGTACGAATCATTCCTCGTAGCGATA
This sequence comes from Anomaloglossus baeobatrachus, assembly GCF_048569485.1. NCBI lineage: Eukaryota > Metazoa > Chordata > Amphibia > Anura > Aromobatidae > Anomaloglossus > Anomaloglossus baeobatrachus. The sequence continues at coordinate 115,835,577 of NC_134358.1, read as the reverse complement.
AAGAAGTGAATGAAGTGAAGAATTTGTGCAGCCAGCTGCAGGTAAGACTTTCACCTCGTCACCAACATTGTCCGACCTCCAGTGCCAGAAATTAGCTTAGAATAAGCAGACTGGTAGATTGTCGTACTCATCTGTAAAGCTTCATCCTCCTAAAAAAATAGCTCTGTAGCTCTGGGATTTACACATGTTGGTATCACTTTTAGTCACCTCTATGGTGTTGAGAAATCCCAGCATGACAATGGACTCCTGTATTATATTTTACTAAAAAGTATTATTATTCACTTAAATGAATGCTTTTCTGTTTGTAAAGCATAGGTCATCAACATTAATGACTTGAACAGTTTGTCTTCTGCAGCCTCTGTGTATCACAGTACATAGAAGATTGCATAGTCAATGATGAAATCTGTCAAAAGGCTTCACTAGGGTCTGTAACATTACGTCTTTATGTCTCCTATCATATCCCTTTTTTGTTAGCAGGGTACCCTCATCATAAGCTAAAAAACAGGATATCCTACTACCGTATATCATTTGTAGAAATACGGATAGAACTTTGTTACTGTTTTGTTGTAGTAGCATTTTTACATGATCCACATCCGGACATATACTTTTCCTTAATCATGGTACATGCTTCATGTTTATGATATGTAGGATATCATATGTGAAGGAAATCGGCACCGAGTACTCAATGCCCAGATGCAGTGTCACAGGAGAAAGCCAGCATTATAACAGTCACTCAGCAGTCTGTGGGATTCATGCTGCGGGATCCAACTCTTTGTAACTGTTCTCCAACCTGACAAGTAATATTTTGGGGATACCACACTCATAATTTATATTTCTCTGAGATTGTTACTTCATGAGCATTAGTGAGGTAGCATAATAATAATATCAACCTAAAGCCTCATTTCGACATCTATTGTCTTGTGTTCTATCTGTGTTTTTCACAAATTGAACATATACCCATTATACGGCAGTCTAGGGTCATGTTCACATGTTTGTTATCTTTTCAAACTGATTTTCTGCAGAAAAAATATGTGTGAGACATATGTGTTTTTATAATAAGTGTCCATGCAAGTATTGGGTTGGAAACCCTTATTTGGCATCCAAGAAAATAGATACCACACTGATGATAAAAATGGACACAAAGACAAAAAAATGGCTGAAAGATCAGTTCAAACAATCTGATGAAACACAGTCTTTTCACGGACCAAAAAAATGAGACATGAATGGAGCTCCTTAGGATGTTTGATAATGTGCAGTAGAGTAGGTACCGGAGGGGGGTTGGTGGTCATAAGGGGCTGTTACCCCGGGCCCCTATCCTGGAGGGGCCCACCCAGAGCTACCGTTACTCAGGGTCAAATTATCCACTTATCACAATGTGACTTGATGGATAACAAGGAATAAGAGCCCCTTATCTTGTCCCTCAAACTAGGGAGCCCTATGCTATCCCTAACCTCAGAAATACTCCTGATAGTGGTGATGCCTGAGTTTGATTCCTGGCCCTGCTCCTGATCAGACCTAAACCGTCTTTCCTCCCCCCTTCCCCCAACTAGGAAAGGACGTGCAGGAGTGTGATGTTAAACACAGATGAAGGCAGACAAGGGAAAACCAAAACTCTGACACACTGCACACATGTAGAGGATAGAACAATAAGAGATTCAGGAGGAAAACAAGAGCAGGAAGGAAGGAACCAAAGCCAACTAGGGTAAACTCCACAACCGCATAATGCAACTAGAACTACAAGTACCAGATAGTCTAGTACACCACACCAGACTACTTAAGATAAACTATAGCTGGCATAGGACGAACGACCCAGCAAGTATATATAAGTGGGAGAAGATGTGATAAGCAACCTCACAACAGGTAATCAGGTAAAAAAAAATTAACCCTTTAATTTTCATGAGTTTTTTTTTTTTTTTTAAACTGTTTTTTTATTTTACTGGTCCCCCTAGGGGACTATAAGGATCAGCAGTCTGATCACTCATTCATTTCTGTTGATCACAGCTACACATATGGCCAATTATAATGTCATGGCCTATAAGGGGAAAAACTGGGGCTCCTGCACTGGCTCACTAAAGGAAATGGGTGCTCTCAGGCCTCATTCACATGTCTATGTTTAAGCACATACATGAAGAAATGTTACCGGTGTCATCTGTGTACGGTCCATGTGTCCATGTTTTCCATCTGTGTCATCAGTGGCTTTCCCAAGATTGATAAATAAATTGCTTCTCATATAGTTTACAATTTTAATCACAGACAGCACATGGACAGTACACTGATGCCATCCGTGTGGTTTACGTGTTTTTGCTGGACCCATAGAGTTGTACTGGAACTTTTCATCCACTTTACTGTAAAAAACCTGAAATGTCTCCTTGAATTTTGCACAGGCAAATAGTCTGAGAAAAAAAACATGGACATGTGAACTGCCCCATAAACTATAATGGGTATGTGTTGTATCTGTGAAATACAAGGATAGAACATATACCGTACATGAAACACAGACATCTGCATGCTTTAGTCTGACTTACCAGTAGGAGGCGTGAATAATTTAAGTTCTAAAGGCCGCTTTACACGCTACGACATCGCTAAGGCGAACTCATTGGGGTCACGGAATTGGTGACGCACATCCGGCCGCATTAGCGATGCCGTTGCGTGTGACACCTATGAGCGATTTTGCATCGTTGCAAAAACGTGCAAAATCGCTCATCGGTGACATGGGGGTCCATTCTCAAAAATCGTTACTGTAGCAGTAACAAAGTTGTTCCTCGTTCCTGCGGCAGCACACAACGCTCCATGTGACACCGCAGGAATGAGGAAGCTCTCCTTACCTGCCTCCCGGCCACAATGCGGAAGGAAGGAGGTGGGCGGGATGTTACGTCCCGCTCATCTCCGCCCCTCCGCTTCTATTGGGCAGCGGTTCAGTGATGCTGCTGTGACGTCGCTGTGATGCTGAAAGATCCGCCCCTTTAGAAAAAAGGCGGTTCGCCGGTCACAGCGACGTCGCCGGGCATGTAAGTAGTGTGACGGGTCTGGGAGATGTTGTGCGGCATGGGCAGCGATTTGCCCGTATCGCACAACAGATGGGGGCGGGTACGCACGCTGGCGATATCGGTACCGATATCGCAGCGTGTAAAATGGCCTTTAGGGCACATGAACGCCAAATACAGCCCTGCCGCTAACCTTGAGTGTATCGGCTTGCGCATTCATGCTGCAATTTTTTTAATTTTCTCCTAGCAGACGGTCAGAGGGCAAAATCGGATATATGCACTGCCTCACTGGATAACATTGGTCCAAGTGCGATCCAATGTTTTGTGGAATCACACTCGGATCGAAAATACTGTTGTCTACATGGGCTCTTAGGGTTCAACAACATAGTTGTAAACATGGGTACTGAGTTAGGGGGTTCACTCAGAGGTTTTGCCCACCCACAGCCAAACTACTAGGAAATCTGTCACTAGGTTTTAGATACCGCATCAGAGAGCAGCATAATATAGGAGTAGAGACCCCAATTCCAGCAATATATAACTTACTGGGCTGTTTCCTTATATTTTAATAAAATCAATCTTGTGTGGTGCAGATCTCTGAATGCTGAGCTCTGTATAACCCCGCCCACAGCACTGATTGACAGATAGTGCACACAGAAAGCTTCCAATCAGGGGTAGGGGCGGGGTTATACAGAACTCATTAATATGGAGAACTAAAATGATCATGAGCCAGGAGTCCAGTGCCAGTAACATGGTTCTTATACTGGCACTGGAGTGAAAACTATATATTATGCTATATATGGCTAAGGTACCATACAGGAAGCGCTAGTTGGGTAACTGGTATATAATTAGTAACTGGTAATTACCATGATAATTATTTTTCTCAGTCACTCATCACAATGGACAGTTCTCCATTCTGAGACCACTTCTGACAGCTCTCTAACTAAAGGGATTTGATGCACGGCCATCATTAAAATTGACATAAAACGTTTTCCAGTCCAGTCCTGCACAGTAAAATCTATTGGGTTAAATTGCATGGGATTTCCCCAGACAATATATCCGATCTATTAATGATTTAACTCTGCAGTTTCCATAGCATGCAGATTAGGCAGAACAATGATTCGAATTCTGGTCCGTGTAATAAAACCTACACTCACATATTCCTTTATTTTGTTATTTTTATTCATAAATAGGATTAATGTGCTGTGCCGGCCTGCAGCGCTGTACTTGTTTTTCAATGTATCTAACGGCTCAAACAAGTAATTTAATAGATTGCCTGGGGACTTGGGACTTCTAGTAACCACGCTTGCTATTAGATGTGCTGTTTTCTGTTCTTAGCCCTTATATTTGTGCAAAGGAAAAGATTAGACTACATAGCATGAATGTGAAAAAGGTCCCTGACCTGTGCAGGTGAGTGGCCGAGAGCATTTGTGAAGCCCCGCAAGTATTGTGTCGGTGCATTACCTTCAGGGACTCCACGCAGCTGGATCCTGTCACAGGTAGGAAATCTTCTATCTAGGATTGTCGTGACGCCACTCTCAGAATTGCGGTCAGTGGGGACCGCCACTGCAGATTAAGGGACGCCTGGGGCTGATGGTGGGTGCAGTCAGTTGTAATAGCCTCCTGAGAGTGAGGCAAGCCCCAGGGCCCTGTGTAAGTGTGTGGAACTACAAGTCGCAGAATGACTCACACGCACAAGCAGGATGTCTTTCAGGGGTTTTACTCACTGATGGTGGCAGGGTGAGTAACCCGGGCGTAGCTGGGATGAACCAGGCTGGAACCAGGTGTCCTTTAGGCTGACTGATGAGGGTGGCTACCGACTCGCCTTCCTTAGCCCTTTCCGTTTTGGGGTAACCCCTGCTTGAAGCCCTGCTGGGGTCGCCCAGGGAAGTTGCTGGTGCCTCTCTCCCCTTCTTTTTGGCCCGTTTGCTTGTAGCCTGGACCAGATCACTCCAGCTGCTTGCCTCCTGTGAACTATGGGCCCTAACTGTGGCTACGTGGCTGCGGACTCTGTAGTGTTGTCTTGGGGGTGTAAAGTGCCCCCTCATGCAGGTTTGGCAAGGGAAAGGTGGATCTATCCCTGCACTGGGACCTGCTACCCGTTGGGCCTGGTATCTCCCTGACAGTCTCCTTACTTTCCACTCCGTTGCTCTATCTTTAGCTGTGTGTGGATTTCGGGCAGCACTCCCAGGTGACCGTTCTCCCCCGTCGGTAGTCACTGCGCGGACGCTGTTAGACTGCCAGAGCTCCAGGGTCTGCTCCTCACGTCTGCTTTCCCTGAGCTGCACACTAAACCGACTCACTCGTGGGACCTGCACTGCTGCTCCTGTCTGAGCTCCACTTTCATGCTCCTCACTCCTCCACACTCTGCTTCAGACTGCCCCTCTCCTCCTCCTTCCTCTTTTCCCTTTTGTGCCTGCCTACGCCACCTAGCAACCAGGCTCTCTACCACACCCCTCGAGTGGAGATGGAGGCTTCGCCCCCTCCACCCCTCGGGTGGAGGTGGAGGCTTCGCCCCCTCCTGGGATCCCCAGGGGTCCTCTCAAAGGTACATGTGTGAGACCTGATCACTATGCGCCTGTGTAGTCACACCTCGGTCAGCCTTCTGGATTACCTGTGTTGTACTGTCCCCAGCATGGGTGCAGTACTCAGTGGTGCCTGACCAGGTCAGGGGCGCCACATTCCCCCTTAGTTATCACCAGCACGTCCTCGGGCTGCAAGACAACATTTTAAAATGCGTAAAACATTAAAACATGGTAAAACGTTTTAAAACCACCAGGTACCATACATCACCACCCTCCACCCACAAGTCCGTTAACCCACCCTAAACCCTCTCAGGCGGCAGGTCACCGGTTTCTTTTGGTAACCATCTGCCTCTCCCGTTGGCCGCGACTTCAGCCACTTCTGGCAGGATGTAGAGGCGGCTTTCATGGTCTGGTGGTTTCAGGGTATACCTGGCCTGGTGGAGCCGCGCCTTCAGCCTCTTCTGGCAGGATGTAGAGGCGGCCTCCACAGTTGGTGCTGACCAGGTACCCTCTTTGTGGTGGAGAGCCAGGCCCCATAAACAGGCATGCTCCCTGGTTGCAGGCGAGCCAGGCCCCTAAACAGGCTGGCTCTGGTGGTGGTACCTCTGGGGTAACTATTTACACTGCGAGAGTTTGTGGCTATAGCCAGTTCATAGCCTTAAGGTTCATGGGTTTCTCACATTAGTTCATGTGGGCACATTTCTTGAACATGTAAACGTTGCAAAACTTCAAACTTTAACTTCTGTACTTTACTTTACATGCTTTACACAGATTCCTCCTCACCAGGGCTTGGGCCTGTAGGGCTGCGGCACCTGTTGCTTTCTCCATCTCTGTCATCATCTGTAGTGGTCTCATCAATGGGTTCTTTGTCTTTTCTTTCCTCTTCTTCTGTGTCTGTTTCTTTTGCAGGATTACTGTAGGGACTTCTGGGACATGGTGTAACATCCAGTGCGTACCATCCGCGTTCTCCTTGGTGCATGGTGAATTCCACTGAGTCTCCCATCTGTAGATTTCTTCCTGGATGTCCTCTGGGTAAATGTGCTCTAACATCCCTTCTGTTCACAAAGATGCCTTCTTTCATTCCAGGTGCAACTATAAAGCCATATCCTGATTTTAAACTAAAGTCTTCCACTACTCCACGACAAAGTGGGCCTCTGACCTGGGATTTGGCTCTCCTTAAAGACCGTTTCTCTTCCAAGTCTCTGGCTGTTACTTCATCCTTCCAATTCGGAGATTGCTGTGCAGGGGAAAACTTTGTTCTGCTGCGGCGCCGTGTCTTGCGGGCTGGATTCTGCTGGGTTGCTACTTCACTGCTTGCAGGCTCCCAGGCGAGGTATCTGGGCAAATCTTCCTCAGCGGAGGATGTCGGGCCCTCTTCATCCCAGCGGGAATATGGCAACATCTCTGGCTCTGGGCATGGATCCCCTGCTGATGGCTCCGGGGTCAGCTCCTCAGCCTTCTGTCCTCCTCTCCCCCTTAGTTCTTCTGAGCACTCCTGTTGTGGCAGCGCTGGGGATGGGTGTTCATCAGCCGGCCAGGGCAGTGGACTTTTTGGCGTGGATATTGCCGGAGTCTTCCTGGGGGTGTGCGGAGGGAGCAGATACCGGTCCACCATCTCCTGTGGGAACTGGGCCTCTAGGTCAGCCTTCAGCTTCCAGTATTCGGGGTCCTCCCCCAGCAGGGACTTCCTAGCAGGGACTTCCTTAGACTGGGGAGCGGTGTCTGCTCTGGCCTTGCAGGCCGGGGTAAACAGTGGTACAGTCTTGTCTTGGCGGGCCGCGCCCTGCATGGCGGCGGCCTGGTCTTGACGGGCCGCGCCTGACATGGCGGCGGCCTGGATCAGCGTCGCTGTCGCAGTCTCAATCAGGGTCGCAGCTGGAGTCTTAGCGGGCATCGCTACTGCGGCCGGTTCTTGGCGGGCCGGGCAGGGCATCGCTGCGGCGGCCTGAATTGGCATCGCAGCTGCGATGGGATCTGTGCAGGCTGGACTGGGCGTCGCTGCAGCGATCTGGGCTTGGCGGGCCGCACCTGACGTGGCTGCGGCCTGGTTCAGCACCTCACTTGCGGCGCGGACGAGCGTCGCTGCTGCGGTGGGGTCTTGGCGGGCCGGGCCTAGCATGGCGGCAGCCTGGGTCAGCGTCGCACCTGCGGCGTGGAGGAGGGTTGCGGTGGCAGCCGGATCTTTGCGGGCCGGGCAGGGCATCGCTGCGGCGGCCTGGGCTTGGCGGGCCGCACCTGGCATGGCTGCGGCCTGGTTCAGCGTCGCCGCGCCGGGCATCTCATCAGGGACCGCGGGCGTGGAAACAGGGGTCGGGGCACTCGCGCTGGCAGTGGCAACACAGGACTCACCCATCGGTAGCATCATCGGGGTCTGAGTCGTCGCCGCTCGGTCTGGCACTCGTCGTGCGGTTCTTCTCTCGTAGGCCTGAACCGCTGCAGCCATCTCCAGAAGCTCCGTGCATCCCTCGCTGATCTGCCGTATAACCCTGGCCTCCAGTTGGTCGCAGAACTGGGCAAGCTCTTGATACCACCAGGCAGCGGAGCCTGGCTCTGGGTCTCTGCATCCAGACGCCATTTCCTCTGCGTCTCCTTCTTTTAACAGCAGGCTTCTGGCTCCCTTTCTGTCCCGACGTCTCTGAACGCCTCCGCTCTCATCACTTGCGAGGTCAGGACTCTGCAGGGGATCTCTGGGTAGCCACACCTCTTCGTGGGCGGTAACTTCTCCCAGCGCGGGCTGCTGTTGTTTTTCAGCGCGCTTTTCATGGTGGCAATATGGCGGCGCTTCCAATTTTCCAAGCGGACCGCCCAGGCACATGGTCACCTGTCTGGACAGGTCTAGTCCTTATCCTGTTCGTGACGCCAGATCTGAAGCCCCGCAAGTATTGTGTCGGTGCATTACCTTCAGGGACTCCACGCAGCTGGATCCTGTCACAGGTAGGAAATCTTCTATCTAGGATTGTCGTGACGCCACTCTCAGAATTGCGGTCAGTGGGGACCGCCACTGCAGATTAAGGGACGCCTGGGGCTGATGGTGGGTGCAGTCAGTTGTAATAGCCTCCTGAGAGTGAGGCAAGCCCCAGGGCCCTGTGTAAGTGTGTGGAACTACAAGTCGCAGAATGACTCACACGCACAAGCAGGATGTCTTTCAGGGGTTTTACTCACTGATGGTGGCAGGGTGAGTAACCCGGGCGTAGCTGGGATGAACCAGGCTGGAACCAGGTGTCCTTTAGGCTGACTGATGAGGGTGGCTACCGACTCGCCTTCCTTAGCCCTTTCCGTTTTGGGGTAACCCCTGCTTGAAGCCCTGCTGGGGTCGCCCAGGGAAGTTGCTGGTGCCTCTCTCCCCTTCTTTTTGGCCCGTTTGCTTGTAGCCTGGACCAGATCACTCCAGCTGCTTGCCTCCTGTGAACTATGGGCCCTAACTGTGGCTACGTGGCTGCGGACTCTGTAGTGTTGTCTTGGGGGTGTAAAGTGCCCCCTCATGCAGGTTTGGCAAGGGAAAGGTGGATCTATCCCTGCACTGGGACCTGCTACCCGTTGGGCCTGGTATCTCCCTGACAGTCTCCTTACTTTCCACTCCGTTGCTCTATCTTTAGCTGTGTGTGGATTTCGGGCAGCACTCCCAGGTGACCGTTCTCCCCCGTCGGTAGTCACTGCGCGGACGCTGTTAGACTGCCAGAGCTCCAGGGTCTGCTCCTCACGTCTGCTTTCCCTGAGCTGCACACTAAACCGGCTCACTCGTGGGACCTGCACTGCTGCTCCTGTCTGAGCTCCACTTTCATGCTCCTCACTCCTCCACACTCTGCTTCAGACTGCCCCTCTCCTCCTCCTTCCTCTTTTCCCTTTTGTGCCTGCCTACGCCACCTAGCAACCAGGCTCTCTACCACACCCCTCGAGTGGAGATGGAGGCTTCGCCCCCTCCACCCCTCGGGTGGAGGTGGAGGCTTCGCCCCCTCCTGGGATCCCCAGGGGTCCTCTCAAAGGTACATGTGTGAGACCTGATCACTATGCGCCTGTGTAGTCACACCTCGGTCAGCCTTCTGGATTACCTGTGTTGTACTGTCCCCAGCATGGGTGCAGTACTCAGTGGTGCCTGACCAGGTCAGGGGCGCCACATTCCCCCTTAGTTATCACCAGCACGTCCTCGGGCTGCAAGACAACATTTTAAAATGCGTAAAACATTAAAACATGGTAAAACGTTTTAAAACCACCAGGTACCATACATCACCACCCTCCACCCACAAGTCCGTTAACCCACCCTAAACCCTCTCAGGCGGCAGGTCACCGGTTTCTTTTGGTAACCATCTGCCTCTCCCGTTGGCCGCGACTTCAGCCACTTCTGGCAGGATGTAGAGGCGGCTTTCATGGTCTGGTGGTTTCAGGGTATACCTGGCCTGGTGGAGCCGCGCCTTCAGCCTCTTCTGGCAGGATGTAGAGGCGGCCTCCACAGTTGGTGCTGACCAGGTACCCTCTTTGTGGTGGAGAGCCAGGCCCCATAAACAGGCATGCTCCCTGGTTGCAGGCGAGCCAGGCCCCTAAACAGGCTGGCTCTGGTGGTGGTACCTCTGGGGTAACTATTTACACTGCGAGAGTTTGTGGCTATAGCCAGTTCATAGCCTTAAGGTTCATGGGTTTCTCACATTAGTTCATGTGGGCACATTTCTTGAACATGTAAACGTTGCAAAACTTCAAACTTTAACTTCTGTACTTTACTTTACATGCTTTACACAGATTCCTCCTCACCAGGGCTTGGGCCTGTAGGGCTGCGGCACCTGTTGCTTTCTCCATCTCTGTCATCATCTGTAGTGGTCTCATCAATGGGTTCTTTGTCTTTTCTTTCCTCTTCTTCTGTGTCTGTTTCTTTTGCAGGATTACTGTAGGGACTTCTGGGACATGGTGTAACATCCAGTGCGTACCATCCGCGTTCTCCTTGGTGCATGGTGAATTCCACTGAGTCTCCCATCTGTAGATTTCTTCCTGGATGTCCTCTGGGTAAATGTGCTCTAACATCCCTTCTGTTCAAAAAGATGCCTTCTTTCATTCCAGGTGCAACTATAAAGCCATATCCTGATTTTAAACTAAAGTCTTCCACTACTCCACGACAAAGTGGGCCTCTGACCTGGGATTTGGCTCTCCTTAAAGACCGTTTCTCTTCCAAGTCTCTGGCTGTTACTTCATCCTTCCTATTCGGAGATTGCTGTGCAGGGGAAAACTTTGTTCTGCTGCGGCGCCGTGTCTTGCGGGCTGGATTCTGCTGGGTTGCTACTTCACTGCTTGCAGGCTCCCAGGCGAGGTATCTGGGCAAATCTTCCTCAGCGGAGGATGTCGGGCCCTCTTCATCCCAGCGGGAATATGGCAACATCTCTGGCTCTGGGCATGGATCCCCTGCTGATGGCTCCGGGGTCAGCTCCTCAGCCTTCTGTCCTCCTCTCCCCCTTAGTTCTTCTGAGCACTCCTGTTGTGGCAGCGCTGGGGATGGGTGTTCATCAGCCGGCCACGGCAGTAAACTTTTTGGCGTGGATATTGCCGGAGTCTTCCTGGGGGTGTGCGGAGGGAGCAGATACCGGTCCACCATCTCCTGTGGGAACTGGGCCTCTAGGTCAGCCTTCAGCTTCCAGTATTCGGGGTCCTCCCCCAGCAGAGACTTCCTAGCAGGGACTTCCTTAGACTGGGGAGCGGTGTCTGCTCTGGCCTTGCAGGCCGGGGTAAACAGTGGTACAGTCTTGTCTTGGCGGGCCGCGCCCTGCATGGCGGCGGCCTGGTCTTGACGGGCCGCGCCTGACATGGCGGCGGCCTGGATCAGCGTCGCTGTCGCAGTCTCAATCAGGGTCGCAGCTGGAGTCTTAGCGGGCATCGCTACTGCGGCCGGTTCTTGGCGGGCCGGGCAGGGCATCGCTGCGGCGGCCTGAATTGGCGTCGCAGCTGCGATGGGATCTGTGCAGGCTGGACTGGGCGTCGCTGCAGCGATCTGGGCTTGGCGGGCCGCACCTGACGTGGCTGCGGCCTGGTTCAGCACCTCACTTGCGGCGCGGACGAGCGTCGCTGCTGCGGTGGGGTCTTGGCGGGCCGGGCCTAGCATGGCGGCAGCCTGGGTCAGCGTCGCACCTGCGGCGTGGAGGAGGGTTGCGGTGGCAGCCGGATCTTTGCGGGCCGGGCAGGGCATCGCTGCGGCGGCCTGGGCTTGGCGGGCCGCACCTGGCGTGGCTGCGGCCTGGTTCAGCGTCGCCGCGCCGGGCATCTCATCAGGGACCGCGGGCGTGGAAACAGGGGTCGGGGCACTCGCGCTGGCAGTGGCAACACAGGACTCACCCATCGGTAGCATCATCGGGGTCTGAGTCGTCGCCGCTCGGTCTGGCACTCGTCGTGCGGTTCTTCTCTCGTAGGCCTGAACCGCTGCAGCCATCTCCAGAAGCTCCGTGCGTCCCTCGCTGATCTGCCGTATAACCCTGGCCTCCAGTTGGTCGCAGAACTGGGCAAGCTCTTGATACCACCAGGCAGCGGAGCCTGGCTCTGGGTCTCTGCATCCAGACGCCATTTCCTCTGCGTCTCCTTCTTTTAACAGCAGGCTTCTGGCTCCCTTTCTGTCCCGACGTCTCTGAACGCCTCCGCTCTCATCACTTGCGAGGTCAGGACTCTGCAGGGGATCTCTGGGTAGCCACACCTCTTCGTGGGCGGTAACTTCTCCCAGCGCGGGCTGCTGTTGTTTTTCAGCGCGCTTTTCATGGTGGCAATATGGCGGCGCTTCCAATTTTCCAAGCGGACCGCCCAGGCACATGGCCACCTGTCTGGACAGGTCTAGTCCTTATCCTGTTCGTGACGCCAGATGTGAAGCCCCGCAAGTATTGTGTCGGTGCATTACCTTCAGGGACTCCACGCAGCTGGATCCTGTCACAGGTAGGAAATCTTCTATCTAGGATTGTCGTGACGCCACTCTCAGAATTGCGGTCAGTGGGGACCGCCACTGCAGATTAAGGGACGCCTGGGGCTGATGGTGGGTGCAGTCAGTTGTAATAGCCTCCTGAGAGTGAGGCAAGCCCCAGGGCCCTGTGTAAGTGTGTGGAACTACAAGTCGCAGAATGACTCACACGCACAAGCAGGATGTCTTTCAGGGGTTTTACTCACTGATGGTGGCAGGGTGAGTAACCCGGGCGTAGCTGGGATGAACCAGGCTGGAACCAGGTGTCCTTTAGGCTGACTGATGAGGGTGGCTACCGACTCGCCTTCCTTAGCCCTTTCCGTTTTGGGGTAACCCCTGCTTGAAGCCCTGCTGGGGTCGCCCAGGGAAGTTGCTGGTGCCTCTCTCCCCTTCTTTTTGGCCCGTTTGCTTGTAGCCTGGACCAGATCACTCCAGCTGCTTGCCTCCTGTGAACTATGGGCCCTAACTGTGGCTACGTGGCTGCGGACTCTGTAGTGTTGTCTTGGGGGTGTAAAGTGCCCCCTCATGCAGGTTTGGCAAGGGAAAGGTGGATCTATCCCTGCACTGGGACCTGCTACCCGTTGGGCCTGGTATCTCCCTGACAGTCTCCTTACTTTCCACTCCGTTGCTCTATCTTTAGCTGTGTGTGGATTTCGGGCAGCACTCCCAGGTGACCGTTCTCCCCCGTCGGTAGTCACTGCGCGGACGCTGTTAGACTGCCAGAGCTCCAGGGTCTGCTCCTCACGTCTGCTTTCCCTGAGCTGCACACTAAACCGGCTCACTCGTGGGACCTGCACTGCTGCTCCTGTCTGAGCTCCACTTTCATGCTCCTCACTCCTCCACACTCTGCTTCAGACTGCCCCTCTCCTCCTCCTTCCTCTTTTCCCTTTTGTGCCTGCCTACGCCACCTAGCAACCAGGCTCTCTACCACACCCCTCGAGTGGAGATGGAGGCTTCGCCCCCTCCACCCCTCGGGTGGAGGTGGAGGCTTCGCCCCCTCCTGGGATCCCCAGGGGTCCTCTCAAAGGTACATGTGTGAGACCTGATCACTATGCGCCTGTGTAGTCACACCTCGGTCAGCCTTCTGGATTACCTGTGTTGTACTGTCCCCAGCATGGGTGCAGTACTCAGTGGTGCCTGACCAGGTCAGGGGCGCCACACATTCAATATTAAATAGCTCCAAACGCTGCTCCAAAACATGTGGATGAGTTTGTTAAGCCCTTGAATTAGAAAAAACTATGTTGTATGGTCAGATGTGTACCACAGAGTATGCTGCCTCCTGTGGCTCCATCATGTACCTGTACCTTCTGTGCCTTCAATGTCATATTATTTCAAATCTGTTTTATTATTAAGTTTATAAATCAAGCATACATCTTGAACATTTATAAAGATTATAAAACATAAACAGTGATCTCTCAGTTTCGGAATGACAAAAATAACATCACATTGTAGATTTCATTAGAACTCTATAAGCTATCCTTATGCTAACACTCCATGGCAAACCATACACTAGAAATCAGAGTTCCAGCTAAACATGTCTTCCTGATAATTGACAAGACCACTCTCAGCATAAAACAATCCCCTTTTAAGTTATTGAATAAACATTTAAGAAAAAGTAGAAAACTAGAAGAAAAAAAAAAGAACAGATATAAGCTTAGAAAAGAAGGAATCAAATAGAGTGAAGAAAGTAGGGTAAAGAGGGGGTGGGGGAAAAAAGTGTGTGGGGAGAGGGGAAGACAAGGTATGTCACCATTTCTCATCCCAAATAACCTGCCAGACTCACCGTGAACTCAGGAGACTCCATGAACGTAATCCACGGTCCCCACACTGTGATAAATTTTTCCGTGAGCCCATTAAGTTCAGCTGTGAGTTCCTCCATTCTCTGGAGGTTTGCCATCTCCTCTACCCAGTCAGCTAACGTGGGGCATCTAGTCTGTTTCCAGTATCTTGGAATAATTATACGGGCTGCCGCTAAACAAAATCGCAGCAGGTCCCTCTTTTGTGACTTGAATGAACCTGGGAGGATAGAGAGGAGGGCCACCTGGGGAGATCTCTCCACCTCACCCCCACTCATCTTTTTATACAGAGAAAACACTGAGTCCCAGAATGGTTGCAATTTAGCACAGCTCCACCATATATGTAACATAGACCCTTTTTCTGTACCACATCTCCAGCACATGTCGGACACTGAGGGAAAGATAGCATGCAATTTGGTCGGGTATTGGTACCACCTTGTGAGAATTTTATAGTTTTTCTCTTGGGCGGCACAAGCCAGAGAAAGTTTATGGGTCCACAGAAACGCCCTGCTCCACCTGTCCTCCGAAATGTCCTCTCCCAGTTCCTCTCCCCATCTATAGACAAATTTGGGTTTGTCCGACATGTCTCTCTGGTTCAGCATTTTATAAATAAGAGAGATGACATGCCCAGGTGACGAACCCTGCAAGAACAATTTCTCAAATGGAGTAGGGGGGGTCCTCAACTTCCTCTCCCTGTCCTGGTTGGATAGAAACGATTTCAGCTGCATATATTCTATCCAGGAAACCTCTCTCCCTGTGGCCCGTAGAGATGCATAAGGGGGCAGGGTATTTCCCTGGAGCACATGAAAAAAACGAGTTTCCTCCACCCGAGCATATCCCAGAAATTTATTGGAATGAAGCCCCGGAGGGAACTCCTGGTTGCCAAAGAGGGGGGTAAGTGGACCCCTCCCCTGTGAGAGAGAACCCCTCTTAACCTCACCGTCCCACGTCCCCATCACTGTCCAAATAAACTCCATTCCCTTCTCTATCTGTGACCTACTCTCCTTTCCCATCCATGAGAGGAAGTGCAAAGGGACTCCCAATCCGTCCTGTTCGATCGCGACCCATTGTTTCGAGTTCCTATGGAAGTGCCAATCCATTATCCTCGTTAGAATAGTTGCCCTGTAGTATAACTGGAAATTTGGGAGCCCTGCCCCTCCATTATTTTTGTGTCTGGTAAGAGTTTTTATGCTTGTCCGAGGTCTCCTATTCCCCCAAACGAACCTTGACAAAGCCGTCCGAATTTTGGAAAAGTAACTCCCCGGCAGCTGAATAGGTACCGTTTGGAACAAGAAAAGAAACCTAGGAAGAACATCCATTTTAATAGCGTTGATACGCCCAAACCACAATAGTCTTTTTTTGTCGTACTTCTTTAAATCCCTAATTGTCCTCTCTAACAGGGGTAGAAAAGTATGATGCATAATTTTTGTTGGATCCCGAGGTACAACTACCCCCAGATATTTTATAGCTGACGGTTGCCACTTAAAGGGAAAATTTTGGGTTGTACGGGCTAGATCTTCCGCCGACAGGGTCACATTCATAGCCTCTGATTTAGAGAAGTTCACTTTAAAATTACTTAAGTTACCAAACTCCTCGAACTCTTTGAGCAAAGACGGGAAGGATATGTGTGGCTGGGAAATAAACATGAGAAGGTCGTCAGCAAATAAAGCTAACTTGCGATTCCCTCCCCCGGCCTCTATCCCATGGATACTAGCATTATTTCTTATGGCGACCGCGAGATGCTCCATGACAATGACGTAGAGCAGAGGTGACAATGGACATCCTTGCCTTGTTCCATTGTGGACCTGAAACGATGACGACAGAAACCCATCCGTCCTAACTTTTGCTGAGGGTCTCGAATAAAGGGACGCAATCCTATCTAAAAATTTTTTGCCCAAACCCACCTGCTTTAGAGCGGCCATCATGAAATTCCAACTGACCCGGTCAAAGGCCTTCTCCGCATCCACTGAGAGTAAACACATGGGAAGAGAATGAGCCCTCGACCGGGTCATCAGGAGGAACAGTTTGTTGGTATTGTCACGCGCCTCCCGACCTTGTACGAACCCCACTTGATCTGTGTGTATTATCCCGGGCAAGGAAGGAGCAAGTCTGTTGGCTAAGGCTTTGGAAAAAAGTTTTAGGTCTAGATTGATCAGTGAAATGGGTCTGTAATTTGTAACTAACATGTGATCCTTCCCCGATTTGGGGATAACACATATATGGGCTTCGAGAGATTGCGCCACCCATTGGGAATTTTCTGAGATGGAATTAAATACTTTAGTCAAGAACGGGGATAGCTGAGTTTGGAATATTTTATAAAATTTAGGGGTGAACCCATCTGGACCCGGACTTTTGCCTGAGGGAGATTCTTTAATGATAGATGCCACTTCTGCTTCTGTAAAGTCCGTCTCTAAATTTTCAACCTCAGCACTGGGTATAACCGGTAGGGCCGTTCTGGATATGATAATCGATTTAAGCTCCTCTCTATTTTTGACTAGCTCCGCCAGTGTCAAAGGTGATAATGTCTTCTTATGGGCCCTTTCCAGATCTGAAATATTCTGAAGTAGGGACAAAATGGTTTGGGCTCTCTCTCTCTTAAGCCTAGCCCCATGTTTGATCAAAACCCCTCTCAACACACATTTAAGTGCCTCCCACTGCACGGGAAGGGCTGTGGGGTCTTCTGAGTGTATTTCTAAAAATTCATCAATCGTGTTCTGTAGATCCTTCATGCACCCCTGATCCCCAAGCAGACTATCGTTCAGCCGCCAAGACCACGGCCTCCCTGCCCCATCTGGGATAGTAAGGCTCAGGAATATAGGAGCGTGGTCAGACCAAGATATACTGCCTATAGAGGCCTGTATCTGCCAAGTCAGAGCCTTTTGGCTCACAAGAAACAGGTCTATGCGGCTGTACGAGGAGTGAGCCGGGGAGAAGTATGTGTAGTCACGCTCCACTGGGTGTAACGTTCTCCACACATCTACCAATCGAAGCTCTTGTATTGAGCGTTTAACTTTTGTTAGCTTTCTGAGAGAGAGAAAATTGTGTCCCGAAGTTGTATCTACCTTAGGGTCCAAAGTGAAGTTTAAATCGCCACCCACGATCACGGTCCCTTCTGCGAATTCATCCAATGATGACAGGAGAGAGGAGCAGGACGTCGCCGGATCTCTGTTTGGTAAATACCAATTGACAATGGTAAAGATAGATGAATTAACATTAATTTTCAGAAAAATGAATCGTCCCTCAGTGTCCACTCTCGTGTCCAGAACCGTGTGCACCAGGGCTTTATGGATGCCTATAGACACCCCTTTTGATTTTGACTCTGGGTTGGTGCTATGGACCCATTTGGTGTAATATCTGTCTTTAAAGTTAGGGAGGTGACCAGTTTTGAAATGTGTTTCCTGAATCAATAATATATGGACTCGTTTCTTATGCATGTCAAAGAATACCTGAGACCGTTTTTGCGGCACATTGAGGCCTCTCACATTCAATGAGCCAAAGGTAATCTGCGTCATTCTGAGGAGGAGGAACGGTGAGGAACCGGGAAGTAGGGTCAGAGGATGGGGATGGGAAGAGAGGTGTGGGTGGAGAGAATAGAGAAGGTTAGGAGAGGGGGAGAGAAAAAAAAAAAAAAAAAAAGAGGCGGGGGGGTAGAAGGATTAAGTATATGAAGGAAACTACAAACAAAGAGAGAGTACCGTAGGCAAAAAGGTCAAAGCACCTCTTGCCTGTAGGGTCGTAACGTGACCCTTATACTTGGTCAAATAGACTAGAGGTAAATGCAGAAAAATAAGAATCTCTATATACCAGGGATGTTAATCCTACGCCACTACCCTGTGGCGTGTTATCCCAATCAGGGAGGGAACTTTCCACAAAGGAGCCCCCTGCCCTGGACTAAAAAACAACTTTTAACTATATATATTTTGATTTGCAACTAAAGCTCTGTATAAAGAAGGGAGAAGGGGCTTTGAGAGGGTATTGTACCTTATAATGTTGAGGGGCGCCCCCCCATTACACCCAGGATGGAAGGAGGGAACCCCCCACCCCCCTGTCCAGGGCGATACAATAACCCCACAACGCGAAATTCCCATCAGGACCAGGGGATAGACTCCATCGTACTGTGATCCTATAACCAAAAACATACTAGAACAATTTAATCCACCATTCTCTTATACATCAGACCGGCCTCCCTCCTCTTTCTCTACGAGAGCCACGCATCCGATCACCGGCTGGGACAGTGACTCCCCCCCCCATTGGAAAGTCCGGCCAGTCCTCTATAGGCACTAATGGAATGTCCAAGGCCGCGGTGAACGAGGGTAAATCCGCCGGAGACCGAAGAACATGCATTCGTCCCGCGTGCCGAACCTGCAGGCGGAAGGGGAACCCCCAGCTATATGGAAACTCGTATGAGCGGAGAATGTCCAGCAGAGGTTTAAGAGCTCTTCTCCTTTGTAAGGTAAAACGGGATAGATCTTGTAGAATCTGGATTTGGCTCCCCTCATACGATGGTGATACTCCACTGCGGAGCTTAAACAGGATGGCCTCCTTAATAACATAGCGGTGGACCCTACAGATCACATCCCGAGGTCGGTCGTTCTGGGCTGGTTTGGGGCCCAACGCTCTATGCGCTCTATCCAATTCCAGGGGTTGGCTTGATGGTTCACCCAGAATATTATTGAAGATCACTTGAAGGGTACCATGTAAGTCCTTGGACTCGACAGACTCAGGCAGGCCGCGCACTCTGAGATTGTTTCTTCGGCCCCTATTTTCAGCATCATCCATTGCTTCAACCATGTATTGTATTTGGCGGGAGTGTTGTTCTAATAGTGCCCCGTGGGCCTGTGAAGTGTCCTCCATATTCTGAATTTTAGCTGCCTGCACTTGACTCTGGGTGTCCACTCTCTCCACCTCCCCCTTCAGGGCTGACAGCTCTGTGCGGTACGCCTGCTCCAGCCTGGTTATATATGCCTCCATATCTTCCCTGGTGGCTATAGCTGAGAAACGTGCCCGCATCTCATTAAGCTCTGTCAGAACTCCTGACTCTTGTGTTTTTGTTATGGCTGGCCCTGACCCTGCATGCTTGTCTGCATCTGGTAACTTTAGATTTATGTTGTGCTTCTCCCTGGGTACAGTCTCACTTCTGTCAGGGACCTCTAACTCATTTGCAGTGCAGTGTCCCCCCTCCTGAAATTCCTCACACTCCTGCATGTGTATTATAGGAGGGGACGTTACTCCCCCCTCCAGAGGCCTCCAGGCTTCAGGGCTACTGTTTGTATCAGCAGGCACTTCCCCCGTGCTTCTCACTCCGGGTTTCCCCTGTACCTGTAATCTTGGGCTGTCTGGCCTTATCTTCTGTATCTCCTCTTCACTCCGGGTGGTCTCTCCTCTCAGTCCTGTCAGCTGCTGAGCCTTTCCCTGCATCTCCATAGCTGCCATCTCACTGCTGCACGCTGAGCTCACCTCGTGTGTAGCCTTAGCAGCTATCTTGGGTGCCACCTGTGAAGCTTCTCTCTGCCCCGGCCTGGATAAAAAGTGCTTGATCCCTCTCTCCTCCGATTGTGAAGCTCTGCTGCTGCACCCCTGGGATCTCCCTCGTCTCCTCCGCTGCATAGCCTGTGTTGCAGAGTCCTCAGTTGCGTGGATCATCAGTTATAAAGTCCAGTGGCAGGAGCTAAGACAAGTCACGTCCTCACTCCTTCATAGCCAGGACACGCCCCCTTCAATGTCATATTATGTTTATTGAATCCATGGTTAAAAAAAAAAAAAGTTGATATTCTCAATCAGATGCTGTAGTACACAGGTATTCTTCCCCAAGGAGTACACACACCTCCATCCAGTTAAAGCACCACTCCAGCAATCTTGTTTTCTTCACCACTGGATTGCCTCTTTAAATCTAAAGGCCGCTTTACACGCTGCGACATTGCTAACGAAATCCAGAAAATCACATTATATAAATTGATTGGCATTTTGCAGCGAGAAATAAGTATTTGACCTCTCTGGCAAACAAGAATTAATATTTTGTGGCAAAATTCTTGTTGCTAAAAACAGCAGTCAGATGTTTTTTGTAGTTGATGATAAGGTTTGCGCACATGTCAAGAGGAATCATCTCTAAAACATTAAGTTTTTGAGGTTGTCGCCTGGCAACTCGGAGCTTCAGCTTCCTCCATAACTTTTCTATAGGATTAAGGTCTGGAGACTGGCTAGGCCACTCCATGACATTAATGTGCTTCTTTTTGAGCCACTCCTTTGTTGCCTTGGCTGTCGGTTTTCAGTCATTCTGGTGCTGGATGACCAGCCACGATCCATTTTCAATGTCCTGGCGGAGGGAAAGGGGTTGTCACTCAGGAGTTTACGGTACATGGCTCCATCCATTGTCCCATTGATGCAGTGATGTAGACCTGTGCCCTTAGCAGAAAAACACCTGCAAAACATAATGTTTCCACCTCCATGCTTGACAATGGTGACGTGTTCTTTGGGTCACAGGCTGCATTTCTCTTCCTCCAAACACGGCAAGATGAGTTAATGCCAAAGAGCTCAATTTTTGTCTCATCTGACCACAGCGCCTTCTCTCAATCTCTCTCAGAATCATCCAGATGTTCATTGGCAAACTTCAGTAGGGCCTGCACATGTGCCTTCTTGAGCAGTGGGACTTTGCAAGCACTGCAGGATTTTAATCCATTATGGAACAGTGTGCTACCATTGATTTTCTTGGTGACAGTGGTCCCAGCTGCCTTGAGATCATTAATAAGTTCCACCCGTGTAGTTTTAGCCTGATCTCTCACCTTCCTCATGATCCTGGATAACCCACAAGGTGAGATTTTGCATGGTGCCCCAGATCAATGTCGATTGACACTCATTTTGTATTTCTTCCATTTTCTTACTATTGCACCAACAGTTGTCTCCTTCTCACCCAGCATCTTACTTATGGTTTTGTAGACCATTCTAGCCTTGTAAAGGTCTCTGATCTTGTCCCTAACATCCCTAAAAAGCTCTTTGGTCTTGCCCATGTTGAAGAGGTTATAGTCTGACTGATTGAATCTGTGGACAGGAGTCCTTTATACAGGTGACATTTTAAAGCGGGCTTTACACGCTACGAGATCGCTACAGCGATCTCGTTGGGGTCACGGATTTTGTGACGCACATCCGGCCGCTGTAGCGATCTCATTGTGTGTGACTCCTAGGAGTGATTTTGGATCGTTGCAAAAACTTCCAAAATCGCTCCTCGTTGACATGGGGGTCCTCTCCCAATTATCGCTGCTGTCGCTTGGGCGAAGCTGATCCTCGTCCCTGTGGCAGCATACATCGCTACGTGTGACACCATAGGAACGAGGAACCTCTCCTTACCTGCCTCACGCCAGCAATGAGGAAGGAAGAAGGTGGGCGGGATGTTCGTCCCGCTCATCTCCGCCTCTTCGCTTTGATTGGGCGGCCGCTTAGTGATGTCGCTGTGATGCCGAGCGAACCGCCCCCTTAGAAAGGAGGCGGTTCGCCGGTCACAGCGACGTCGCCGAGCAGGTAAGTACGTGTGACGCTGCCGTAGCGATAATGTTCACTACGGCACCAATCTTCACATATCGGCATAAGGATAGGGACGGGTGCTATCACGCTCGCCATCGCTAGCATCGGCTAGCGATATCGTAGCTTGTAAAGCCACCCTAAGACAGCTATCATTAATGTAGGTAACAAGTTGATTAGGAGCGTCTAACTGGTCTGTAGGAGCCAGAAATCTTAATGGTTGGTAGGGGATCTGTGCCGCCCCCGTACCAGCAGCCGGCACTGGTGTTACGGGGCACCCGGGGGAGATGTTGTGCAGCAAGTTGTTAACCCCTCTATGCGCAGGGATGAGGGCCCCGGGACCCAGTGGCTCGTTGCAGGGGATGGCGACCGCAGGGGGTGCTGGTGTACTCACTGTTAGTAAAACACATGAGTCTCTGGTAAACCAAGGTGATGGTGGCCGGTGCCGCAGCCGGTTGCGTTCTAGTCCCCCACTCGGCTGGTGGTCTCTATCCTTTTCCTGCACTGCTTTGTGTATGGTGGACTTTCCTAGTATAAAACTCAGGAGTCCGCTCCCGGCTGGATGTGGCCGAAGGAGCCGTGCCCGCAGACGCTGGCCCGTAGGATCTATGGGACCTGGTGGTGACCTCTTATCCCTAATTGATGGGCTGTTTTCTTCTATGAGGGACTTTGGGTGGGACAGAACCTTTAGTCCTGGCCTCAATCGGTTAATTTACCAGTTCCACTTGTTTCTGGTCCTGGCTTCAGGGTCCGAGTCCCCCCCTTTTGTGCTACGGTTTCCGGGTCGGTTCCCCCTGTCGATACTGACAGCCTTCAACCCTGTCCTGGTCCACCTCGGTTCCACTGAGCCGTCTTCCCGTCTTCTGCTGACGGAAACCACCGTCTGCCTCCTAGCCAGTGGCACCAGGGCTCCTACCCTGGTACCGTTCAACTTGAACTCTGCTGGAGCTACCCTTAGCTCCAGCCCACACTCCTCTCCAAACTGAACTTCAGACTAATCTGAGCCTAACTGCCTGTTTTCCCGCCCCGGGCTGTCTAGACCCCTAGGTGGGCGTGTTCCAACCGCCTGGTCATGCCCACTGGTGTGTCTATATTTCCCTAAGGGGGGTGACTAGGTTTTCTGGTTGGCTGTGTGTTTCCTAATGAGGAAAGGTGTTATGCAGGGGCCTAAATTTGACTACCTGGTTTTGCCAGGGCGTCCCAGATCAAATACTTGTTTCTCTCTGCAAAATACAAAAAAAATGTATATAATTTATAAAATGTGATTTTCTGGAATTTATTTTTTATATTCTATCTCTCACTGTTAAAATTAACCTACCCTTAAAATTATAGACTGTTCATGTCTTCGCCAGTGGGCAAACTTACAAAATCAGCAAGGCATCAAATACTTATTTTCCCCAACGTATATTCAGAATTTTTGGTGTTTTAGTATAGAATAAATAAAATGTTGGTTATTATTATTTATGTGTCAGCGTGTCTTTATACCTAGATTCTATTGTGTTTGTTGTTCCAGACATTGGTGCCATGTGTCTACCAGAGTCCGCTCCTGCAACTTTTGCTTCAATTACCAGGTGCTGCCATATTTCCACCGTGAGCAATACCGGTGATAGGGGATGAGTCAGTACCCGGGGCTCTGGTGGGTGCAGGCTCCACCCAGCCATTAAGCTGGGTTTCCCTGGGACCTGCATAAAAGAGACAGATATAATCATTGTACATTGCACTGCAGTACCACTGGCTGACTGTTGTGGTGTGTGTCTTCCAGCTGAAGTTACCACCTTTCAGCTTGGGCCCATGGGAAGGCACCACACATTTCTTTTTGCCCCTCCTGTCTGCTGGTCGCCGCCAGATATAGTCCTGTAGTATACTGCTTGTCTCTGGTTCGCACAATGCTCCTGAACTTCTAATCCCCATATTTTGACCTCTGCCTGTTCTCTGACTACTCTCCTCCCTGCCATGTTTTGTACTGTGCTGCCATCTTCGGTTTGACCTTAGCCTAATTTTCTGACCACCCTCATGCCTGCCGAGATTTTGTCCCTTTTTGTACATCCTTGTTTGCACCATGCCTGACGACTTCTCTTTCCTGGATTGTAGCCTTCCAAGAAGCAGCAATCTCCTGGACCTTGTTGCAATTTCAGATCCCTGTATAGGGTTTTAATAGTTTCGGGATTCTGGGGATCCTGCTGAGTGGACGGCTAGCCTGATGTCTGTCCGTGACAGCCAACCTGAGTCTGTGGTCCCAGACAGATGTCACAATTGGGGTTTAGTAGTCTTGTAATTTTGACACTATTATATTTGAGAGATTTTTGATCATTTCATTTTGAATATTGCTGGCTAAATTAAACACAATTATCATTAAAACTGTTCTAGGCTAAAAAAGCACAAACTCCTTTCCTTTACAAAATAGCTGAGTCTTGTAAGCCAGTGCATGGTAAGCGGAAACACATTACTGACCCGGTCCCATTTACAACATAAATAGTAGTTAAAGGTTTATTAGCAAATACCTCCAATTAGAAATGTAGTATAGATCTCCTGATAAGCTGTCATTTACCTCATGTGCAGGCATGGCTGGAGCTTAGGTATCCATGGTTATGACCACTGGCAGCTAACTACGGTAACTGTCCCTATATGCGTGGTCTGGATACCTAATGTCCTGCAATGCCCTGCACATGAGTTAAGAGATGTAGCTTTTCAGGAGAACTACTGTATACTACATTTCTAATTGGAAGTATTTGCTAATATTATTATTATTACACCTACTACATATTGGGATAGGATCTTGGAGATGGGAATAACTCTTTAAATATACAATGGCTGTTATTAGGAAGAAACTCTTTCTTGATGCATGTGTAATTTATCTTCCAACTGATCCAGTACAAGATTTACGCTGTGAAGAATATGAGTATAAATACTGGATTCATTTGTTTTGAGATCAGCTGTAATTCTATGGATAGCAAAAGATTCTGCAGAACAAATCAAGAACAAATCTGACATACATAAGAGTAAGATGTTTAATTTTGAAGTCACTATATGGATATACAGTATGACCTTTACTAAAGACACATCCATATAGTAAAAAGCCAACATAGATAAAGTGCTCAGTATGTGGTCACCGCGATGCTGTGATTATCACAGAATATGACTAATTGTCAGACTTGGATTATTAAAGCTATAATCACCTACAGCTAAGTTATTATAAGCAAGATGACTTGTTTCACAGTTTTAGCATGTACTAATTGTACTGGGCATAGATGTATGAAATCGTGAACCACAATTTCATAATTAGGCCATGAAGATATACTGTATGCATCGGCTATATAGCTACAGTTAGGTCCAGAAATATTTGGACAGTGACACAAGATTGGTTATTTTAGCTGTTTACAAAAACATGTTCAGAAATACAATTATATATATAATATGGGCTGAAAGTGCACACTCCCAGCTGCAATATGAGAGTTTTCACATCCAAATCGGAGAAAGGGTTTAGGAATCATAGCTCTGTAATGCATAGCCTCCTCTTTTTCAAGGGACCAAAAGTAATTGGACAAGGGACTCTAAGGGCTGCAATTAACTCTGCAGGTGTCTCCCTCGTTAACCTGTAATCAATGAAGTAGTTAAAAGGTCTGGGGTTGATTACAGGTGTGTGGTTTTGCATTTGGAAGCTGTTGCTGTGACCAGACACCATGCGGTCTAAGGAACTCTCAATTGAGGTGAAGCAGAACATCCTGAGGCTGAAAAAAAAGAAAAAATCCATCAGAGAGATAGAAGACATGCTTGGAGTAGCAAAATCAACAGTCGGGTACATTCTGAGAAAAAAGGAATTGACTGGTGAGCTTGGGAACTCAAAAAGGCCTGGGCGTCCACAGATGACAACAGTGGTGGATGATCGCCGCAAACTTTCTTTGGTGAAGAAGAACCCGTTCACAACATCAACTGAAGTCCAGAACACTCTCAGTGAAGTAGGTGTATCTGTCCCTAAGTCAACAGTAAAGAGAAGACTCCATGAAAGTAAATACAAAGGGTTCACATCTAGATGCAAACCATTCATCAATTCCAAAAATAGACAGGCCAGAGTTACATTTGCAGAAAAACACCTCATGAAGCCAGCTCAGTTCTGGAAAAGTATTCTATGGACAGATGAGACAAAGATCAACCTGTACCAGAATGATGGGAAGAAAAAAGTTTGGAGAAGAAAGGGAACGGCACATGATCCAAGGCACACCACATCCTCTGTAAAACATGGTGGAGGCAACGTGATGGCATGGGCATGCATGGCTTTCAATGGCACTGGGTCACTTGTGTTTATTGATGACATAACAGCAGACAAGAGTAGCCGGATGAATTCTGAAGTGTACAGGGATATACTTTCAGCCCAGATTCAGCCAAATGCTGCAAAGTTGATCGGACGGCGCTTCATAGTACAGATGGACAATGACCCCAAGCATACAGCCAAAGCTACCCAGGAGTTCATGAGTGCAAAAAAGTGGAACATTCTGCAATGGCCAAGTCAATCACCAGATCTTAACCCAATTGAGCATGCATTTCACTTGCTCAAATCCAGACTTAAGACGGAAAGACCCACAAACAAGCAAGACCTGAAGGCTGCGGCTGTAAAGGCCTGGCAAAGCATTAAGAAGGAGGAAACCCAGCGTTTGGTGATGTCCATGGGTTCCAGACTTAAGGCAGTGATTGCCTCCAAAGGATTCGCAACAAAATATTGAAAATAAAAATATTTTGTTTGGGTTTTCTTTATTTGTCCAATTACTTTTGACCTCCTAAAATGTGGAGTGTTTGTAAAGAAATGTGGACAATTCCTACAATTTCTATCAGATATTTTTGTTCAAACCTTCAAATTAAACATTACAATCTGCACTTGAATTCTGTTGTAGAGGTTTCATTTCAAATCCAATGTGGTGGCATGCAGAGCCCAACTCGCGAAAATTGTTTCACTGTCCAAATATTTCTGGACCTAACTGTATGTGGCTTTTAGGGTTTTATTCTTTATTGGGACTGCCCGGGAATAAAAATCCTTCATCATTGTCATTGCAGTATGACTATACAGTGTGTCCACCCATATCCTGTCCATCGCCATTAACTTGAGAATGGCAGCAGCTAGAGACATAGAAGTGGTGTCTAGGTATAGTAAAGTAGCCATGCACTATGCAATGAAACCACCTAATGCGCCACCTGGTGGAAAACTACGGAGTTAGCATTTTTATCTCGAAAACGGAACAAGATAGAGAAAAAAAGTGAATTACAAAGTTGTGGGGCATCATCAATTCAACATGAACACCTTGCATACAGAAATGCTATGATTAGAATGTGTAAAATTCACAAGGCTATGGACGTGAACCGATACCTCATGGAGACCTTCCTACAAGTCATTGGGTATGGTGGTTGCGTGGAGTGGACTCCACTCTCACCTGACCTGAACCAATTGGACTTCTTTCTGTGAGGTCACATCAAACAGCAGGGGTATGCGACCCCTCCACCAACATTGCAGGACCTATGACGCCGTATCACAGATGCTTGTGCAAACGTGTCACCTACCATATTGCACAACGTGGAGCAAGATACAGTATGCTGTCCAGAGTCCAGATGTGCATTGCAGCTGCCGGTGGCCACTTTGAGCATCAAAGTGAAATGAGCGCCATATGCATGACCAGCATTCAATGTTTTGGGGGAGTCATGGGTTTCATATCATAGCATTTCTGTATGCAAGATGTCGATTCATATTGAATTGATCATGCCCTACAATTTTTTAATTCACTTTTTTTCTCTATCTCGTTCCGTTTCCGAGATAAAAATGCTAACTCCGTTGTTTTCCACCAGGTGGCGCTATAGGTGGTTTCATTGCGAAGCGCATGGCTACTTTACCATACCTAAACACCACTTCTATGCCTATAGCTGCCGCCGTTCTCAAGTCAATGGCGGTGGACAGGATATGGGTGGACATACTTTATACTAGTGATGAGCGAGCATGCTTGGCACTGCTCGATACTCGACACTTGAGCAGCCTGCAGCTGTCTGCTTTACCTTGGCTGCTGATCAAAAATAAGGGGGACTCCATGGCATCTTTTTTTTAATATATTTATATCTTACGTTAAACCAGGCTAAATACTATTTAACTTGGTTCAACCTAATAAATAAAGATGTGGTACCGCATCTTTATGGAACTAAAGACACTTCTGAAGAAACATGCACAACTGGACACCTAATAAATAAATCATTTAAAAAAACAACATGGGGTCCTCCCTACTTTTGATCACCAACCACAGTAAAGCAGACAGCTGGAGGCTGGTAATATCAGATTAAGAAGATCTATGGTTATTTGGCCCTTCCCAGACTAAAAATAGCAGCCTATAGCTGCCTCAGAATTGGCGGTCACTTCGCCTTAGCTCTTCCCGATTGTCCTGGTGCAACGGCAATCCTCGTAATAGGTTAATGGGGTTGATGTTAGCTGTGTAATGTCAGCTGACATCAAGCCCAGGGGTTAGTAATGGAGAAGAGTCTATTAGACACCCCCATTATTAATCTAGTAAGTGTAAAGTTAAAAAACACACACAGAAACCGGAAAAAAATAGTTTATTTGCATAGACTCCCCCACACTTTCCCTCATTCATCAAAGTATTAAAGCTCCAACATAATCCACGGTCCAGGACTGCAACTCTAGCAACTGAATAGCAGTAAAATACAATTATTCACAGATGCCGGGTCCGACAAAAATGCTCATCAGAGATGCCCGCTCACCACTGCACTCAGTGTGACCCAGCAGCTCTGATAAGCATTTTAGTCACCTGGCGCCTGCGAATAGATGTACTAATGTCTAATTTGATGTTTCAAATCTGGGGCAACTGTGGGCTGCTATATTTAAGCTGGAAAGGGCCAAATAACGATAGACCTTCCCAGCCTTATAATACCAGCCCGCATCTGTCTGCTTTCTCTTGACTTGTTATCAAAAAATGGGGAGGACTTCACACTTTTTTTTTTTTTTAATTATTTCCTTTTTAACGTTCCAGCAGTGACTTGGAAGTTAGAGATGTGTCCAGCCATCTTCTTCATGCTGTTCCCATTCCATTTAAGGGCTGTTTCTATCAATTTCAGTAATTTTCCAGCCCCCCCAGACCTCCTGGGTTGGAAGGGGGGGGCATGGTGGAAAAAATGATCAAGTTCTCTATAGATTTCCATCATACTACATAATTTTATCACCAGATGTCGCTAACAACCCATCCAATTCACAAAAGCAAATAAATCAAACCATAGATGTCCATATTTTTAGTGATGCATAATATGAGAAATGACACAGGGAAAAAGTATTAAACACGCTTACTGAAATGTATTTAATACAGTGGTACCTCGCATAATGAGTAACCCTCTTAACGAGAATTTCGCTTAACAAGCAAAGCTTTCTGTAAATTTGTAACCCGCTTTACGAGAAAGCTTTGCTGTACGAGCGAAATTCTCACCGCACACACTTCCGGTTTCGTCCATCCACCGCACTCTGACCCGCTCTTGCAGTCCACACAAACACACACATGTACGCATAAACACACACGCACGCACACACATACAGTATTATGCTCACCTTACCTTCCGTTCCACCGCCGGTCTCATGGTTCTTGTTGTTTCCGGGTACATCGCGACGTCCTCGCGGCGAACTACAAGACCCAGGAGGCCTGCGATGGAACGGAAGGTAAGGTGAGCATATAATATAACATAATATGTTTACCTTTCGTTACATCGCCGGCCTCCTGGGTCCTGTAGTGCGCCGCTGCGCTCCAGTCCACGCTGTGTATCTGCATCCATAGCAACAAGGGAGGAACTTCCTGTCATCGCTAATGAAAGGCAGAGCGCTGGCCAATCAGAGGCAAGCGGCTCTGCCTTTGACGTCAGCGCTCTGGCCGGGAACTTCCTGCCTCGCCGTTATGGTAACGTATTACACAGCCCGGCCCCGTACCAGAGAACAGCAAGTCCCAGGAGACCGGCGATGGAACGGAAGGCAAGGTGAGCATATAATATGAGCGCGTGCGTGTGTGCATGTGTGTTTGTGTGAGTTTGTGTGTGTTTGTGTGTGTTTGTGCGTGTTTGTGTGTGTTTGTACATGTTTGTACGTGTGTGGAATGATAGAATAGGGGACCAGGATGGGACATTTTAGAAGTTGTGGAACGGATCGTCAACATTGCAATGATTTCCTATGGGAAATCTTGCTCTGCTGAACGAGTACCTTGATTAACAAGCACAGTCCCAGAACGGATTGTTCTCGTTAAGCAAGGTACCACTGTACTTCGTACAAAAGCATTTGCTGGTGATGATAGCTTCAAGATGCCTCCTGTATGGAAAAACTAGTCACGTGCATTGCTCAGGTATGATTTTAGTCCTTTCTTCCACACAAGCACTCTTCAAATCCTGAAAGTTCTGTGGACTCCTTCTACAAACTCTGGGCTTTAGCTTGTTCCATACAATTTTCTATTGGATTCAGTCAGGTGATTGGCTAGGCCATTTTAACAGCTTTATTGACTTTCTCTGTAATTAATTGAGAGTTTTGTTGGAATGATCATCATCCTGGTTGATGGCAGCAGATTTTTATCAAGAATGTCTTGGAACATTTGTCCATTTATCATTGCTTCGATTATAAGAAGTTTGCCAGTGCTAAAAAACAGCCCCAAACTATGATGTTCCCAAATCCAATCTTCACTGTTGGTATGGTGTTTTTGTAGTAAAATACCTTGGTTTTTGGCCTCCAAACATAGTGTGTATTATGGCATGCAAAGAGTTAAATTTTAGGTTCATCTGACCAGACTATATTCTCCCAGTATTTCACAAGCTTGTCTAAACATTGTTGAGGAAACAAACGTGCTTGAACATGATTTTTGTTCAGCAATAGAGACTGCATGGTGAGTGTGTAATAATAATAATAATAATATTTATAATAATATATTCACTTATATAGGGCCATTGTGAGGTAAATCCGGAGATATGACGATAAATCATGATATTCAAGTATGTCAGGAAGCCCTCTCCTGGTGTCACCCCCCCTTTCCTTCACACAACTGGTTTAGCAACAAACTCCATGGCCATGTCCTGTGATATGGAAATTAGGTGGCTTTAGGACAAAGGACACAGGATGACTCCCTGCCGTCACCCTGTAACAAGAGTTGTATCTCATTAGCAAGGCTATGGAACTAGCAGACAGAACGACTCCAGTAAAAAATGGTTCATATCTCGCAAGCCATATTTCCGACAAATATGGCAACCATAAAAATGGTGTCTCCGCATGTGGACGATGCCGGCACCCCCTTTTTATGGGAGCAGGACATTGGGAAATGCCCCAGGCGTGATATCAGCCAATGGGGAACTGGCAGACAGGTCATGAGTCCCCTCGTTCTGTAGCTAAATTCATAACTGTCACAATGAGAGCATTGGCGTCCGCCTACGACGCTCCCAGGCAAAGTTATGGCCAATATCCCCTTTGCTGGATAATTCTGATCCATGCAGGGGGAGTGGCAGTGCTTTCCTGTGAGGTCACTAAGGTAGGAGGGGACCTGGATCTGCCCAGGTTGATAACCCTACTTCGGCCATTTTCCAGTGTTCTTCTGCTCGGGGGCCTGGTTGGGAAAGACCTGTGAGGGAGTTCCTGGAAACCTGGTCTACAGCGCCCCCCTGTGGCCAGACGCACAAGGTAACTGATTGAATTGCATACCTGTTTGAAAACCATGCTTTATCTGTAACTGTACTCTGACATATGTATATTCTGTAGATTCCCTATTGTATATATTGTAGTTTCTAGTGTGCTTTAGGCTGATTAAATTATATAATTAATCTTGGGCTGTTCTGTTATCTCGATCTTGAATCCCACGTCTGTGTGTTCGGCTAATAGTTACCGTAAATCGGTTGGTGGCAGCGAATTGTGCCAAGGATTATTGTGGGGAGGCCAGTGAGATCCGGGGAGATTTTATATATTCCGCCCGCGGAGGTCGGGGGAATATATACCTTACTCTCACCGGGGACCCTTCAATAATCGGCATAAGTAGTATAGCGGCCCCCTTGCTTATTGTCGGGCAATTCCATAATTGGCCCGACTATAAGAGGGGCGCTAGAGAGCGCGTCACGTGCTCTGTCTGTCGGTCGGGAGGTATAAAGGAGGGGTGACCCCCACTTGTTACCCCCCGATCGTGACGTACTGGTAGCCAGCGCGGGGGATTTTTGAGTGACCCCCCCGGTGGTTTGTGACATATTGGTGGCATAGCGGTGGGATCGAGATAATAGTGTGTGTGAGTGTGAGACCCATACTCCCAGACACTAAAGACTGCCTGCAGCAGCTGTGGCTGCTGGGGTCTTCAGACTAGCTCAACACTAGAGTGTCAGAGTGCAGATACTGTAAGGTGTGTGGAGGCATCAGGTGTCAGTTCTGTGTCAGTGACCAAAAGTCTGCAAGAATGGCTGATGGCACCAGGAGCAGAGCTATGCAACTGGCCAATGCTAAAGCAGGAGCCGAAGAGAGGGAGGACGGTGCTGTGGGCAGTAATGAGGAGGTTGCCCACGAGTCCTCCAGGAGCTCGACGCCAGAAAACCGTTCTGCAGAGGACATTGCACAACCTAGCAATTATGGACAAGATGAGGAGCAGCTCACCCAAGGGTCCTCAACGAGCCAGATGCCAGCCCTCCGCTCTGCAATGGACAGTGAAGCACCAGGCTCCGCAGCGGGCCGCAGATCACCACGTGCCATTCCACCGAGCCTGGGAGGCTCGGATAGCCTTCTTCAAATGGCTATGGCCCTTCTCCAGGCTGGAGACCAGAAGGGCTACAAGGGACTCCTGGCAGAGCGCAGGGCAGAGCGGCAAGCAGCGCGTGAGGCTGAGGCTGCGGAGCGGCAGGCAGCGCGTGAAGAGCGCCAGGCAGAGCGTGACTACCAGCTGCAGCTAGCTCAGCTCCGGCCCTCATCAGCCACACGTGACCTTCAAGACACCAAACTTCCAAAGGTCCGTGTTGAGGACTTCCCAGTGCTGGAGAAGGATGGAGACTTGGACTCTTTCTTGACTGCTTTTGAACGGACTTGCTTGCAGCACCATCTGAACAAGGACCAGTGGGCCAAATACCTGACCCCCCGTTTAAGGGGTAAGGCCCTGGATGTCCTTGGGGACTTGCCTGCTGAGGCAGATCAGGGCTACGACACCATCAAGCGGGCCCTGATCCAACAGTACAACCTCACCCCGGAGTCCTACCGCAAGAAGTTCCGGAGCCTACAGAAGGGACCAAAGGACTCCTGGGCTGACCACCGGCGGGCACTTGCCCGAGCTGCCGACCACTGGACCCAAGGCCTGCAGCTTTCCACCGGACCGGAGATCCTGGACTTGTTCATCACGGAGCAACTCTTGTGGAACTGCCCTGAGGATCTCCGCCAGTTCATCCGAGACCAGAAGCCAAAGGGGTCCACGGCTACAGCTGCCCTTGCCGATGACTACACCAACAACCGGGCCCCTGAGGCCAGGAGAGCGGCCACCAGCAGCACCTGGAGAGGGGGTAAGATGAATTCTGCGACTGCCCCACCTGCCCCTAGACTGCAGGGGGTGTCCCCCTCAACTCCCCTCTCCAGGCCCGTGGCAGAACCAAGACGGTGCCACCAGTGCAACCTACCTGGACACTTCAAGGCCATGTGCCCTCAGCGTCCCAAGGCCCCGGCTCCGTCCCCGTCCCAAGGGCCGCCCAAGGTGTATTGTGTGGGTGGGGGTGGTGGTAGGTCCCTGGACAGCTTCCAACCTGTCACCGTCGGCCGGTCTGTGACCATAGGACTGCGAGACAGCGCCTCGGAGGTGACTCTGGTGCGGCCTGAGATGGTGTCCCCCCGAGACTTGATCCCTGGAAAAACCCTCGCTGTCTCCGGGATTGGAGGCATTGACCCGGCGCTGCCTGTTGCTGACATTTATGTGGACTGGGGCGCAGGGCGAGGGGTGAGGGAGGTGGGGGTAACTGATCGGATCCCTGCAAACGTGCTACTTGGGACAGATTTGGGGCAGATAACCTCCCAGTTTGGGCCCCAATCAAGGGCTGAACCTTCAGCCAGTACTGACATGCCTCCGGACAATGTTAATGTGTTATCTATGAATGATGTAAGGGAGGAGGGAGTGAACTCTGATATTTCTGCTTGCATAGACACCATAGACACACACTCAGCTGCAGCTGTGACAGGGGAGGGGGTCAGAGAAAGGTGTGACAATGCCTCTACAAGTAACCAGCCTGTGAGCTGGGATCTGTTGCCCTCTGCAGGGATAAGCAGAGAGCAGGGTGCTGCAGGGGGAGGACCAGTGTGTGGGGTGGGGGCTACCACAGCAAATGTGGGGTCCCCAGAGATTTCACAGCGGGGTTCTGTTGCTGCAGGAGGGGAACAGGCAGGTGAGATTGGGGCCGGTCCAGGAGCGGAAGTGCTCCCAGGTAAGATCTCGGTGCATGGTTCCCCCACAACCGGGGTGTCAGGAAGCCAGGTAGGTCTGCCTGAACCGGCGACTTGGTCAGGAACGGAGGAGGAGCAGGCACGACCCACGGTCGCAGCGGCTGTGGCCGCTGTCACCCGCAGTGGGAGTGCTGGAAGCCAAGGGGCCTCCCAGAGGTCCGATAGCTCTTCCCCTTCTGACCCAGTGGCAGCCGAGTCAGGTGGAGGCCAGGACACAGGTCCCGGGGTACTGACCGAAGATGTGACAGTCTCGTCGATTCTGGCCACATCTAGTCAGGGGTTTCAGGCAGCGTTAGAAGCTGACGACAGCCTGAAAGCTCTTAAGGAGCAGGCGGCACAGCCTCCCTCGGACTCGGACCCGGAGCGAGTGGTCTGGGACCAAGGACGGCTGTACCGGGCCACGGTCCAGCAGGGTTCACCGGAGGCGTGGCCCAGGGACCGACAGTTGGTGGTACCCTATCCGTTCCGGACGGAGTTGTTGCGGATCGCACATGAGATTCCGATGGCCGGACACCTAGGGATCGCTAAGACCAAGGCCAGGTTGAACCAGCATTTCTACTGGCCAAAAATGGGGGCCGATGTGGCTGCCTACTGCCGTTCGTGTGAAACCTGTCAGAGAGTGGGGAAGGCGGGGCCACGCCCCAAAGCCCCACTAGTATCTCTGCCAATCATCGATGAGCCTTTCAGGAGGGTGGCTGTGGATCTGGTCGGCCCGCTGGCCATCCCCAGCAGCTCCGGGAAACGCTTCATACTGACGGTAGTGGACTATGCCACCCGGTACCCAGAAGCAGTGGCCTTGTCGTCCATTCGGGCTGACAAGGTGGCCACCGCATTGCTGGAGATTTTCTCCCGAGTGGGTTTTCCCCAGGAAATGCTCACTGACCGGGGGACCCAATTCATGTCCCAGCTGATGGAGGCCCTCTGTAAGCAGGTCCAGGTGCGACATCTGGTGGCCAGCCCGTACCATCCACAGACTAATGGCCTGTGCGAGCGGTTCAATGGCACCTTAAAGCAGATGCTTAAGATGTTGGTCGACTCCCATGGGCGTGACTGGGAGCGGTATCTCCCACACCTGTTATTTGCTTACCGGGAGGTTCCACAGGCCTCAACAGGATTCTCACCGTTTGAGCTCCTGTACGGGCGACGTGTGCGGGGCCCCCTGGCTCTGGTGAAAGAGGCTTGGGAAGGGGATTTGGCCACCCCTGGAGTGTCGGTTATCGAGTATGTCATGCGCTTCCGGGACAAAATGCAGGCCTTGACGCAACTGGTACACGACAATATGGCTCAAGCCCAGGCCGATCAGAAGCGTTGGTACGACCAGAACGCTTGTGAGAGGACCTACCAAGTGGGTCAAAAGGTGTGGGTACTGGTCCCCGTACCACAGGACAAGCTTCAGGCAGCCTGGGAAGGCCCATACCTCGTGTACCAGCAGCTCAACCCTGTAACGTACCTGGTCACCCTGGACCCTGCCCGTGGAAGGCGGAAGCCCTTCCATGTGAACATGATGAAGGCACATCATGAGCGGGAGGCATGTGCGCTCCCCGTGTGCAACCTGCCCGAGGAGGGAGAAGCGGAAACCCTCTTGGATATGCTAGCCCAGGTTAGGGCAGGCGGATCCATTGAGGATGTGGAGGTTGGCCACCAGCTCTTGGAGGACCAACGGTCCCAGCTGTGGGCCACCCTACACCCCTTCCGGGGGTTGTTTACCAACCAGCCCGGAAGGACTGACTTGGCTGTCCATCACGTGGACACTGGGGATCATCCCCCGATCCGGCGTTCAGCATATCGGGTCTCCCTGGAGGTGCAGCAACACATGCGCCAGGAGATTGACGAGATGCTGAAGCTGGGGGTGATCCAGGCATCCAACAGCGCTTGGGCCTCGCCTGTAGTCCTCGTCCCTAAGAAGGACCGAACCACTCGGTTCTGCGTGGACTACAGGGGGCTCAATGCGGTCACGGTCGCCGATGCGTACCCAATGCCACGCATCGATGACCTGCTCGATCAGTTGGCCGGGGCTCAGTACCTGACCATCATGGATCTGAGCCGGGGATATTGGCAGATCCCCCTGACTCGCAAGGCCAGGGAACGCTCTGCCTTTATTACCCCATTTGGACTGTACGAGTCCACGGTGATGCCATTCGGGATGAGGAATGCCCCTGCCACTTTCCAGCGGATGGTCAACACCCTGCTCAAGGGACTTGAAGGGTACGCGGCCGCGTACCTGGATGACATTGCCGTCTTCAGTCCCACCTGGGAGGACCACCTAGAGCATCTAGCACAGGTGCTCAGGCGGATCCACCGGGCAGGTTTGACCATCAAGCCGGGAAAGTGTCAGCTGGCCATGAGCGAGGTCCAGTACCTCGGTCACCGGGTAGGTGGGAGAACACTGAAGCCCGAGCCTGAGAAAGTGGAAGCCATCGCATCCTGGCCCACCCCCAGGACCAAGAAGCAGGTGATGTCCTTCTTAGGGACCGCCGGGTACTATAGGAGGTTTGTTCCACGCTATAGTAGCCTGGCAAAGCCCTTGACGGACCTCACCAAGAAGAAGCTGCCCTCTGCAGTCGATTGGACAATGGACTGCGAGACAGCCTTCCGGGCCCTAAAGGACGCCCTGTCCAGCCCGCCCGTGCTACAGGCAGCCGACTTCACGCGGCCGTTTGTAGTACAGACCGACGCCAGTGACTTCGGCCTCGGTGCGGTGCTCAGCCAGGTGGACTCTGCGAGCCAAGAGCACCCAGTCTTGTACCTGAGCAGGAAGCTGTTACCAAGGGAAGTTGCCTATTCCACGATGGAGAAGGAGTGCCTGGCCATAGTGTGGGCCCTGCAGCGTCTGCAACCCTATCTATACGGGCGCCACTTCATCGTGGAGACGGACCACAATCCCCTCAGCTGGTTGCACACCGTCTCTGGGACGAATGGGCGATTGTTGCGATGGAGCCTTGCGCTCCAGCAATACAACTTCACCATTCGCCACAAAAGGGGCCGTGACCACGGTAACGCAGACGGGCTGTCCCGACAAGGAGAGGTCGCGGACGGGCGCACGGGGGAACACCGGAGTGTGCTGCCCCCTAGCGCCCTCAAAAGGGGGGAGGTGTGAGGTAAATCCGGAGATATGACGATAAATCATGATATTCAAGTATGTCAGGAAGCCCTCTCCTGGTGTCACCCCCCCTTTCCTTCACACAACTGGTTTAGCAACAAACTCCATGGCCATGTCCTGTGATATGGAAATTAGGTGGCTTTAGGACAAAGGACACAGGATGACTCCCTGCCGTCACCCTGTAACAAGAGTTGTATCTCATTAGCAAGGCTATGGAACTAGCAGACAGAACGACTCCAGTAAAAAATGGTTCATATCTCGCAAGCCATATTTCCGACAAATATGGCAACCATAAAAATGGTGTCTCCGCATGTGGACGATGCCGGCACCCCCTTTTTATGGGAGCAGGACATTGGGAAATGCCCCAGGCGTGATATCAGCCAATGGGGAACTGGCAGACAGGTCATGAGTCCCCTCGTTCTGTAGCTAAATTCATAACTGTCACAATGAGAGCATTGGCGTCCGCCTACGACGCTCCCAGGCAAAGTTATGGCCAATATCCCCTTTGCTGGATAATTCTGATCCATGCAGGGGGAGTGGCAGTGCTTCCCTGTGAGGTCACTAAGGTAGGAGGGGACCTGGATCTGCCCAGGTTGATAACCCTACTTCGGCCATTTTCCAGTGTTCTTCTGCTCGGGGGCCTGGTTGGGAAAGACCTGTGAGGGAGTTCCTGGAAACCTGGTCTACAGCGCCCCCCTGTGGCCAGACGCACAAGGTAACTGATTGAATTGCATACCTGTTTGAAAACCATGCTTTATCTGTAACTGTACTCTGACATATGTATATTCTGTAGATTCCCTATTGTATATATTGTAGTTTCTAGTGTGCTTTAGGCTGATTAAATTATATAATTAATCTTGGGCTGTTCTGTTATCTCGATCTTGAATCCCACGTCTGTGTGTTCGGCTAATAGTTACCGTAAATCGGTTGGTGGCAGCGAATTGTGCCAAGGATTATTGTGGGGAGGCCAGTGAGATCCGGGGAGATTTTATATATTCCGCCCGCGGAGGTCGGGGGAATATATACCTTACTCTCACCGGGGACCCTTCAATAATCGGCATAAGTAGTATAGCGGCCCCCTTGCTTATTGTCGGGCAATTCCATAATTGGCCCGACTATAAGAGGGGCGCTAGAGAGCGCGTCACGTGCTCTGTCTGTCGGTCGGGAGGTATAAAGGAGGGGTGACCCCCACTTGTTACCCCCCGATCGTGACGTACTGGTAGCCAGCGCGGGGGATTTTTGAGTGACCCCCCCGGTGGTTTGTGACAGCCATTAATTCATACATACATGAGAATGTATACAGGTCATCATGGAGGTTGAGAGCATTACTTACTATTTTCTTTCAAATAATTGTACCTGCTGATATCAGGTCTTTCTTTACCTCTACATAGGTGGTCCTTGGCTCTTGGACATCTGTTCTGATAATCATTTTCACTCCACTGTCTGAAATCTTGCGGGGAGTCCCTGGTAGTGGCTGG
Organism: Anomaloglossus baeobatrachus; assembly: GCF_048569485.1. NCBI lineage: Eukaryota > Metazoa > Chordata > Amphibia > Anura > Aromobatidae > Anomaloglossus > Anomaloglossus baeobatrachus. The sequence continues at coordinate 115,796,824 of NC_134358.1, read as the reverse complement.
TTTATGGTGAATTGATGTTCTTTCCGCCTACGAATTATGACCCCAACAGTGCTCACTGGAACCTTCAGTAGTTTAGAAATTCTGTAGCCAATGTCATCAGTAAGGGTGCAAAGGTCTTGAGACAGCTCACTGGTTTTAGCTATCATGAGATGTTTATTGTGTGGCACCTTGATAATGAAACATGTTTTTTTTTACAGGCCATCAATTGAACCAACTGATATTACTTTTCACAAAGTGGCAGGATTGTTTTCTAAATACTGATAGGTTTCATCTGGTGCTATGACTTTCCATGGCTTTGTGCACCTCTCTTTCTTCATGTATTCAATAAACTGTGTCATTTCTCATTATTACACATAATTTAATTTATGGACATCTATGGTTTGATTTTTTTTTTTTTGCATGTGTGGATAGGATTAATTGTTACTGACATCTAGTGAGAAATTAATATTAATAGCACCTTTAGAAATAAATGTACTTAGAAAATTGGTGATGTGTTGAATACTTATTTGACATGCTGTATATATTTAACAAGGGTGGACATATTATTGGTGCAAGTGGTGCAGCAGCACCAGAGCGCAAGAGATAAGAGGCAGTATACCTCCAAAGCAGGTGGAATTCAGCATTATTTTGAGCTATGAGACTGCATAAAGGAAAATACAGTTCCTGTACTGGCGTCTTTTTCTGTCTTTGTCAACCAGAGATACACAGTGCCTTGAAAAAGTATCCATATTCTATGACCTTTTTCTCATTTTTCTCTCATTACACCCACATACATAAATGTATTTTTGGGAAATATTATATGATATACAAAAACAAAGTAGCAAATATTTGTGAAGTGTAAAGGAAATTACATAATTTATATAATTTTTGTAAATATTTTAAAACTATAAATCTGAAACTTGTGACATTGATTAGTATTCAGCCCCCTGAGTCAATACTTTGTAAGACCAGTTTTCACTCCAATTACTGCTGCAGATCTTTTTGGGTATGTCTCTGCGAACCTTGCACATCTAGAGGTTGACATTTTTGCCAATTCTTGTTTGCAAAATAGCTCTAGTACAGGGAGATTGGATGAAAATGTCTGTGAACAGCATTTTTCAAGTCTTGCCACTTATTCTCAAAGTAATGGAGGTCTGGACTTTGACTGCATCATTCAAATACATATATATACTTTGATATAAAACATACTATTGGTGCTCTGGCAGGATGTTTAGGGTCGTTGTCCTGCTGGAGAGTGAATCTACCCCAGTCTCAAGTCTTTTACAGCGTCTAACAGGTTTTTCTCTAGGATTGCCCTACATTTAGCACCATCCGTCTTCTCATCAGCTATGACCAGCTTCCCTTTCCCAGATTCCCGTCCCCACAGCATGATGCTGCCACCACCATGTTTGACAGTGGGGATGGTGTTTTCAGGGTGATGTGCAGAATTATTTTTCCACCACACATAGAGTTTTGCATTTAGCCCAAAACGTTCTGCTGTAGTCTTCAACATCCCATGTAGGGGACACAGCTAGCATGTGGAAAAATTTGCTCTGGTCAGATGAGAACAAAGTAGAACTTTTTGGTCTAAATGTAAAACACTGTGTGTAATGGAAAACTAACACTGTGTCATGTCAGGATTCAAACCTACAACTTTTTGCTTTGTGGATGGCTTGTCTGTCCACTGGGCCATAGTGGGTACATCTTTTCTTTGGGTGTTTTTAATATGTTATCCTTGCTTTAGTCATTTAGATTAAAATATGTTTTTTATTTACTCATTTGTTTCTCCAATCACCTTTTGGGTTTGGCTATATATACCTTCTCCCTGGTAGCATTTATTATTGGTGATATTCTAATTTGGATGTCCAGCCATTCTACAGTTGTATATGTTAGTCAGTGTAAGACTAGCTGGGGTTTATCTCTTTGCTCTTCTTAGCTGCAAACAGAAGATAGATGCAGAGTGAAGTAAACGGTATACAATCTAGCAGAACGTTCATTATCGTTTCACTTTGTTTTATATTTTTTGTGTTTTTTATCCTTGAGATCTCTTATTATCTCAGCACTCCTTCCTTTCAGAATGTAAATTGTACTCTTCTCTGTCCTCCGGTTCCTTAGATTGTACATAAAGCAATTGATGGCCTTTCAGGTAGCAAAGGTCCGAGTTGCCAACGTTTAGTCTGAGGTTAGGGCCATTCTAGCCTACATAGGTACCACAATTGACTGCCAGGTCCAAATCTTTTGTCTGTACAGGAACCAGCTGAGTCAGTTGCAGTTTTTTCTGTATTTTACCGATTTATCCTGGGTAAGTTTATTAAATGTTCACAACACACGGCACATCACCCTGAAAATACCATCCCTACTCTTAAACATGATGGGGGCAGCATCATGCTGTGGTAATGCTTATTTTTATCAAGGACAGGGAAGCTGGTCAGAGATCAATGTACCTAAATACACCGCAATCCTGGAGGAAAATCTGTTTGAGGCTGCAAAAGACTTGAGACTGGGGCGTAGATTCACCTTCCTGTGGGAAACAACCTTAAGCATACTGCCAGAGCTGCAATGGAATTGTTTGGATCAAAGCATATAGTCATGGCCAAAAGTCTTAGTACCTTTGAATTTGTTCCTGAAAATTAAGTATTTCTACTAGAAAAATATTACAATTAAACATTTTGTTATACATATATTTACTTTTTTGTGTGTATTGAAACAACACAAAAAAATCTGAGAGAAAAATGCAAATTGGACAGAATTTCACACAAACTACCCAAAATGGGCTGGACAAATTTCTTGGCACCTTTACAAAATTGTGTGTAAACAACCTTGTTTCAAGCATGTGATACCAGTCCAAAATCACCTGTAGCAAGTAACATGTGTAGGCAATATGAAAATCACACCTAAACCAGATAAAAAGGGGAGATGTTGACTTGATGGTTGCATTGTGTGTCTGTGTGTGCCACACTATGCATGGGGAACAGAAAGAAGAGAAGAGAACTCGCTGAGGACTTGAGAACCAAAATTGTTGAAATATATCAACAATCTCAAGGTTACAAGTCCATCTCCACAGTTCTTTATTCCTTTGTCCACGGTGCACTACATAATCAAGATTACCACAGATGGCACTGTAGCTAATCTCTCTGGACATGAATGACAGAGAAAAATTGATGAAAGGTTGCAATGCAGGATAATTCGAATGGTGGATAAGCAGTCCCAAACAAGTTCCAAAGAGATTCAAGCTGTCCTGCAGCCTCAGGGTGAATTATTGTCAGCACAAACTATCCGTTGACATTTGAATGAAATGAAATGCTATTGGCAGCAGACCCAGAGGACCTCACTGCTGACAGAGACATAAAAAAACTAGACTGATGTCTGCCAAAATGTGAGTAAGTCAAATTTCTTCTGGAAAAGCGTCTTGTAGACAGAAGATAGAGCTTATTGGTAAAGCACATCTGTGGAGACACGGGGGTCAGTCGGTGCTCTCGTTCGCTGGCCCAGCCGCCTTTAGAAAGACAGCATGGCCCAGGGCTCATCCCAACTGAACGCCCGACCTCCTTAACCGTGGGTGGAACACTACTCAGACAACACAGGGTAAGGGAATCACAATATTAAGACTTTATTGAATCCCCAAACAATTAACGGCACATAGCACATAACCAGCAAAACACACAATTGTAACAGACAATAGAGTCTCACCCTTCCGCTGGCTCACCAGGGATTTAGAAAGTCCTTGCCTCAGAGCTTCCAGGGCTACTTACTCCAAACCAGCAGCACCCCGCTTTTGGCGGGCACCCACCGAGAATGGAATAATGCCAGATTTAGGAAGCTGACTGAGGTCCGCAAAGTCTGTAGTCAGATGACTGGATTGTCCCAAGCTGGATTCCTTCCTTAGGTAGTCCTTGGTATCAAAGCCGAATCCTTGCATTCGATGCTGAAGTTCATATAGTGTTATAATCCAGGTTTGGCTATGGCTTGCCAATCGGATCTGCAGGTCCTAGATTGGTAGCATGTAGCAAGAGTCTCTCTGGGCAAAGGACAGTCCTTCTTATACCCCTGAGCTCTCCATTCAGACCATTGGGGTCTTCACAATTGGTGGATAAGACTGGGCTCCTATTGGCTAGATTTCAAGCTGTATCCATAATATCCCAGTAATAATGGTACATGGCAGAGACAAGGGAGAGACAGAGAAGTTAAATCGCATCCAGCAAACACATTGTAATACAATGGGTGTCTGGCCTTCAGTGGCCAAAACAATTACCTGAGTCAACAAAAACTTCAATACTAAACTCCCAAGAGTATTGTAGAACAATGAGGGATTATCCCCCATCTATAAATAAACTGTCTTCATGTCTGGCTGAATTTTAAGAAAGTTAACCCATGCTAGGCACTGAGAGTCCATGTCGTCACAACATCATTACACTGTTTACCAAAAATAAAATTAGGACTACAAAGAAAAAAAACTCAGTAGATACAGTTAATAATGGTGAAAGTTCAATGATGTTTTGGGGTTGTTTTGCTGCTTTTGGCACTGGGTGTCTTGACTGTGTGCATCATGAAATCTGAAGATTACCAAAGTGTTTTGAGTCACCATGTAGTGCTCAGTGCTAGAAACCTGAGTTTGTGTCCTAGGTCATGGGTCTTCCAGCAAGACAATGACCCCCAAACATACTTCAAGAAGTATCCAGAAATGGATGGAAACAAAGTGATGGAGAGTTTTGAAGTAGCCAGCAATGAGTCCAGTTCTAAACCTTATTGAATACCTGTGGAGAGTTCTTAAAGGGAATATGTTAGGTTGCCCATGGGTTATGTCACCACTGGAGTCCGCTCCAATGACTTCTACTTCGATCACCAGGCGACACTGTGTTTCTGCCGTGGATAGTGCTCGTGATGGGAGAAGAGTCGAAGCCAGCGGTGCTGGTGGGCGCAGGCTCCGCTCATCCACTGGGCTGGGTTTCAGTGGGATGTGCAGTACCACTGGCTGACTGTAAGTGGCGTGTGTCTTCCAGCTGAAGTTACCATCATTCAGCTACAACCAATGGGAAGACACCACACCCTTCTTAATTCCCCTCCTGTCTGCTGACCACTGCCAGAGATAATTGTGTATTCCTGGTTCCTGTCCTGCCTTGTTCTTTTCAGTGATTCTGGTGTTCTTCTGACTTCTACTTTGTTTCCTTACTACCCTCCTGCCTGCTGTTTATGTACCTTGCTCCCCGATCCGGATTTCACCTCTGCTTTGTTTTCTAATTACGTCCTTGCCTGCGTGATTCTATCTGTGTTTTGCATTACCCGGTTTGACCCTGCCTGACTACTACTCTCCCTCTACTATTCCCTTCCTAACAGTCCCTTTATTACATTGCACACATACTTTTTCTAAAGATCTATTTATTTCTAAAGTCCGTTCATGATATGCAAATGACCACCTTAACCTATCGATGGGGCGTTAGTTCCCCAGACTGCTCAGCCCACCTATCATGTTATTATGCCCCTGTGGGCATGATAGCATGACTTACAAGTGCTGGCGTCATTGTCAGTGCTATAGAAAACTTGCGCATGCCCACTGCATTGTTCACTTACAGTACGTTATTGAGCTTCTGAAGCTAGCTGAATGTGTGCCGGCTTCAGAGACATGCAATTCACATAACAGCCCGAAGTTTGCAAAAGATTTCCAGTCGCCTCTCTGAAGCTGGGATACATACACCCTCTGCGCTGGTGTCAGTGATTGAGTGCAGTCAGACTGCCATACCAGTTTCCTGAGGATCGCATTGCAATCCTTGGACCGGCCATCTACTCTCCTCACCTGAGACTTACAGTTGCATAGAAATTTACTGACGAGCAAAAGGGTAACAATGTTTTGAACTTTTGACCTTCAGGCTCCGTATCTCACCATCTACTACAACTTTGAATGTGAGACTACCTTCATTTTATAGACAATCATCTTGGCTATTTCATTTATAAATTTGACTTGCAACTATTTCGCATATGATTAGTTATGCAGATTCTTGTCATGTTACTGCATTGTTACTGTTTTGCTTCTAAAAATCTAAATTTACATGGGGCTGATGTAAATGCATGAAATAGGAGATGCTGGGTCTGGTATATATACATCACATAGGAGACACTGGAGCTGATGTACATGTACCATATAAGAGATGCTGGGGCTAGTGTATATACGTGACATAGGAGATGCTGGGGCCGGTGTATATACATCATGTAGGAGATTCTGGTGCTATTGTATATATACCACATAGTCCAATCCAACTCACTGTGAGATGCTATCAGTTCAGCAATGTGTGATCCTGGTAGCGAGTAGAAGTGGCTGGTTTGTGTTCACCTGCACTGTATTTTATTGAGTCGCAGAGCAAGTTATTGCTCATTTTTCCATTTGGACATCTGCTATAAAAATATAGATGTGAAAAAGCCTGAAACCGACATAAACATTGAAGAGCGCTGCAGCCTCCACTGAGAGCTGATTAGTGGGGGATGGTCAGATCTCTACTAATATTGATGCATTAGTCTAAGGCGGGCTTTGCACGTTGCGACATCGCAAGCCGATGCTGCGATGGCGAGCGCGATAGCACCTGCCCCTGTCACAGGTACGATATCTTCTGATAGCTGGCGTAGCGATAATTATCGCTACGCCAGATTCACATGCACTCACCTGCCCTGCGACCGTCGCTCTGGCCGGTGACCCGCCTTCCTCCTAAGGGGGCGGGTCATGTGGCGTCATAGCCATGTCACACGGCAGGCGGCCAATAGCGGCGGAGGGGCGGAGATGAGCAGGATGTAAACATCCCGCCCACCTCCTTCCTTCCGTAGAGCCGCCGGCAGCAGGTAAGGTGAAGTTCCTTGCTCCTGCGGCGTAACACACAGCGATGTGTGCTGCCGCAGGAACAAGGAACAGCATCGTACCTGTCGCGGCCGCATAATTATGGAAAAGTCGGAGCCTGCAATGATGATACGATAACGACGCTTTTGCACTCGTTAATCGTATCATCTAGAATTTACACACAACGATGTCGAAAGTGACGCCGGATGTGCGTCACTTTCGATTTGACCCCACCGACATCGCACGTGTCGGTGGGGTCAAATCGAAAGTGACGCACATCCAGCGTCACTTGCGATGTCGTAGTGTGTAAATCCTAGATGATACGATGAACGAGTGCAAAAGCGTCGTTATCGTATCAGCGGTGCAGGCTCCGACATTTCCATAATGGCGGTGCCGCGACAGGTACGATGCTGTTCCTCATTCCTGCGGCAGCACACATCGCTGTGTGTTACGCCGGAGGAGCGAGGAACTTCACCTTACCTGCCGCCGGCGGCTCTACGGAAGGAAGGAGGTGCGCAGGATGTTTACATCCTGCTCATCTCCGCCCCTCCGCTGCTATTGGCTGCCTGCCGTTTGACATCGCTATGACGCCGCACGACCCGCCCCCTTAGGAGGAAGGCGGGTCGCCGGCCAGAGCGACGGTCGCAGGGCAGGTGAGTGCATGTGAAGCTGGCGTAGCGATAATTTTCGCTACGCCAGCTATCACAAGATATCGTACCTACGATGGGGGCAGGGACTATCGCGTGCGACATCACGGCATCGGCTTGCGATGTCGCAACGTGCAAAGCCCGCCTAAGAATAAGCCATTAATTCTTAAAGGTTAGATAACCCCTTTAATGACAGCATAGGGTAGCAAGCAATTGAAAGAAAGTTGCAATGCATGTGCTTTTAAGCTGAGAAATCCGCTGATATTGGACTTCTGTAGTCTGGGTATTTCATGGGGTGACAATATACAAGATATCAAGGTATAGACAGTTAGGAGGGGTGATCCTAGTGACAGATGCCCTTAAACCGGAATACCATTTAAGCTCTTGTAGACCAAGTAAATATCATTGTGTAGTTAGTAGGACGATTTACTAATGTTCTTTGCATATCTACTCTAATTCCTCCAAGACAGTGAAAGAATAAGCATAAGCATGCATACTGCATAATTAATAATGTTTTCATGGATATAATGTTGGTGCTGCAAGATCCTGGAGAGTTTATGCATAGCCTGCTGACAAGGCGTTTTTCTCAGCTAGAGTGTACCAGGCTTTTCTCAGCAGAGGCTTGTAAAAGCGGATATATCTATATTGTAGCTCCTGCTAAGTGCCACATTCATGGGTAAGTGTATTCCCAATCAGACTGTTTTGTGTGCCACCACATGGTGCCTTCAAAAAAACAGAGTAAAAGGGTAGATCACACACAGTCAGGTTTTTGCAGAAATTATTTTTATCCCCATCAGTTTGAGTGTCCATCAGTTCAGAGCTGGCTCTCAGTCACAATGTCGGGATGGGGCATGCTTCCAGCTACCGCTCAGTGCTGTGAGTGTTAGGCCCCCTTCACACGTCAGTGGTTCCGGTATGTATGATGCCGTTTTCATACGTACCGGAATCATAGATATACACAGACCCGCTAAACTCAATGGGTCTGCGCACACATCAGTGTTTTCTCGAGCACCATGTGTCCGTATGGAGCACCCGCGTTTCCGTGTGTTCCACACAGAGACAAGTCTGTTTTTCTCCGGAAGCACTGATGTCACACGGACCACACAGTGATGAGATCCGTGTGACAAGAACACCAGAAAATACTTGTTTTTTAAAAAAATGAATTACTATACTCACCTGTCCCTGGCACTGCTGTCTTCGGCCCTGCTGTCACATGCTTCAGTGCCTACTCATTATGCTCATTGCATATTCACTGCACTACGGACCTGGATCAAGTGTGACCTCAGCACCGACGACATCAGCACCATGGAAAGCAGTGGCAGGGATAGGTAAGTAAAAAGTTTTGGACCTTCATGTGCTATAATGGATAGCACTCCGAGAACACACGTGTGCCACAATCATGGCACATGGAGTGCCATATACACCGTCAAAATATCAGTTAAAAAAGTTGTTTTTCACTGATGTGTGAAAGAGGCATTACTGGCACTCCTGTATGACAGAAAGCCAGTGTCTCCCAGGAGGAATAAAATTAATTTTCAGTATGGTGGCCGGGTACCTTCTTAACACTGCAATTTAAAGGAAAGAGACCCCAGAAAAAACATTGTGTGTGTGTGTGTGTGTGTGTGTGTGTGTCTGTGTGTGTGTGTGTCATTTGTCAGTCTTCATGTTCGAACTACACAGAATATATCCATGCCAATCTCTACCTGAGTAAATAACTAGTCTCCAACACATTCAATATGTTGTGAATTTATTTGCCACAAATCAAATTTTTGGAAAAAAATGTCGATGCCAGAAAATTTGAATCCCAAGTAATCCATTCGACACTAATTAATAGGCAATAGGGACACTTTTTTTGGTATCACAGTAAGACCTTTCCCCTTCGAGTGATCCTGGTCCCCGATATGTGTTTGTGTCCTTGTGTACGATACATAAATGTGATTGAAAGCTGAGTTCTTGCACTGCAGGTGGATCTGTGGCAGCCCAGCAGCTTCAGTAACATCCTAAATAACACCATCACTGACGTTCACATATCCAATAGCAGCTCCGAGGCCCTGCTGACCTACCTAAGACGAGGCGGTGTGGAGCACAGGTAAGAGCACGTGCGTTACTAATAGATATTTCCAAAGCATTTTATTCAAGAAAATGCACAGCGCTTACATAGTTACAATTTCCTATCCATTACACCACCTCTTTACTGACATACACATCATTAGTTTATGCTAAAATAACACACAAGCCTGGTTCATTTTACCAATTATTTTAGCATTGCCCCATCAATAATGTTGAGTTAGAGCGGCACTGTGGCTCAGTGGTTAGCACTCCAGTCTTGACAGCGCTGGGGTCCTGGGTTCAAATCCCACCAAGGACAACATCTGCAAGGAGTTTGTATGGTCTCCCTGTGTTTGCGTGGGTTTCCTCTGGGTACTCCGGTTTCCTCCCACACTCCAAAAAAACATACAGATAGGGACATTAGATTGTGAGCCCCAATGGGACAGTGTTCCTGATGTATGTAAAGCGCTGCGGAATATGTTAGCGCTATATAAAAATAAAGATTTGATTTGATTTTTTGATTTGAGTGAGGTGCAAAGAGCATCTAAAACATAGACTGGGGAGAGGACGTGGGTCTGAAATTGCTTACAGCAGCCTGTGTCAAGCGGACAATAAAGGGTGCTCATCTCAAGGGGGCAGCCAGACCTCCAAATGTACAAGGTACAAAGAACTAAAGCAAATCTGAAAACATGGGCCAGCGTACCTGTTAGTATAAGGCTATGTTCCTACATCCAGTATCCGTTGAGTTTTTGACACTGCTGAATTTCTGCACCATCTCCGCACCTTTTAGTTTATCTGCGTTTTTTTTTCATTGCGTTTTTGATCCTGTGTTTTTATTGTGTTTTTTTGGCTCTGTTTGGTGTGTCATCCTTTAAATAAAGTTGTTTTGTTTTTGAAACTTCCTGGCATTGACATCATTAGGTGCAGATTACATGTGTTTTTGGTGTATTTCCGCCTTGTAAACACACTAAAAATGTATGTGTGTCTTTTACCTGCGGATTTTCCGCATCTAATGGAAGCCTATGGGGAAAATCGGCTTAGAAAACTGAGTGTACCCTCAAGAGAAATTGACTTCCTGCAACTTGGAAAACTGTACTGTGACGCCCTGGCCTATCAGGTCATCACAGGGTACTGTGCAATCTGCCCTTCTGCACAGTATTCACTCCTCTTTGGTTACGGGTCCTGGTCAATTGGTGTTGCTAACAGCTTAGCGAGTCAAAATCCTAGAAACACTTTGCACCGAACCCACCAGACACACCATTGGGGGGCCTAAAGGGAATAGGGCCGCCCACATGGGGGGTTGGTGGGGAGAAGTGAGAAAGTGACAGAGAAGTGAAACAGGAGTGAAAGGAGCAGGAGGTGGAAGGTAACTCTCCGAGAGGGAGAGGTCACTGGTCCGGAGCAGGGCTCCTGAAGTTTACTAGGTGGCAGACGTTGGTCTGGGCCTTGTAGGAGTTGGAACCCCGGTCGCAGGAGATCGCGCCAAGGGGCACGGACTGCCAAGGAGGGCAGCCAGCGGCCTTGGGCCATCACCGGGCAGGGGCCAGGGCACGATGGGGTACGTGGACCCTAGGACAGGAAGCAGCTTCACGCATCCTGGTAATATACCCAACGGGGGTGAAGACTTCAAGATTCATCCTCAACCCGCTCCAAAATCGGGGTACTAGTGCACCGATGGGATAGGACTTTCCAAATTACAGTCCAAAAAAATCCTATGCGTGAACCCTGAGAGCAAGCTCACACCGTTAGCCATACGGGTGACCGGGTCCCGAAAAGTTTCAAGCTTGAGGGTCCAACTAGTGAGAAGGTGCCATGGAAAAGGTCACAGGCTAACAGCAACACCAAGAGCACAGATCCACACATGCTCCCTCCATGCTGCAGTGGTGCTCAGAATTCTGGTTTACAAGCTGTCGGAGTTGTTATTCTTGGACTGAGGGAGTATGCTGAAAAGCCCCTTTTCCTCTACCCAACAGCACCCCACTCACCAACACCCAACGGGCCCCGGGGCACAAACCCCCTACCCACGGACGGGTTAAACATCCTGCTGCTACACCATCGCCACTGTGCTCCCCAACAGCAGCGGTGGTCTCCTATATTACCACGCACCGTGGGTGGCGTCACGAACTTTCACATCCCCTGTACATATATACCCCCCTCTTTTAAATTCGAGTGTCCGCGCGAACTCCCGGGTCCGGAGACCCCTCGAGCCACCGCGGCTCCGAATCCGAGCGGCTCGGCCGCTGTCACGGGGGCGGTTCACCACCGCAGGTCAGTTTATACAGCATAAAAAAAAAAAAACATAGAGGGCAGGCGATTTCTATTAATCCCATCCAATTTTGCTTGTGCTCTAAAACGCAGCATTTTGGATGCAGCAACAGTATGCTGCGTTCAGAACGTGAGTGTTCATCAGAATGTAACCGAACTGTAATGTGTGGGTGCACAGTCACCGTGTGATCATTATCAGACTATAATCAAATTTGAGGCCAGCTGGCACATAGCGTTATTAGTCACTAGAGTTAGGGACCATCCTGATTGGGTACACCTTGTTGGCTTTTAAAAAATTTTTATTGAAAAATGTCAACTAAGCACCCTGATTTTTACATCTATTACTACTATCTACTGTATTTTTTTGTATTATAAGACGCCCTAGATTATAAGACGCACATCAAAATTAGAGGAGGAAAATAGGAAAAAATATTTTTTAATGTTAAAATGACGGTCCGTCTTATAGTCCTAGTGCGTCTTATAATATCTCGTCAGGGAGGAGCGTCAGTGCTGCAGCGCTCGGGAGGATCACAGGAGGCAGGCTCGGAGGAGGGGTGTCATGACACAGGATGGTCAGTGGACAGAGGGTCAGCAATACTGCAAGCTCGGGGGTGTAACGGCGGCAGGCGCTATTTATCTGCCAGTGGACTGGCTTCATTGAATCGCCTGCGGTTGATGTGATTGACTTCAAGAAAATAGCCACGGAAGCGTTGCGTGGGCAGCTGAAAAGTTTTACCCTCTCAAATCAACTTTTTCATTAAAGTACGCTGTTCTTTTCAACAATCTCTCGAACAACCCATATTTCTCAGGCTTTCAAGGAGAAATGCATGTACAACATGTGCCGGCTTCACCCTTAAATAAGGGCCACCTCATTTACACCTGTTTCTTCACAGAATGAGTGACCGCACTCATTTAACTCCTCACAACTATTATTGTGAACACCATTATCCAAATACACAGACTCAGAGACCTGCAGATCATAAATGCCGAGTCTGGGGGTTTTCTAAGCATCTACTCCACCAACTGGTAAATTGTTTAACATGTGGTAATATGATGTATACCAAAAACCGTGAATAATCTGGTTAGTCATATTGCACTGCTATTATTTTGAACACTACTGGATATCAACATGCGCGCTGGTCCCTGTTTTCGGTTTTGCTTTTTTCTTATATCTGATTTTGTGGAGTAAATGAAAAAATATTTTATGAATCAAAAGAATGTGAATTCCCAGGAAGGTTTATTGCTTATATTGGAGAACACTCTGTTTGAGATACAGACTGAATTAACAGCGACAAAATTGATTCACTGTCCCCATATCCGCGGCTTTTTCACTAAGTAATTAAACAAAGAACATACCTGAATTAGAAAGCAGCATGTTAGGAAGATGGCTGAAAAAATCAATATCTTTAAAGTGCTTGTGTACAATATGTTCTGCAGCGTAGAATAGATTGTCCAATTTATTATGAAACTGATGGAACTTTACATTGTCATGCATATTCTGTGAGGAGGTTGTAAAATGAGTTTTCTTATTACATCTTTTATGATCTTATTCAGATTCATCAACACATTTTGTAAATCAATTACACATAGTGAAGCTCAGGGCATAGGGACAACTGAGGTTCTAGATACCATAATGTGAAATAAAAACTGACCCGCACCTAACAGACAAGTGTGAACAGATGCAAACTGTAAATACAATGAAAAATAAACCAGTTCCTGTCTGCCCCTAAAAATTGAAGGCATTATCATGGATACAAATCCGGCAAAGAGATACGCCTTGTCGCTGGCTGCCGGGCTCTCATAAACAGGCCACTTTATCAACTAAGTATCTAATCTTTCTATTTTCAATAGCAGTAATACAGGTCCATAATACCCTTATTTAGTGTTTGTATGCCTATGCGCTACAGAGGGCAGCTTCAAGAGAGTGAAGAGACCACATAGGTTTCTTGTCATGTCTGCTACCATCATTCAGTGTTGCAGACATGGAAGCAAATATTGCAGTTGCATCCCGCTTCTCCTTGTTTACTTTCTATTGTACAAATCTATTTGTTTTCTACTGAATACCTTGCAAATATTTACATAGCGACTATAAGCCGAAAAATGGAAGAGAAATGAAGAGAAATATGAGAAGTTCACTTAATGTAGTACATTGTCAAATTAAGGGGGTATTCCTGTAATAGCTTAATGAGGTTGTCCACTACTTAGACAACCACTTCTCATTCTTCATGTTTACACCGCGTTAAAATAAAAAAGCTTTTCCTCACTTCCGGTGCCAGCCCCGTTTCATCAGTGCTGGCACTCGCCCACCCAGTGAGGTTGTTACATCCCGCGAGCCCTGCACCCAACCACCATTAGTTTTACTGTCCCCCCTTAAAATAAATAAATAATCAAGAGGAAGTGAGAGTTGCGGCTCTCACTCACCATCTATTGATTACTTCTATGTCCAAAGAAGGAAACAGTGAAGCCGGTGGTGGTTGGGTGCAGCGCTCGCTTGACATAACCTCCCGTGAGCATCAGGAGAGTGAGTGCCGACACTCCTGAAACGGGGCTGTCACCGGAGGTGTGCCTAAGCTTTATTATATTAATGGGGGCAAACATGAGGACCGAGATGGGGTTGTCTTAGTAGTGGATAACCCCTCTTAAGGGAGCTTTACACGCTACGATATCGCTAGCGAGCGTACTCGCCCCCGTCGTTTGCGCATCACGGGCAAATCGCTGCCCGTGGTGCACAATATCGCTAACAGTCGTCACACGTACTTACCTTCCTAGCGACGTCGCTGTGGCCGGCGAACAACCTCTTTGTTAAGGGGGAGGTTCGTGCGCCATCACAGCGACATCACACAGCGGTCGACCAATAGAAGCAGAGGGGCGGAGAACATCTGCATTATAGACACGCCCACCTCGTTGCCGGAAGACTCAAGTAAGCTGTTGTTCGTCGTTCCCGGGGTGTCACATGTAGCGATGTGTGCTGCTTCAGGAACTACGAACAACGTACGTCCATAACGACCAATGAGATTTTGAAAATTAACGACATATCAACGATCAACGATAAGGTGAGTATTTTTGATCGTTAACACTCGCTCGGAGCTGTTACACGCAACGACGTTACTAACAACACCGGTCGTGCGTCACGAATTCCGTGACCCCGTCGACATATCGTTAGATATGTCGTTACGTGTAACGGGGCCTTAACACTCTTATATTAAGGGGTAGCTCTATAAATACAACTTATCAGTTATCCACTGGATATGTCATAACAGTTTGGTGATGGTCTGACTGCTGAAACCCCCAGTGATGGTCAGAACTGTGGTTTTGTGTCTTCTGTTGCTGATAGAAGCTCCTGCTCCATTCAAAGTCTATGGAACTGATGAATATAGCCGAGGTCAGTGCTTGCCTATCCGACTGTCTTTTTGAGATCCAAAGTTGAGCATGCACAACCCCTGCTCAATTTAGAGGAATGGTGTGATGGTATAAAAGCACAGAATAATTATGTGCTGCCTGATGTAATTTATTTTTTATCAAAGAGTATTTTATTAGAATTTTTCAAATATATTTAATTTGTTTATATTTTTATTTATTTTCAGTATTATTGTGCAAAATTTGCAAAATGTGATAGAAAAGCAGAATCATTTCAAATCTAGAAGAAAACGGAGATCGCTGCCAAAACATGATTATGAAGATTACCATCCCCTGGAAGAGGTACACTGTCTCCACAGTCAGCACAGAGCAGGATGCATAAAAGTGTGATATCACGATAAGAAAATAGATAAATTTGCATTATAAGTAACTGTCACTTAAAATATGCATAAGCAAATCTAACTAAATGATAACAGTCCAGATAGCATCCCTAGTGAAAGTAAAGGATTCCTCATATTGTGTAGATAGATGAAGAGTCTTCCCACCTTAGAAATGAGATCCGCATTTATCCGACCTTTACGCTATAAACTGTGAATATACGACTTATGTCCAAGGCAGGAATACCCCTTTAAGCTTTATAGTGTGTTCAGGTTGAGTAAAACCCATTTTACTACAGATTTGGTTGGTCAGATTTTATTTTTGAACTTTTTATGTTTTGCTATGGCTTTATCCTATTTACTTTCTGTCTTTCGTCTGTCCTGCATTTTCATGAACTGGCTACTTTCTTTCATCAGCCGCCCATTGTCTGCTGCAGGTGAATACAGCTCGATCTCCAGTCATCCACGTCATAATCATGACACATCACTATGGCGAATGCAGTTATAACATTCACAGCACTTTATTACCGACCTAATGGACTGTAAATGCTGCCTGTTGTGTTCTCGTCCACTCAGCCTTTGTTAACCACATTGATCATGGAGGAGTATTGACTATAACTTTCTCAGTCTCCATTCACCTGCTGGAGGACACAATGTTGGCTAATGCTACATGCAGAAAGACTGTATCAGGACCTAAAACACAAAGGCGAAAGCAAATGTTGTAATCCCTAAAAATAACAATCACTAGGCAATTATAAGTAATATACAATACTTACTATATATAACCCTTAAAATTACGTACTTTATTAATATTCATTAAAATCCACAACCCTTGTGCAAAATATTTCAAAAGGGAAAAATAAAGGGAGGAGGGTAAGATGCTCACCCTTTACAATAGCCCTCCCTCCTGTCCACTACCTACCGCGGGGGTCGGCACCCTGATACCTGCGAAAAATGGCGCCCCCACTCAGCGGTGGCTGTCCCTGTAATGACCCTCAATGGACCCTCAACAAAGTAATGAAAAATAGATAGGGTTAAGAGTCATACACAGGGTACAAACATACACAGTGGACAGGTAAAATGGAACAGCTGCACATGAACCTCAGGTTTAGACAAACCTCAAATATCACTGGTGATTCTAGGGGTAATAATACAGACCGATAGACAGATCCAATGTACTGAATATATGGTACCACTGGTGCTTCCAGGGGCAAAAATACAATACAGTGGATATGTGGCCCTATATAGCCCCAAACACCCTTGAATACCAAGAACAATAGCATACACTTGATATCCAAAACCACTCCTTGGTACGCCTATTAAGTGAAAGACAGAATATGGTGCATAGTGCAAAACAATGTGCAAAATTATGAGCAGAATCTGGCCTCAGATGCCAACCATAATAAACAGCCAGTCTGCCCATATATAGAATAAATGTCAAAGGATACCAAGTGTGATATCATGAATCAACCAGTATTGGTCATACAAGTTAGTCAATGACTTATCTGTAGGGAGGGTTCATGTGCGCTTCCCAGAATAGCCCCAGTCACGCCTCAACGCGTTTCTCCAGACATGGATCATCAGGAGGCTTGATGTAAGGCTTGCCAATTGGTTTCAGGACAGCATGATGTCAGGATAAGGGGGCCAATACTGGTTGATTCATGATATCACACTTGGTATCCTTTGACATTTATTCTATATATGGGCAGACTGGCTGTTTATTATGGTTGGCATCTGAGGCCAGATTCTGCTCATAATTTTGCACATTGTTTTGCACTATGCACCATATTCTGTCTTTCACTTAATAGGCGTACCAAGGAGTGGTTTTGGATATCAAGTGTATGCTATTGTTCTTGGTATTCAAGGGTGTTTGGGGCTATATAGGGCCACATATCCACTGTATTGTATTATTGCCCCTGGAAGCACCAGTGGTACCATATATTCAGTACATTGGATCTGTCTATCGGTCTGTATTATTACCCCTAGAATCACCAGTGATATTTGAGGTTGGTCTAAACCTGAGGTTCATGTGCAGCTGTTCCATTTTACCTGTCCACTGTGTATGTTTGTACCCTGTGTATGACTCTTAACCCTATCTATTTTTCATTACTTTGTTGAGGGTCCATTGAGGGTCATTACAGGGACAGCCACCGCTGAGTGGGGGCGCCATTTTTCGCAGGTATCAGGGTGCCGACCCCCGCGGTAGGTAGTGGACAGGAGGGAGGGCTATTGTAAAGGGTGAGCATCTTACCCTCCTCCCTTTATTTTTCCCTTTTGAAATATTTTGCACAAGGGTTGTGGATTTTAATGAATATTAATAAAGTACGTAATTTTAAGGGTTATATATAGTTTGTTATGCAACACCCCCTTTTACAGACATTAATATACAATACTTCCACACACGGGAGCTCGGTACTTGTAACTAGTGATGAGCGAGCACTACCATGCTCGGGTACTTGGTACTCGTAACTAGTGATGAGCGAGCAATGCCATGCTCGGGTGCTCGATACTCGTAAATAGTGATGAGCGAGCACTGCCATGTTCGGGTGCTCGGTACTCGTAACTAGTGATGAGAGAAAACTACAACGCTCAGGTGCTTGGTACTCATAACTAGTGATGTGCGAGCAATGCCAAGCTCAGGTGCTCGATACTTGTAACTAGTTATGAGCGGGCACGACCATGCTAGGGTGCTTGGTACTCGTAACTAATGATGAGCGAGCACTGCCACGCTCGAGTGCTTGGTACTCGTAACTAGTTATGAGCGGGCACTACCATGGTCTGGTGCTCGGTACTCGTAACTAGGGATGTCCAAGCACTACCCTGCTTGGGTGCTCAGTACTGGTAACTAGTGATGAGCGAGCACTACCATGCTCGGGTGCTTGGTACTCGTAACTAGTTATGAGCGGGCACTACCATGGTCTGGTGCTCGGTACTCATAACTAGTGATGTGCAAGCACTACCCTGCTTGGGTGCTCAGTACTCGTAACTAGTGATCAGTGGGCACTACCATGCTCGGGTGCTTGGTACTCGTAACTAGTGATGAGCGAGCACTACCACGCTCGGGTGCTCTGTTCTTGTAACTAGTGATGAGTGAGCACTGTCAGGCTTGGGTTCTCAGTACTCGTATCTACTAATGAGCAAGCACTACCACGTTCGGGTGCTCAATACTCGTAACTAATGATGTATGAGCACTACCATGCTTAGGTGCTCGGTACTTATAACTAGTGATGAGCGAGCACTACCAAGCTCTGGTGCTCAGTACTCGTATCTAGTAATGAGTGAGCACTACCATGCTCAGGTGCTCAGTACTTGTAACTAGTAATGAGTGAGCACTAACACCCTTGAGTGCTCAGTACTCATAACAAGCAGTTGGTGCTCGGATAGGCGCGACTCAAGTACTGAGTATAATGAAATTCAATGAGGAGCTCGAGCATTTCTCTGAAACCGTTCGCTGAAAAATGCTTGAGTTTACCATTGACTTCCATTATACTTGGGGAGAGAGCAGCTGTGCTCACAATCACTGCCGGTTTCTTTTTCTCCGCCTTCAGATGTATAAGTAATAAACAGGAAGTGAGAGGTGCGGCTGCCCACTCACTTCCTGTTGATTTCTCATACGTCAGAAGAGGGGAGAGAAAAAACAATGATGCCCAGGGAACGCGAGCACGGATACTGATCTACAGCACCGGCACGGGATGTGAGTATATGCTTTTTTTATTTTAATGTGGCCAAACATGGGAAATGAGAAGGAGCTGTCCTAAAAGTGGATAGCCCCTTTAATATTGTATGACTAGATTGTCGCGGGCGGGGAGGAGGGTGTCAGCACACCGCGCCCACCCCTTCTGCTCGGGTCCGGCGGCTGCTTAGTGGTGGCTCGAGCCGTGGGCCGGATCCCGGGGGTTTCTCTAGCGGCGCTCCTCGCCCGTGAGTGAAAGGGGGGGATTTGGGGAGTTGGGATAATGTCCGTGACGCCACCCACGGTTGTGGTGATTGAGTGTACACCACCGCTGCTCTATGTGGAGGTCCCGGGGATGGTGAGGCGGAGCAGCCAGTTGTTGTGTTGTCCCTCCGTGGGTAGGGGTTGGTGATCCCGGGGCCCAGTGGGGTGCAGGGGCGCAGGGGCAGCGCTGTGCCTTGCGGCACGAAGGTACTCACTCAGCCAGTAAACACGACACAGTTCTCGGTAAACAAACGGCTGGTTGGACGGGTCCCTCGGACGGTTCACGGTGCTGCGGTTCCCTGCAGTTAGCGGTGACGGTCTCTTCCCTGCACCTTTGAAATGTTTGTTTGGTAGCGATGGATTCCCACCGGTTACCCGCTCCCCGACTGCAATCTGGGCCGGAGGAGCTCCACACTTTGCCTGCAGGCGCCGGCCCTGGGAAACTGGTGCCTTGGCGGTGGCGGTGTTTCCCTGTTGTGGTTGGACCTTTGCCGTCAATCAGGACTTGCTTGTTGGGAGATCTACGTCCCCTTCACTAACGGATTTAGCAATTTACAGCGACTCCAAGCCTTGCTGGGATCAGAAAAGCCCCTGCTCTGGTGCTGACTGCCCTTTGTATCCGCTCCAGACCACCGGGCACACAGCCAACGGGGTCCTTCCAGTAACCTCCAGACAGTCCCACTGCAGACCTTCACCGCCGTCTGCTGACCTTGCTGACTCCGTCTGGGCACACAGCCACAGACCAACTTCAGACTTTCTGTCACTTCACTACTGTTTCACTTCACTCTAGCTCCCTCCTGAGCTACACTCTGTTGTTTCTCCTTTCACTTGGTCCGTTACTCCGCTCTAGCCCTCAGCTAGACTTCACACTTGCCCTGCCTGGGCTCAACTCTAGCTCTTCCCTGAGCTCACTGCTCCCTGTCCCTCACTGGACTGCCTGGTACTTCCCGCCTCCAGAGCTGTGATCTCCTTGGTGGGCGGAGCCAACCGCCTGGCCCACCCCCTGGTGTGAATCATCAGCCTCTGGAGGAAGGCAACAAGGATTTGTAGGTTAGCTGGTGTACCTGCAGGGAATGTGGGGTGTGTGTGTATGTTGTTGTGACCTGTGACCCCTGGCTTGCCCAGGGCGTCACATTCCCCCTTAGCAAAACGCAGACCGTCCTCCGGCTGCCCGTCCAACACCGGTTTTATTTTCCTTTTTTTTTTCTGTAAGGTAAAAGGTATAACATAATACGGTAGAATACATTTTTAATAATAACTCTTCCCAAAACGGGAGGCACATCACTTCAACGTTGCAACGGTGTACGGTTACGGTTTCCGCTCTCTCCCACCCAAGCAACCTGGCCCTGATGCTGCCCCTAAAACCCAGGCAGCACCCCTTGACCCACAGTCCAGCACACGGTTCCCGAGCGGGATCTGTCCTTCCCTCCAGAGGGTAACCACCGGTCCTTTTGTTGGCTGGGCCCCAGCCTGCTCTGCTCAGGGCCCTCCCTCCAACCTGCCTCTCCGGAGGCGGCCTTGCGGAAACGGTAACGGTACCCAACATATTTACAAGCCACTAACGTTTGTGGTTGCCCTGCAAGTTCACGGGCTTGTCCATGGATAGTTCCCATGCATTTTTAAACGGTCCCCACGGGGACAACGGTGCCGGCTCCAGCCGGTTGCTAATCACAATAAATCAGGTAACTTCTTTGGTAATTTCACTTATCATCTTTTCCAAACAAACAAACAAACAACCATACGGTACATTCCCTGACCCCTTTTATCACAAAACGGTCTCCCTGTACCTAAGTGGGGGTCTACCTAGGTTGGAACGGGTGGACCTTCGGGGACCGGTGTCAGTGGTGCTGGGCAGTGGGGTAGAGGGAACAACTGGTTCCACCTCCCGGCTTACGTGTGGGGCAGGTGGAGGCATAGGGGAGCTGGGCATAGGTTCATCCCTGGGTACTGGCATTGGTTCTGGCTCACGGTTGACCACTTCCACTACTCCTTCATCCACGGGCTGTGGGAACAGTATCACTGGAAGTATCACCGCGCCGTTCTGCATAGGCCAGTTTGCGGGGAAGTCACCCATCACCGTGTGGATCACCTCTTTTTCCTTTTCCGCTGGGGGAGGAGCTGATACCTCCGGCATGGTCCTCAAGGCTGGTGGGCACCTTTTCAAATGGTCCCGCGAAACCGTGGCCAAAGTGCCCCCTTGGTCGCGACTGATCTGGTAAGTCTTGCCATTTTCCCATCCGGTGGGCTGGATGACGTAGGGGGTTTGTTCCCATTGATCATCCAACTTGTGGGTTTTTCTCTTCCGCTTCAACACCACATCTCCCGGCTGGAAAGGCCCGGCAGCCGCTCTCTGATTGAACTGTCGCTCCTGCTGTTTTCGACTCTGACCCAGGTTCTTCTCCACATACTCCTGAATCTGTCGGTACTGCACCCTCCGCCGGGCATCCCATTCAGCCGTTGCGGGGAGCGTCTCTGGGGCTTCCAATCCCATTTCCAAGTCCACTGGCAGCCGGCCAGGCCGAGCTCTCATCAGATACGCTGGGGTGCACTTTGTCGAGCTGGACGGGATATTATTGTACATATCGACCAAGTCAGGCAGCTTCTCCGGCCACAGGTTCCGTTCCTCTAGTGGCAATGTCTTGAGGAGACCCAGGACTAGATGGTTCATCTTCTCACACATACCGTTGGTCTGGGCATGGTAAGGAGTGGTCCGGATCTTCTTGCAACCATACAGCTGACAAAACTCCTGGAATACCTCCGCTTCAAAGGCTGGACCTTGGTCGGTGAGCACCTTCTCAGGGTATCCATGGGGTCGACAGAAGTACGCCTGGAACGCCCTTGCAGCGGTACGGCCGGTTAAGTCCTTGACCGGGACAACCACCATGAACCGAGAATAGTGGTCCACTATGGTCAAAGCGTAGGTGTACCCACTTCGGCTGGGGGTGAGCTTCACATGGTCCACTCCTTTAACACAGCAAAGTCCACATCAGGGTGTTCCAGGGCCCACAGCCGGAGCTGTTTACGATCCTCAGGGGACCTCATCCCTTGCGCGAATTGCTCCACTAACATCTTGCTGCTATCCGCCTCATTAATAGGGTTCGCCCGACTCAGCGTGCGGAGGGCGGTCTGCAACCGTAGAGCATAATCCCGAATGCTATCCCTCGCCCGTTGCCGGCACTGGTAAAACTGCATCCTCAGCTCAGCTTCAGTCCGGGTTTCAAAGGCAGTCTGTAGCTTCTTAAAGATGGTGACTACAGAGAGCCGGTCCCCCTCGGCCCAGGTCTCCGCTTCCTGCTCCGCCGCACCGGTTAGCTGGCCTAGCACTATCGCTGCACGTTGCTTATCAGTCAGGGGGTACAGCTCTAGCAACGGGTTAAGCTTTTTCCGGAAGGCCTGTAGGGCATCCGGTTTCCCGTCATAATGCGGTAGCCAGGCAGCTCCGGGCGCATAGGGCAAGGAGAACGGCATGACCTGAGCGAGCGCGGGGGCCGCGGCATCTCCCGCCGGTGCAGCCAGGACCTGGGCAGGCCCATTCTCATCCGCGGGTGCCGCTGCGGCTGCGACCACCGCTCCTCCAGCGGCTCCGTCGGGCGCAGACATCTTGTTTCCGTCCCCCTTAGCTCTTTCCGGCCCCTCCTCTTTCGGGGCGGGGTCTTGGCCTTCGCGCCTCCACTGCTCGAGAAGACGCTCGAGCGGGAACTTTTCGCGCCAAAGATGGCGGCTTCTGCAATTTTTCTGCCGGATACCTCCGGCGGTAACAAGGCGCACCTCTACCAAACGGCAGAGCGGTAGGATCCTGTTCGTGACGCCAAGTTGTCGCGGGCGGGGAGGAGGGTGTCAGCACACCGCGCCCACCCCTTCTGCTCGGGTCCGGCGGCTGCTCAGTGGTAGCTCGAGCCGTGGGCCGGATCCCGGGGGTTTCTCTAGCGGCGCTCCTCGCCCGTGAGTGAAAGGGGGGGATTTGGGGAGTTGGGATAATGTCCGTGACACCACCCACGGTTGTGGTGATTGAGTGTACACCACCGCTGCTCTATGTGGAGGTCCCGGGGATGGTGAGGTGGAGCAGCCAGTTGTTGTGTTGTCCCTCCGTGGGTAGGGGTTGGTGATCCCGGGGCCCAGTGGGGTGCAGGGGCGCAGGGGCAGCGCTGTGCCTTGCGGCACGAAGGTACTCACTCAGCCAGTAAACACGACACAGTTCTCGGTAAACAAACGGCTGGTTGGACGGGTCCCTCGGACGGTTCACGGTGCTGCGGTTCCCTGCAGTTAGCGGTGACGGTCTCTTCCCTGCACCTTTGAAATGTTTGTTTGGTAGCGATGGATTCCCACCGGTTACCCGCTCCCCGACTGCAATCTGGGCCGGAGGAGCTCCACACTTTGCCCGCAGGCGCCGGCCCTGGGAAACTGGTGCCTTGGCGGTGGCGGTGTTTCCCCGTTGTGGTTGGACCTTTGCCGTCAATCAGGACTTGCTTGTTGGGAGATCTACGTCCCTTTCACTAACGGATTTAGCAATTTACAGCGACTCCAAGCCTTGCTGGGATCCGAAAAGCCCCTGCTCTGGTGCTGACTGCCCTTTGTATCCGCTCCAGACCACCGGGCACACAGCCAATGGGGTCCTTCCAGTAACCTCCAGACAGTCCCACTGCAGACCTTCATCGCCGTCTGCTGACCTTGCTGACTCCGTCTGGGCACACAGCCACAGACCAACTTCAGGCTTTCTGTCACTTCACTACTGTTTCACTTCACTCTAGCTCCCTCCTGAGCTACACTCTGTTGTTTCTCCTTTCACTTGGTCCGTTACTCCGCTCTAGCCCTCAGCTAGACTTCACACTTGCCCTGCCTGGGCTCAACTCTAGCTCTTCCCTGAGCTCACTGCTCCCTGTCCCTCACTGGACTGCCTGGTACTTCCCGCCTCCAGAGCTGTGATCTCCTTGGTGGGCGGAGCCAACCGCCTGGCCCACCCCCTGGTGTGAATCATCAGCCTCTGGAGGAAGGCAACAAGGATTTGTAGGTTAGCTGGTGTACCTGCAGGGAATGTGGGGTGTGTGTGTATGTTGTTGTGACCTGTGACCCCTGGCTTGCCCAGGGCGTCACAAGATCATGGTGCTGAATTGATCCTGCTGCTTTTGAACATCTCATTAATTTGGGAATTAATCAAATTGTATCTCCAGGAAAGATTAATTCCCAGAGGGGCATTGCAGCTGTAAGTCCCCTTACCACTGACAGCCAGACTGGTTTGTCAGGTCTCCATAAGGAGAATAGTCTTTCCCCGTAGTCCCCCATTAGCTTCTCATAAGCCAGATCAGTTACCCATATTTTGCACTGACGAGGGGCAATCACCCCGAAACACCGTGTCTGCAAATTGGGATTCTGATCTGGCATATATCCTAAGGGGCACTTTGCACACTGCGACATCGCAGGTGCGATGTCGGTGGGGTCAAATTGAAAATGACGCACTTCCGGCATCGCATGCGACATCGCAGTGTGTAAAGGCTGGATGATACGATTTACGAGCGCAAAAGCGTCGTAATCGTATCATCGGTACAGCGTCGGCGTAATCCATAATTACGCTGACGCAATGGTCCGATGTTGTTCCTCGCTCCTGCGGCAGCACACATCGCTGTGTGTGAAGTCGCAGGAGCGAGGAACGTCTCCTACCGGCCTCACTGCGGCTTCCGTAGGATATGCGGAAGGAAGGAGGTGGGCAGGATGTTTACATCCTGCTCATCTCCGCCCCTCCGCTCTGATTGGCCGCCTGCCGTGTGACGTCGCAGTGACGCCGCACGACCCGCCCCCTTAACAAGGAGGCGGGTCGCCGGCCACAGGGACGTCGCACGGCAGGTGAGTGTGTGTGTGAAGCTGGCGTAGCGATAACTTTCGCTACGCCAGCTATCACCACATATCGCTGCTGCGACGGGGGCGGGCACTATCGCACTCGGCATCGCAGCATCGGCCTGCGATGTCGTAGTGTGCAAAGCCCGCCTAAGTCATATGAAAAGGCTTGTCAGAAGGCCACTTTTGACTTTTAGGATTGCTACTTCCAATAGGTGGCGCTAGAGTTTGTCTCCTTTTCTGGAGAGACAATTTGAATAATTCCCAGAGGGGCATTGCAGCTATAAGTCCCCTTACCACTGACAGCCAGACTGGTTTGTCAGGTCTCCATAAGAATAGTCTTCTCCCGCTTATGAACATGTGATACATAGAGACAGAATAACAGGAATCCCTTATCTCTGTGTTTTGTGAATGAGAGACATCAGAGTAGGTAAAATACCACGCTAACTTAAATACAACTAAAATTAGGGAGCGCGGGAAGTAGTGTTATCCCTCTTGTGCACACGTGACAGCTTATTTTAAAATGGTACTTGAAATGACAAGCACGCTTTAACTTGAACACTGGGTTGTACTTGTGTGAATATTGGCTGTGTTCCTTGTCTATAAAAAGCCCATTCTACATGCAGGAATATATTCACTATAACTCAGAAATATAATGAAATCTCGTTGCTTGCAGATTGTAAAGTGGATGCATCACATGAATAGAACTCATTCTCACCTTGTTCACATGTTTTCCGTGGGAACATCCTATGAGGGAAGACCACTGTATGTGCTTAAGGTGAGTAGCCTCGTCTCAAAGGCAATGCTTCCTTTCTGATAATGCTCCTTCAAATAGTTGCCTGCTTTTATGCCTCACTAGTAACCATGTAGATTTCTCCTATAGAACAAATGTGCAGATTTTTTGTTTGTGCAATCTGGAGATTTTACACACTGCAATGTATAGCAATACTGGGTTTTTGTTGACCATGTCTTTCAATATGGTATTCCGCATATGTTATGTGGCGCCCTGGACTAGCCAGGTCATCACAGGTACTGCAACAACACACCCCACACCCCGAGATAGGCACATCAGCCAGACACCAAATCCTTGTTGCCTCCCTCCAAGGGCTGATGTCCACACCAGGTGGGGTGGAGCCAGGTGGTTGGACCCACCCACTGAGGAGTTCACAGTCCTGGAGGCGGGAAAGGAAGTCAGTTGAGTAAGGGAGGTCAAAGAGTGAGGAGTAAATTGGTAGTAGAGGAGCAGACTGACCGTGTCCGGGTACGTGGCCCGGGAACCAAGAGCAAGGTTGGCAGACGGTGGTGGCCGTCTGCAGGAGAGGCAGATCAACGCGGAACCGTAGGACCGGGGACAGGCGGTGGCCCGCCGGTACCGATTCGGGGAGCGAAGTGAAACCAGCACAAACCGGCAGGAACCTGCGGACCCCGACCAGGCTTGGAGTCACCGTTAAACAGGTCAAATCCATTAGTAACCGGAACCCCAGGGGTTTCCAAACAGCCAAGACCCGATTGAAGGCAACCGTCCAAACAGCGAAAGGGAAATACAGCTACCGCCACAGCTAGAGTTCCCAGGGCCAGAGCCTGCGGGCAAAAGGGCTCCTCTGGCATATATCCACGCTGGGGAGCGGGTTACCGGTTGGAAGCCATCGGGACCGAAGTTACACAAAAGGTGCAGGGAAAGGCAGCCACCACCAACCGTCTGGGAGAAACCACAGCAGCCGGCTCCGGGACCCGTCCATCCAGCCATTTGTTTTACCAGAGACTCTGCATCCGTTCTTGGCTGAGTGAGTACCACCGTGCCATCCGGCACTGCGCTGCCACCGCGACCCTGCACCTCACCAACCGTGCCTCCCCGCCTCACCTCACTGGGCCCCGGGACAACCAACCCCTACCCACGGAGGGGGAAACAACATCCCAGCTGCTCTCTGCCATCGCTCCCGGGATCCCCGTCACCAGCAGCGGTGGTGCCCCAACCTCACCACAAACTGTGTGTGGTGTCACGGACCCAAATCCCCAAACCAAGCCACCCCTTTCACTCACGGGCGAGGAGCGCCGATCGAGTCCCCGGATCCGGCCCACCGCTCGAGCCACCGAGCAGCAGCAGCGCCGGACCCGAGCGTTGTGAGCGCAGCGCCCTCCCCGCCCGCGACAGTTACATGTACATTTTTCTAGTATCGATTAACTTTCATGGAGGAAAAATTGTGAAATGAATAATTAAAGGGGTGGTTCACTCATATTTTTTATTGTCTAGTTCGATATTATATTGAGAAACAATGTTTCTCTCAAATACTTGACGTGACGTCACCAGAGCGGGCAACAGTGGTCTGCAATAGCGCCTCTCACAGGCACTATTGCCAACATAAGGTATTTGAGAGAAACATTGTTTCTCAATATAATATCGAACTAGACAATAAAAATATGGGTGAACCACCCTTTTAAATTATAATAACCCTCCAGCCCATATACATGTTTCTGTATATTAGTGATGTATAGACACCATACCTGATACTTTGCTTATCATCCCTGCTCCTGTTCCCAACTGTTGGGGCCACTTTCGCTGTGTCTATATTAGCCGCAGTAGTCCCCTGCGAGCCCAGCGCTACGTCTGATCTATGCCGCCCCCATACCTGCAGTACTTTGGCAACAGGGATGAACACAGCACTGACATCAACAGCAATAGGGAAGTGAAGGCACAAGAGAGACGTGTGGCTCAAATTTTCCAATCCCACGGCAATGGCCATTTTTGACAAAGAGAAAGTGACCCCAGCAGGACTTGTAAATAGTAGTATTGGCAATCAAAATCAGTGCACCAGGTACTCTGTCTATAATGTATAAGGCAATTTTTTTCTGGGCTTGAAGCGTGCTTTACCCAATAAATATAGGCCCCAAATTATCATTGCTTTTCCACCTATTTTTTATCTACTTTTGTGAGTTTATATTTTGTTTATACCCATTTTTTTATTCTATTTGCATTTTTTTAAGTCTATTTTATCTGTGCTCCAGATGTTTTCTCCCGATTCATCAATTGTGACTTTTTTTAAAAAAAAGCTTCATGTATGAAGAGAGGAGAGTCTCGTGCTGCAGCCAGTTGTCTTACAGCCTGACACACGAAAATGAGGAGGTGTGAGCACATGGCTGAGCGTCTGACACACACAGAATTCTTGAAAAGGGGGTTCACTAGTTAGGAATGACAATAGTGCCTGTGAGCAGCACTATTGCGGTCCGCACATCCCCATTGCATGACCCCCGGCTCCATGACCTCTGATGTCCGGTGATGTCACGTCAATTTCCAGTTGACCCGACATCACCGAGGTGGGACCCAGTGTCCAAGAGGGACAAGGCTGTTGTTGGAGTTTCACTGCACATCACAGCCCAGCGTCACAGCCCAGCATCTACGTGCTCCCTCCTTCACTGCAGAGTGCCGGAAGCAGGAGCAATGCTGGGATGTGATTAGCAGTGAAACTCTGCCCACAGCCCAGTCAGTCATGGAGAATGAAGCCAGGCCTAAGTGATGTCAGGTCAACTGGAAGTTAACGTGACATCACTGGACATCAGAGGTCATGGAGCCCGGGGGCATGAGAGGGGGATGAGTGGACCGCAGTAGCACCGCTGACAGGCACTATTGCCAACACAAGGTATTTGAGAGAAGCCTAGTTTCTCAACATTAAATCAACGTGGCTTGGAAAACTAAGTAGTGAACCACCCCTTTAATGTATTGTTCATTAAAAGCAATATGAGACAAATATGATCAAAGGAAAGGATGAATTGCTGAAATATTTTTTATTTTGTCCATGTTGTATGGTTATTGTTATATCATGGATATTGCAGTTTGAAAAGCAAAACTTTCCAAAATTATATTAAGGAGTTAGAAAACAGGATGAAATTATACCTGTTTATTTTCTATTGTAGAATATGTTATGCAATTTAGCTAGACTGCTTAGAAAATATACAGCACCAGTGAAAAGTTTGGACACACCTATTCATGCAATGGTTTTCTTTGTTATTATTGTAATGTGCATATTGTAGATTCAGACTGAAGTCAGAAAAATCATGAAGGAACACATATGGAAATAATATAAAAAAAACCAAGTGAGAAATAAATCAGATTTGTTAACCCCTTAACGACCGCGGGCAGTAAAATTACGACCTGGCGGTAATAGTGTTAATCTTCCCCGGCTGCTGCCGGCAGCCTGCGGTGATCAGCGCACATCTCAGCTGATTTATACAGCTGACATGTGTACCTGCCTGGCATGAATGGAATCGTTATCTGCCCGTGCCTTTTAACCCCTTAAATGGCACTGTCAATAAGTGATAGTGCCATTATAACTGCAATCGCCCTGAAACTTTACTTATAGGCCGATACCAGAAGTCACATGACGTGATCACGTGGATCCGATGGTTTCCATGGTAGCACAGGGTCATGTGATGACTCCTGTGCTCACACGACTACGGTCCTGCAAACAAACAGCTGAGTACTGGATGTTACAAGAGATGATGATTTCTCCCGGTCTGAGCGATGCAGCTCTGATCGGGAGAAATGAATGAGCAATCAGACTGCTGATTGATATAGTCCCCTAGGGGAGCTAGTGAAATAAAAAAAAAAAAGTTTAAGAAAAGTTTTGAAAAATTAAAAAAAAAGAAACCTAAAAGTTCAAATCACCCTCCTTTTGCCCCATTGAAAATGAAAGGGTTAAAAAAATGAAAAATATACACACATTTGGTATCACCGTGTTCAGAAACACCCGATCTATCAAAATATAAAATCAATTAATCTGATCGGTAAACAACTTAGCGGCAAAAATTCCAAACACCAAAATTACGTTTTTAGCTCTCCACAAATTTTGCGCACAATGCGATAACAGGCAATCAAAACGTAGCATCTGCGCAAAAATGGTACGGTTAAAAAAAGTCAGCTCAAGACGCGAAAAATAAGCCAAAAAAATTATTTTTTACAAACACATTGGAAAACTATAATGCAACATTATGATTACCTTTTTCTAAATATCTCTTTATCTGTGCTACTAGATACAGGAACAGTTATGCAGGGATTAGAAATATGCACCCAGAACTGCTCATGGTTCTGGGTGTAATTGAGACCTAAGAGGTTCCCTTTAAAGGTGTTGTCTGATCAAAATCCACAAGTCTGCAGTTACTCAATGTGACTGCAGACTTTTGAATTCTCACATCGCGCACACTGCGCACTGTGAGGATTCCCGAGTGTCAGAATCAGGAATGGTGGTCACGTGGTTGTGAGTATGTGACTCGCCCACCCCAGGGCTATGGGACACCCGGTGCCGGGCCGGACTAGTCCGGTGGTAGTCAGTGGTGGCTGGGCCCGGCTCTGTGGCCCTGGTGGGTGTCAGTAGAGTATGTGGCTGGATGAATAAAGTTTGTGTTCGTGACGCCACCTGTGGTATGCGGCTATTAAGCCGCCGCTGCTGTGTGAGGCCTCCGGGGTGATGATATAGCAGCAATGGTGGTACTGCTCCCCACAGGTGGAGCAGAGCCCCGGGGACACTGTTAGTGCTCGTGAAAGTCTATGGTGTTGTGTGGCTAACACGGGGCAGGGCCGACAGGCAAGGAAAGAACCAGGCACAAACAACAGTCTCTTTACCTTTTCCTCTTTACTTTGGGAACAGTCCAGTCCTGGGAGACCGTTACAGGTGGTGATGGGGATCCGGTCGGCCTGGAAGTACTTGGGGTGATCTTTCTGACCAGCTGAGTATGAGGCCTACTCCTGTGCTTTTCTTTGTTATGATAGGACCCTGCTTCTCTGAATCCAGCAATGGCCCTCTTTTCTGCAGGGACCGATGGTACGTCCCTTTCCCTCTGTAGCAGGCTGCGCAGGCCCTCTCTGGTGCTTCTCTGCTGGAGTCCACACCGGGCCCTGATGCTGCAGCTGTGTGTTCGGGATGTATATGGGCCAGGTGCTTGCAGCTCTCCTGCCCTTCGGATTCGGCTACCAGGGGTATTTTAAGCCCTGGTGGCCACAGACTCCGATGTCCGAGTCTCTTCTGTGCCTCTCTGCTGCTCCTGCTTCCTTGGGCCAAGCTACTCTAGCTCTAGGCCCCAGATCCACAGGACAGCTCACTCTGCATCTGCTCACTAGCACCTCTCTCTACAGACTGACCACTTCCTCCCTCAGGTCAGGCTTGGGGAAGGCTCCCTGGAATTCCAGGTTCAGAGCTCCCCCTGCTGGCTGGAGGGAGAACTGCGTTGGGTGTTAAAACTTGCTGGCCAATGGACCTCCCAATTACCTCCAGGCTCAGCATTAACCCTTTGAAGGGCAATGCTGTTGTGGCAACCAGGTCCTGGGGTGCCACACTCCCCCTTAGTTAAATTCAGTACTCCTGGACTGTAGAAACAAAACAAAACAGGTTACAACATTTCATCCCATTGTGGGAGGCGCATTCAAAGGGATCCCATCCAGCACAATAGGAAGGACCGGTCGTCCTCCCACATACTTGCTGCGGCTGGGGGTTGAGCCAGGCTTCCTTACACCTGGGGGTTGGCTCCTGGCCCCAGGCTCGGCCCATTTAAAGGACAGTGTCGTGCAATGTGGCCCGCCTGGCTGTAGCGGTGGCAGATCGGTTGTCCCGTTGAATCATACCGGTCTGTGTCTTTTTCTCGGGTCGGCGGAATCCTCCTCTGTCGCATCCATGGGACGTCATCTGGGCTGGAGGCCAACTCGATTCTTGCAGGCGATGAGGTCACTTGTAGAGACTGCACGGTCTTGGCAAGGGCAGCTACAGTCTTGGTCAGCTCCTGGACCTGCTGTCTGAGCTCTGCAGTGGGGTCCTTATCCAGGGACTGCGCCTCAGCCCCTGCAGCGGCTCGTGTTGCAGGCACCACCCCGGGGTACGTGATAGCAAGAGGCCGGAGGGGTACTGGGTCATTCGGTCTAGATTCTCTCAGTACCCGGATGGCCTGGTCCTTAAACTTTGCAAAGTCCAGAGCAGGGTTCTGCAGGACCATGATACGCAGCTGTGTCCTGTGGGCATCTGACAGGAGCCCCTCTATGAACTGCTCAGTTAGGAGTTTGTCTTCTTCACGTACACTCTCTGGGTCCACCTGTTTAACTGCTTTCAGGGCCTCCTGCAAGTTTAAGGCATAGTCCCTTATGCTGTCTGTGGCCCGCTGCTTGCACCCAAAGAATCTCATCTTTATTTCTGCTGCGGTGCGGGTGTCAAAAGTACTCTTTAGCTTGGCCAGTATCTGGGTTACTGTCCCTTTATCTGTATCAGGCCAGGACTTCACTTCACGCTGGGCCGCGCCGGCTTGCTGCCCCATTAATATGCCCACCTTCTGGCTCTCAGTCAGCGGATACACCCGGAACAAGCTGTGCAGACTTTCTCTGAAGTCGCTCAAGGTATGGGACTCCCCGGAGTACTGCGGCAGCCATTCCGCTCCCGGGATGTACGGCATTGTGATCGGCATTACCGGCGCTACAGTGGGGGCTGGGGCGGCGGCGACTGGGATTGCTTCGGCCGGTGCTGCGGCGCCTCGGGCTATGGCAGCCACTTGCTCTCCCTCTGAGTCGGACATCTTCCTCCCCCTTAGTGAACCTTACCAGGCTCCGTTCACTTTTCAAATTCCCTTCTGGGTCGCGCGGGGTTAACAGCGCTCTGCTCTGATGGCGCGCTCCCTTCGCGCTCTTTGTCAGGCACGCCCCCCTTCTTCCTGCGCTCGGCGAGGCTAATGGCGGCGGCAGTTTGCAAACAGTAACACAGTCTTTTAAGCACAGTTTCTGCAGGCGCACAGTACCCGGTGAAACCGGGCACGAAATCCTGTTCGCAGCGCCAAAGTTGACTCGCCCACCCCAGGGCTATGGGACACCCGGTGCCGGGCCGGACTAGTCCAGTGGTAGTCAGTGGTGGCTGGGCCCGGCTCCGTGGCCCTGGTGGGTGTCAGTAGAGTATGTGGCTGGATGAATAAAGTTTGTGTTCGTGACGCCACCTGTGGTATGCGGCTATTAAGCCGCCGCTGCTGTGTGAGGCCTCCGGGGTGATGATATAGCAGCAATGGTGGTACTGCTCCCCACAGGTGGAGCGGAGCCCCGGGGACACTGTTAGTGCTCGTGAAAGTCTATGGTGTTGTGTGGCTAACACGGTGCAGGGCCGACAGGCAAGGAAAGAACCAGGCACAAACAACAGTCTCTTTACCTTTTCCTCTTTACTTTGGGAACAGTCCAGTCCTGGGAGACCGTTACAGGTGGTGATGGGGATCCGGTCGGCCTGGAAGTACTTGGGGTGATCTTTCTGATCAGCTGAGTATGAGGCCTACTCCTGTGCTTTTCTTTGTTATGATAGGACCCTGCTTCTCTGAATCCAGCAATGGCCCTCTTTGCTGCTGAGACCGATGGTACGTCCCTTTCCCTCTGTAGCAGGCTGCGCAGGCCCTCTCTGGTGCTTCTCTGCTGTAGTCCACACCGGGCCCTGATGCTGCAGCTGTGTGTTCGGGATGTATATGGGCCAGGTGCTTGCAGCTCTCCTGCCCTTCGGATTCGGCTACCAGGGGTATTTTAAGCCCTGGTGGCCACAGACTCCGATGTCCGAGTCTCTTCTGTGCCTCTCTGCTGCTCCTGCTTCCCTGGGCCAAGCTACTCTAGCTCTAGGCCCCAGATCCACAGGACAGCTCACTCTGCGTCTGCTCACTAGCACCTCTCTCTACAGACTGACCACTTCCTCCCTCAGGTCAGGCTTGGGGAAGGCTCCCTGGAATTCCAGGTTCAGAGCTCCCCCTGCTGGCCAGAGGGAGAACTGCGTTGGGTGTTAAAACTTGCTGGCCAATGGACCTCCCAATTACCTCCAGGCTCAGCATTAACCCTTTGAAGGGCAATGCTGTTGTGGTGACCAGGTCCTGGGGCGCCACATATGCGATGCTCATACTCTGACTACATGGGTGTAGCCTCGCTTTATACAGTAATCCAACATTTAATTTGCAGTCATTGTTCTGATATCTGCACTGATTTCCATAAAAATATGCATTTCTCTTCATTCAGTTGGGAGCCAAGCCATCCATTACTAAGAAACCCTACAAAAGAGAGGTGTGGATTGACTGTGGGATTCATGCAAGAGAATGGATTGGACCAGCATTTTGTCAGTGGTTTGTAAAGGAGGTACTAGATCTTGCTGTAATTACTGCAGTAGACATCTGTCTCGATTGTAAAATGTTTATAACTTGACAGTTTGCAGATAATAAAAAATTTCTTCTTTTCTTTAGGCTGTTAATACTTATAAAACTGATCCTGTTATGAGGAAAATCCTGGACCTTCTCTATGTATATGTGATGCCGGTGTTAAATGTAGATGGATATCAGTATAGTTGGACTCATGTAAGTATCTTAAAAGAGTTGTTCACCTTCGGAGACAATTTTGTTCTTATTTAAATGCATGTATTTGGGACTAAACATTATAATTATTTTCCTAATTAAGTTTC
Source organism: Anomaloglossus baeobatrachus (assembly GCF_048569485.1). NCBI lineage: Eukaryota > Metazoa > Chordata > Amphibia > Anura > Aromobatidae > Anomaloglossus > Anomaloglossus baeobatrachus. Next base: position 115,762,127 of record NC_134358.1, on the reverse strand, counting down.
ATTATAAAGTTTGCACCATGTGACTTTTGTTTCCTGCACCTTCAATTTTGATGTGGTCTGTGGTCAGAAACCAGCTGGGAAAAGCTCAGCAAGATATACAAGTGCATCTCAATAAATTACAATATCATCAAAAAAGTTAATTTATTTCAGTTACTCAATACAAAGAGGGAAACACATATATTATATAGAGTCATTACAAATAGAATGATCTATTTCAAGTGTCTATTTCTGTTAATGTTGATGATTATGGCTTACAGCCAATGAAAACACAAAAGTCATTATCTCAGAAAATTAGAATATTATATAAGACCAACTGAAAAAAATATTTTAAACTCAAATGTTGGCGCCTACTAAAAAGTCTGTAAAATAAATGCCCTCAATACTTGGTTGTGGCTCTTTTTGCATGAATTACTGCATTATTGTGGCATAGCATGGAGGCGATCAGTCTGTGGCACTGCTGAGGTGTTACAGAAGCCCAGGTTGCTTTGATAGCAGCCTTCAGCTCGTCTGCATTGCTGGGTCTGGTGTTTCTCATAGATTCTTTATGGGGTTTAGGTCAGGTGAGTTTGCTGGCCAATCAAGCACAGTGATACTGTGGTTATTAAACCAGGTATTGGTACTTTTGGCAGTGTGGACAGGTGCCAAGTTCTGCTGGAAAATTAAATTTCCATCTCCAAAAAGCTTGTCAGCAGAAATGCTCTAAAATTTTCTGGTAGACGGCTGCGCTGACTTTAGTCTTGATAAAACACAGTGGACCTACACCAGCAGTTGACATGGCTCCCCGAACCATCACTGATTGTGGAAACTTCACACTAGACCTCAAGCAGCTTGGATTGTGGCTTCTCCAATCTTCCACCAGACGCTGGGACCTTGATTTCCAAATTATATGCAAAATTTACTTTCATCTGAAAACAACACTTTAGACCACTGAGCAGCAGTCCACTTCTTTTTCTCCTTGGCCCAGGTAAGACGTTTCTGGTGTTGTCTATTGGTCATGAGTGGCTTGACAGAAGGAATGTGACAGTGCGACATGTCCTGGATACGTCTGTGTGTGGTGACTCTTGAAGCACTGACTCCAGCAGCAGTCCACTCCTTGTGAATCTCCCCCAAATTTTTGAATGGCCTTTACTTAACAATCCTATCAAGGCTGCAGTTATCCCGGTTGATTGTGCATCTTTTTCTACCACACTTTTTTGTTCCACTCAACTCTCCATTAATATGCTTGGATACAGCACTCTGGGAACAGCCAGCTTCTTTAGCAATGACCTTTTTGCAGCTTACCCTCCTTGTGAAGTGTGTCAATGACTTCCTTCTGGACAGCTGTCAAGTCAGCAGTCTTCCCCATAATTGTGTAGCCTACTGAACCACACTAAGGGACCTTATTAAACATTTAGTAAGCCTTTGCAGGTGTTTTGTAGTGATTATTCTAATTTTCTGAGATATTGACTTTTGGGTTTTCATTGGCTATAAGCCATAATCATCAACATTAACAGAAATAAACACTTGAAATAGATCTCTCTGCTTGTAATGACTCTATATAATATGTGTTTCCCTTTTTGTATTGAATTACTGAAATAAATTAAATTTTTGATGATATTCTAATTTATTGAGATGCACCTGTAGATAAAAGATTACAGTGGGTGATAAAAGTATTAAATACGTCACTAATTTTCTAACTAAATATATTTCTAAAGGTGATATTGACATGAATTTGTCACCAGATGTCAGTAACAACCCATCCAATCCACACAGGCAAATAAATCTAACCATAGATATCCATAAATTTTGTGATTTGCAAAAATGAGAAATTACAATGGGAAAAAGTATTGAACATACTTACTGAAATTTATTTAATACAAAAGCCTTTCTTGGTGATGAAAGCTTTAAGATGGCTACTATATAGAGAAACAAGTTACATGGATTGCTCAGGTGTGATTTTGGCCATAATTCCACACAAACACTCTTCAAATCCTGAAGGTTTCATGAACTTCTTCTATGACCTGTGAACTTTAGTTCCTTTCAAAAAATTTCTATTGGATTCTGATCAGGTTATTTGCTGGACCATCCTATCAGCTTTATATTCTTTCTCTGAGATTAATTGAGAGTTTCCTTGGCTGTGTGTTTGGGATCATTGTCTTGCTGAAATGTTAACCCTCGTTTCGTCTTCATCATCCTGCTAGATGGCAGCAGATTATCAAAAATGTCTAGATACATTTGTCCATTCACCCTCTCTTCAAGCATATGAAACGTACCAGTGCCGTAGGCTAAAAAACAGCCCCACACCAATACTGTTCCCACCTCCAAACGTCAATGTTTTTATGGAGTTTTGTGGGTGAGATACTCAGTGCTTTTTAGCCTCCAAACATGGTGTGTATTATAGCATCCTAAGAGTTCTCATTTGACCAGACTATATTCTCCCAGTATTTCACTGGCTTGTCTAAATGTTGTAGAGCAAACTTTAAACACGCTTAAACATGCTTATTGTTCAGCAATGGAGTTTTGTGTGGTGAGTGTGCTTACAGGCCACAGAGCTTAAGTGCATTACTTAAAAAATTGTACCTTCTGAATTCAGGTCTTTCTTTAGTTCTCCACAGGTGGTCCTTGGCTCTTTGACAAATATTCTGATAATTATTTTCACTCCTCTGTCTGTAATCTTGCAGGCAGCACCTGGTCATGATACAGCTCACTGGTTTTATCCATCATGAGATGTTTCTTATGTAATGAGACTTTTTTATAGCCCATCAGTTGAACCAGCTGACATTATTTTTCACTAATGGCAGGATTGTTTTCTAAATGCTGATAGATGTCACTGGTGTCATGACTAGGGATTAAACAATGGGGTGATTAAACAATGGGGTGATCAAGACTCTCAATACTCAATTGAGTATCTTGGTACTCAGGCACCATGCTCAAGTCCACGTACCCGCATGTTTTGCGGCTATTTTTCAGCCACTAAACATGCAGGGATTGCCTGTCAATCACAGTAATTTTTCAGGTCAACTTCTGTTATATTCCCTATTAATACCACTATTAACTAAATTCAGTGTAGGGATAGCTGCTGGAGGATAGATGGTTTTGGATTAGAGGCATATAGTCAGGGTATGTTGCTTTACAATCCTTCTATAGGTATACTGCTCCTGCAACCTAACTACGTTAGTCAGGGCATGGGTGATGTTATGGAACACGTGCAAGTGTAAGGCATGGATGGCAGATCAGGAAATATATTGGTGGCTGGGGACTGAGTACCGCAGGATGGCCGCCACCAGACTCCACAAGTCTAAATGGCAACATTTTCAGGTCAAGCAGTCAGGATATACAAACGCGTATCACCCTGTGTTCTTTCTCCATCTCCACAAGGTCCTCATGCAAAGCTTCCTCTTTAATTGTGAGCATTTGAGTGGACACAGAAGCGGGATAGATGCACTGATTTTGGGGTCATAGCCGTTCACCATTTTGGTTCATTGGTTACTGACCCTCTAAAAATTATAAGTGAGGGCTGGTTATTATACCACTAAAAAATGAGTAAGGGCTACCTGCTGACCCTCTAAAAATTATGAGTGAGGGCCAGCTGCTGGCCTTCTAAAATTATGAGTGAGGGCAAGCTGCTGGCCTTCTAAAATTATGAGTGAGGGCAAGCTGCTGGCCCTCTAAAAATTAAAAATTAGAGTGAGGGCCGGCTACTGGGTCTCAAGACCCAATCAAAGAGAAATAAGACATATCAAAAGTGTTTTAAAAGCTGGTTAATTTTTAACATTAAAGGGGGTTGCACTTTGCTGGAAACCTGTTCTTGATAGTTCAGCGCCGCAACATAAAATATAAAAGACTGTGGGCACATCCTCCACTGTGGGCACTGGATCCCCAACAGTCATGAAAATAATTCTCCAATAGAGGAGAATTCCTTTAAGTTATCAGTTATGTTTAGTGTTACATTGTTGCAGTTTCTTACCTTGTTTTGTTGATGAAAAATTATTTTGAAAATTATCTTGGGAAACGTCCTTCTGCTTATGTTGCTGGATTTGTATTGGATAGGTTAGCAAAGTCACCTAACATATTTGTGATCAATAACATGAATAATTTGCGATCTCTTTGGAAGGACATCCATAATAAGGTATTTTTAGAGCCAGCATTTAAAGAGCCAGTGGCTAAAGAAAGTGCCACGTAGTGCTGCTAACATTGGCAGCCCCCCACATTTTGCCCAGACCAGGTAATGGTTAGAGCTCGTTATTGTATTCAGATATTAATATATCAGGGATTTGCTGATTAAAGCAAATACTTTTGGATGTACAGGCAACAGATCATAAAAGAAGGCATAAAACTATTACTAAACTTATAATTAAAATAGTATGCAATAAAAGACTAGTACTGCCAGCTGACAGGGCGAGCGTCTACAACCAGCTCCACCCGCTATGATTTCCGACGGTTCATGGAGTCTGACTTTTGTTCCGAGGTGACAAAAGGAAATAACTCCTTGTCAGCGCTGAAAATAATATGTTTATTTTTAACTTTCAAATCCTTTTATATTCATTTATGTATCCACTCCGTCTATGCAATGTATGCAGCCAATTATCACTAATTAATTTTAACTGATGTTGTCAGCAGGCCAATTACCAACCCCCAGGAATTATTACCATCAAGCCTCATTAAATCTATGAATGAGGTCAATTCTGCTGAAGTGAATTATCAGTCCACGTCCTCTTTTCTGTGCTGCTTGTTTTCATTATTGCTGAGAATTATATACGTAAGCAGGAGAGGTGCATATATCTCTGTGTACTATCCCCAAACTTGTAATGGGTACAATATTGAACAAAAGCAATTTATACAATATATTCATTAAAAAAAAAAAAAAATTAACCAGCTCATGACCAGACATTTTTTTTGCACATGTAATTTTAAGATTTTTTTTTTCCCGTGACATGCAGGGCACAATTTGTACCTGATTTTTGAATTTTTTTTCTTCTGAAATTGTGGGGTAAAAATACAGAAAACAGGAAATATTGTCTAATTTTCACAATTGTATTTTTATTTTATTTTTACACACCGACAAAGGACCACAAAAGTACATCTCTTTTTTTTGACAGGAGCAGTGCTAGTAGAAATAGAAATAAAAATTGCAAGTGGCTTTTTTTTTTATTTCACAATAAAGAACATTTTTATCATTGCTGATTTCCCCTGTAACTGGGGAAGGCATATTAGCTATAGTTTCAAATTTAGCTGCCTGCTTAAATTACAGAGCTGATCTGGGTGTGATACTGCACCCTCCCGGCACCTATATAAGGAGCGTCTTGTTCCAGGAAACATCTCCTCATAAAGACTTGGGTGGATAATGCCGGTCTTGATGTATCGCACCCCATTTGCCTATACAAGGAGAAGCAGTAATCCCCAAGTTATACATTAACCCCTATATATACATCCTAGGTCGCCTCCCTCCCATTACCACAGGCTTGTACTGCAAGACGGCAGTCATCCCATGTCCCATGCACATGTCTGCTGATCTGATTAGACATGTGTGGCTAACAGGCTCAGGTGGATCAAACATCCACCCGTGCCTGTTAACCCCTTAGATCGCACTTTCAAACTCTGTCAGTGCAATCTAACGTGCTCTGGCAGGGATCACGCGGCTCCCCACTGCCATCGGTGGCACGGTCACACAATTATGGAGAGTCAATGGGTTGCCATGAAAGCACGAGCTGAGATGATGACCCCTGACACTGTCATGAAGATGACTCACTTCCTGTGATGTTGGTAGAGCGCCGCCACTCAGAAAAACACAGAATTTCTGCTGATCAGCTGAAGCGTTCGGACACTACAGTCATAAAGTCCCCTATGAGAAATAGTAAAATCAATAAAAAAAATGTAAAAAAATAAATAAATAAAAGTTTTACAAATAAAAATCTAAAAGTTCAAATCTCTTGAAAGGATAGACAACCTTTTAGGCTAACCATCTCAATATGCAAGTTTACTTTTCTTTAAAGACTTATTTCAATATTTTTGTTTTTATGAAATAAAACTGAATCAAAATGTGTCAATGAATATTAATTAATATAAATCCATTTTTCATGTATAGGATCGCTTTTGGAGAAAAACAAGGTCTAAAATGAGATTCAACTGCTATGGAGTAGATGCTAACAGGAACTGGAAAGTAAACTTTTGTGGTATGTACAGTAGATGGGTAACCTGTGACTGCCTGACTCATGCTTAGTATATATTTGGACAACTACTTAAAGGAAATCTTTCAGAAAGATCAACCTTCCTATGCTGTGTATTTGGAGACAAAGGTCACACAAAGTACCTGTGTCTCCGGTGAACGCGGAGCTGAATACCCCGAACTTCTGGTCATGCGCACTAGACCTGTCTGAAGCTGGGACATGTACACCCGGCTTCATACTGCACATGACCAGAAGTGCGGGGCATTCAGCTCAGCATTCACCGCGGACACAGGTACGGCATCACCGTCGGTGATGCTCCATTGAATAGCATGTTGGTACTCTCCTGTGGGAGTACTAATATGATAAGAGGGTGGCTAGTCAGGGGAAGTAACGCCCTCATGACTAGTCACTGGCCTCATTAGCATATGATATAAGATCTTAAGAAATAAGTTTTTTAAAGATTCTTTATCTATGCTACTAGAGGCTGGGACGGTTAGCAGGTATTAGCAATATGCACCCAGAACTGCTCTTGGTTCTGGGTGCATATTGCACCTGACAGGTTCCCTTTAAACGTGTGCCAGGATGGTTTATTTTAACATTAGGAGGTATATTGGTTATATAGTCATTCTGAAATGAATTTTCAAAGTGAGTACATCAGGTCTAAAAGATCCGTTTAGTAATGTATGCAGTTTGTATTGTGATTAGTGTTGAGCGGACCCGGATCCGCAAAATCTGGATCCGCACGGTTTGAGAGCCCGATCCGAATCCGACCAGTACCCGGGATTCGGGGTGCACGATCCGGATCCGTTTTTTTTTTCTCTCTCTCTCTCTCTTTCTTTCTCTCTCTTTCGTTCTCTCTTCCTCTCTTTTTTTCTCTCTCTCTCTTTCTTTCTCTCTCTTCCTCTCTCTCTTTTTTTTTCTCTCTCTCTTTCTCTTTCTCTCTCTCTTCTCTCTCTCTCTTCCTCTCTCCTCCTCTCTCTTTCTCTCTCCCTCTCTCTCTCTCTCTCGTCCCGGATCCGGCTCCCCATTGATTTACATTGACGTGGATTCCGGATTGGATCCGGATTTCTGCGGCAACCCGATCCGGATCCGCCGGACCCGGATTATAACCGATCCGCACAACTCTAATTGTGATATCTAGAAATGTGATAGTGATCAATTCTGGATACCCAGATCAATATGAATTCCATGAAGACAGTGCAGAGATCAACAAAGGAGCATAAGAATGACTGTGAGGTACCTTATACGGATAAACTCCAAAAATACTAAGTATTTAAGGAATTCCAGGGCCCCTTTATTAAGTTATAGAGATAAAAAAAATATGCTATTCCTGTCTTTGGAACTTGATAAAATAAATGGATGCTAACACTCATTCTTAAGGTTTTCTGTGGATCTCTTTAAGGCATTTATAAAGAACTATGGTAGGTTTCCATCATTGGTCTCTATCACAATTCCATGTGTATCTCCCCGACGGATTCCATGAGAGGAAAAAAAATTCCAGCAACTTCGTCCCAAGAATTGTTTTCTTAAAACTTGTAAGTTTAATTCATAGTATTAAAAACAAACATACATGTTAAAAACATGAACAGCCTACGCGTTTCGAACATAGGAGTTCTTAAACTTGACTCCCCGACGGACTGATAACCACTGAGGGGCGGGGGGGGGTGTAATGCCAGGCAGCACCAAATCCTCTCTACATGCGGTGCAGTAGTGTTATGCCTATCATAGCACTATTATAGAAGATGCGCACCCACCGATTACCAAACCCCAACCTACTATTTTATGTAAATGTGGTAACCCAATGTAGTATATTTGTATTCTATCCTCTTCTTACAAGCCACTCCTACACATTGTGAAATATGGTGACTGACCCGCTTTAAAATGTGTCGGCATCTAGTTTGTGCTCTAGACATTTAATGCTGCTGTTCGGATGAATACTTCCCATTTCACAATTAGTTCTAGATTGGTCAAATACTTTCCTACTTTGCCGTTCAGTATCATTCCAATATGATTATGGCAGCCACCAGATCTTTCACCCCATATTACCTTATAGCGTTCTCTTTTTTGTCTTATTTCAGAGGAAGGTGCTTCGTTTAATCCATGTGACAGTACGTATTGTGGTCCATATCCTGAATCTGAGCCAGAAGTTAAGGCCGTCGCTCAATTTATCCATAAAAGGAGAAAATTTATCAAAATTTACCTGTCATTCCATGCTTATGCCCAAATGGTGCTCTATCCTTACTCCTACCAGTATGATCCCATTCCAAATTTCAAGTGTGTGGTAAGTCATGCTAATGTATCCATCATAAATATGTGGACTCGAGTGTTTGTGTTTATGGAAAAAATGTAATATTCTCAGTTGAATAATACAGATGTTCCCATATCATTTTGGAACTACGCTATAGTGTATATATATATTTCTTATTTTCTTTTCCTTTTATACCTTGACAGGAGTCAGCAGCAAATAAAGCCGTCCAAGCCATAAATTCTGCTTATGGGATCCGTTACAGGCATGGTCCTGCAGCCACCACTTTATGTGAGTACATGATGAGAAAACATTGCTCTGCACTCTTTATCATTATTACAGCCATATTCTGTATTGCTATTAGAAAGATCTATTACTATCTCCATAATGAGAGACTTGTAGAGCCTCCCTCCTGACAACATACAACCCCAAAGAATTTCTTGAAAGCCTCGGAGACCTGGTAGACACCAGCTACCTTCTTTTTGAAAACTGGGAGTGGGCAGAGGAGTGCTTGTCACCTCAGCGCCCCAACATACAGCAGCGTGATGAGGTCACATCGCTGCTGAGCTCATCACAATGCTGCTGAGCTCATCACAATGCTGCTGAGCCTGCAGTGCTAAGGAGGTGACGAAGACACAGTGGAGAAAAGTGAATGCTCTATGGAGGAGCCGAACATGAATATACAGATCATTATACTATTAATACAGTAGGGGGGTGGTGGGTGTATTATTGTGAGGGCACAGTATGGAGCAGTGGGAGAAAAATGGTAAGAGGGATGCAGTATAGAAATGGAGCAGCATGGGAGAGGCAGGATGGAGAGTTGGGAACGTGAAGGGGCAGTGTAGAGAGGTGGCAGTGTGACGCCCTGGACTAGCAAGATAGTCATAGGTAGGCCCTTGCACAAACACCCTTCCCCTAACAAGGTAACAGCAGCCAACCTAAAAACCCTGAGTCACCCCTCTCAGGTCTTGACGTTTACACCAGGGGGTGGAACCAGGCGGTTGGCCACGCCCACCCAGGAGTTCGGATAGCCTGAGGTGGGTAAAACACAAACAGATCAGTTTTGGAGGTGAAAGAGTGTAGTAGTAAAGAGTAAACGTCTGTCAGGTGTCTGGGTCGTAGCCCAGATACCCTGTGACCAGGAGGCAGACGGTGGTTGCCACCTGCAGGAGCCAGGAAGACGGCTGGTGGAACCGTAAGGGACCGGGACAGGGTAGTGCCCGCCGGTACCGAACTGGGGAACCAACTGGAAACCGGAGCACCAGGAGGGGTACTTAGACCCAGAACGAGGTCCAGAAGCCACTGGACAACGTCGAATTTACTGATTGAAGTCTGGACCTTAGGTCCTTTCCCGTCCCAAGACCCGAAAGACAGCAACAGCCCACCGAGGGGGATAGAAAGCCACCGCACAGGCATAGAGATCCCACGGGCCAGCGCCTGCGGGCAAACGGGTTCCCCGACACACATAAAGCCGGGGAGCAGACTACCGTTGCTGAAGCATAGGCAGTCAAATTCTACAAAGCGAGGTGCAGGAGAAAGGCGGGAACCACCAAACCGGGTGGGGGACCAAGCGCAGCCGGCTGCGGGCACCGACCATCATCCTTTTGGTTTACCAGATACTCCAGTGTATCTGTCATAGTGGGTACAACAGTGCCCTCGGGCCGCGCACCGCGCCCGCACCTCGCAACCACCGGGCCCAAGGACCATCACCCCTGCCCATGGAGGGGTCAACACCAGGCTGCACAACACCGTCCCCGGGAGCCTAGTTAACAGCAGCGGTGGTGTCCACACTCACCACAACCCATGGGTGGCGTCACGAACTTACATCCCCAAACACCACGGCCTCGGCCGTGAACCTCCCCACCGAAGATCATCATCCTTCACGTAGCACCAGCTTCCCTTCAGAGCGACGTGACCCTCAGGTGCCAGAGGCGCTCGAGCCACCCACCGAACGAGCCCGGACCCGAGCGGCTCGGCTGCGGCCGAGCGTGGGGCGGTACAGCAGCATGGGGGTGTAGAATCGAAAGAAGCAGTGTGGGGGGATGATATGGAGAGGAGCAGCATGGGGCAGTATGGAGAGGTGGGAGCATGGGAAGTTAGTATGAAAAGATGGGAGCATAGGGGACAGTATGAAGAAATGCAAGCATGGAGGAACCTTGTGGAGAGGTGGGAAGGGTGACGGACAGTAGAAAGGTGACATCATGGGGGGCAGTATAGAAATGAAAAGGTGGGGGCAGTATGGAGAGAAGTTAAATGATGGGCGGGATGGAGAGATGGAAGTGTTGTGGGATATTGTGGAACTGTGGGAGCGTGGAAGGACATTATAAGAAAGGGGAAGATTGGGGGGACATTATGGAAAATTGGGATTATTTAGGAGGTAGAAGAATGAGGGAAAGTGTAGAGAAAAGGCTGTATTGGGGAGACAGTATGGAGAAGAGCAGCCTGAGGAGGAAGTACAGAGAGCTGAAAGCATGGCGGGATAGTGTGGAAAGGAGAAAAGTGGTTACACAGTTTAGAGATGTAGCAGTGTGGGAGAACATTCAAGATGTCATAGTTTGTAAGGAACTTATACTTCATATGGGAGGATAGTGTGGGGATTATAATTTTTAAGAGGCAATGTGAAGGCAATGTATCATAAGTGCGGGGTGATATTTTGGCAGGAAATACAATTGTTTATTCAGGGGAGTATCATGGGAGATATTTTTTTTTATTGTGGCATTATAAGGATAATTTTATTTTTATGGGCACAGAATTGGTGTTTGGCTCTAAAGTCATCAAGTGTCATGGCGGCATCAGACGATGTTCAGACCACAGACTGACACTACTCACTATGCTTTCTTTGGTGCTTTTGAGTTGCACAGGCAGGCTCAAGCGTTGACCTTATTAGCGTGTACTTATTAGTGATCGGACTAGCAGGATTTAATTTTTGCTAGCCTGCTGGTTACCTTTTTGGATCACATGTTGCAGGAGCCCTATCACAGTTACTCTTTGCCTTTTTAAGATGGAGGAATTTGTCTTCCCATGCTGACTATAAATTTTTGCTAAACCGGTTCGCATGTTGTTGTGTTCCAGTAACTGTTGATTTACTACATGTTGCTTGCTGTGCTGTGGAATTCCTCTGTCATCTGGTTATTTCCTCCCTGCTCTTAGTTTTCCTCCTTATCCCTTGTCTGAATACTCTGTGTGAGCATGCTCTGTGATAGAGTTTTGACTTCCACTATTTGTCTATCACTGTTGGTGTTCACATGCTACTGTCCGGGTTCCCCCCCCCCGGGATATGAAGGGAGGGGGTACTAGATCAGGGCTGGTCAGGAACAGGCTCAGGCATCCTCAACCATGAGAGGTAAGTCTGAGATAAGGGATAGCCGTAGTCCCCCTAGTCTGAGGGCCAGTCTAGGAGCCCCGGTCCCCGCTCTCTCCCGGTCACTGTGACAGTTGGGATCTGCTGAAGAAGGCAGAAAAGAGAATTCTCCTGAGACAAGTTGTGGGTGTGAAATTTCATCATGGTGTCCGTACTAAATGGAGCCAAAAGGGACGGATAGGACTTCAATCAGAGATGTCATCTGCGGCTACCCAGTAGTATTGTTCCTGTATGCTCTGCAGTCTGATGAAAACTGGTAATAATAACTCCCAGCACCTCCTTACAATTGTTAAGGACATAATGAGATTTGCAAATTCATGCGATACAAGTGTATATGGTGGGACTCACCCAACATTACAATTGACAACTGCACTGAGCTTAGTGTTACATTGATGTACTGATGATGGCTCTGGTGCTGCATTAATGTACTGACATTGGTCCTGGATTCATGTGCTGATGGTGCTTTTGGTGCTGGATTCTTGCATTGATGGTGGTTCTGGTCTTGTACCCAAGTACTGACATTGGTCCTGGATTCATCTACTGGTAGTGTTTCCAATCTTGTACAAATGTAGAAATCTATAACTGGTCAGATCACAGACTCAAAACTCCTCAAAATTTGTAGTTTTGAGATTTTGAGGAAGATATGGAAAGTTTCTGCTCAATTTCTGTTTAAAAAACTCTAAAAAATTAGGATGTGTTCACACTGAGTTTTTGAATCACAAACTGAGCAGACACTCTCGAAATCCTCCTCAAAACTTCTCAAAACTTTGTTCTGGTGAATTGATGTATTCATGTACTTATGGTGATTCTGGTAACATATCAAAGTAAGTACCCCTTTATTTTTTTTGCAGCCCTTTGGATTGGATTAATTTGACAATGTGGCCCTTGGATCAAAAAATGTTGCATGCCTCTGTTCTATAGCAATATATTGGTCTTTATTATTTTTGCATATGTTGTTCAGCTGACTCTTGTCTGCGTCACACTTACTCCAAATGTACACTACCTTTCAAAGGATTTACATAAGTGTTTTACAAATATCAATGCAGGTTTTAAAGCATTACGAGGATTTAAAATTCTCCTTAGCGGTTTCTTGTAATATACTCAGTTATGTGTCAGGTTTTATTTTAACTAGTGTAATGTAATATGTATGACTGTACTCTTGTAATCTGTGTGAGCACAGACTAAGATTTAAGTCTCCGCATGTCAAGAAGCATGATTCTATTCACTGACGACTAGCTAACATCCTTTAACGGAACCCATCAGTAGGATTTAATGCATCACCAGTGCTGTTTCTGACACATATACAATCTCTTATCCTAGAAATCCATTTAGGTAATCTTGCAAAAAACAATTTTTAAGAGCATTGCATGACATATGTAACTCACCTCATCCCAGAATTGTAATGCCGGATCTGCTGTAATCATGCCAAAGTGGTGTGACTGATGTGCCACAGTCAAGATTTCAATCAAGGGAAGAAGGTTGTTGGGAAGTTTGTGCCAAGTCAATCATGACTCTTTCTAAGTGATTACAGCAGATTCATGACTGTTCTGAGATGAGACACCGCTTCGGTGACTAGTGTTGGTGCGTTTTAGATGTCGCCAATGCTATTGAAATGTGCAAAATTTCTTAAACGGGTTTTTAGTATGCTAATGAGTCAAATGCAGGACTGGTGGTCGATTAAATGGGATAATCCTACTCTTGGTTTCCCTTTAAAAAGTGAGAAATTCAAAACAAAGACCCTGATTTATTTTTAGCGGTTTTTTTACGTCGCTTTTTTTTGTACTATGATTTTCATTGCCGTTTCTTGCACCATGGTTTTCAAAATGGTACACGTGCTTCATGACTTTTGTGCAAAATAATAAAATGATTGGCATCCATGAAATCACTCCAGCTGGGAACTGAAATACAATTAATCAGAAAATTAACTAAGCAATAATTTTAATGAATTTGTCATAAATCATGGTGGCTCAGTGGTTAGCACTGCAATCTGAGGTCCTGGGTTCAAATCCCACCAAGGACAAAATCTGTAAGGAGTTTGCATGTTCTCCCCATGTTTGTGAGGGTTTTCTTTATGGTTTCTTCCACACCCCAAAGACATACTGATAGTGAATGTAGTTTGTGAGCCCCAATGGGGACAGTGTTGATCTGTAAAGTTCTATGGAATTAGTAGCGCTATATAAGTAGTAAAATATATAAAAAAATCAATAATTGAAATTTAAAATCTGCATGGGTGAATCGGGTCTATAGCATATTAGTACGTTACATAGTCACTTCAAACAACATGATCTTATTTGAGCAGATGCTAATTAGGTTATCCACAAATCTCTTTTACAGGGAGTCCTTGATTTACAATTATCCAACTGAAGAAAACAGAAGGTGAAATAGAGGGAAAAGTGCCAGGGAGGTTAGTCCTGATCTGGCACACCCCAAGTTTGTCAAGTTGACAACTGAGAGGGGTGTCAGTACAGGAGTAACAGTAAAACGCGTCCTCTGAAAGCCGGAGAGAATAAAGGGTACTTTACATGCTGTGATATCGGTGCCGATATCGCTAGCGAGCGTACCCGCCCCCGTCAGTTGTGAGTCACAGGCAAATCGCTGCCCGTGGCGCACAACATCGCTAACACCCGTCACACGGACTTACCTGCAACGTTGCTCTGGCCGGCGATCCACCTCCTTTCTAAGGGGGTGGTTCGTGAGGCGTCACAGCGACGCCACACGGCAATCGTCCAATAGCAGAGGAGGGGCAGAGATGAGCGGCCGGAACATGCCGCCCACCTCCTTCATTCCTGATTGCCGATGGACGCAGGTAATGAGATGTTTGTCGTTCCTGCGGTGTCACACATAGTGATGTGTGCTGCTGCAGGAATGACGAACAACATCGTACCTGCAGCAGCAACGATATTTGGAAAAGGACCGATGTGTCAACGAGCAATGATTTTTCACGTTTTTGTGCTTGTTGATTGTCGCTTCTTGGTGTCACACGCTGCGATGTCGCTAACAGCGCCGGATGTGCGTCCCTAACGACGTAATCCGACGATATATCGTTAGCGATGTCACAGTGTGTAAAGCACCCTTAAGGCTATGTGCGCACACTGCATCTTTGTGGTGACCACAAAGATGTGCGTTTTTGGCCCCCAAAAACGCACCGGCGGCAAAAACGCATCCAAAAAACGCATGCTTTTTGCCACGTTTTTTACCACATTTTTGTCCAATGCATTTTTAAGTCAAATCTATTGCTAGATAGAAGGAATAGATAGATAGAAAGAGCGTATAGATTAGATAATAATAAAAAACAGAATAAGTTGAAAGAAATAACAGACTAGCTCACTAAATAAATAGAGTGATAGCTAGGCCAGTTGTTTTTTTAATTATATTTTGGTAAAAACATGACGTGGGGTCCCCCGATTTTTCATATCCAGCACAGGAACAGCAGCAGCTGCAGACTGCAACCCTCAGCTGCCTGCTGTACCTTGGCCGGTTATGAAAAATAGAGGGGATCTCACGTTGTTTTTTGTGTTTTTTTTTAAATTGTTTGATTTATTTAAAAAAAATAAAATAAAAAAATATGTGGGACGTGGGGTCCCCCCATGGTTATATCCATAGCCCGCAGCCGCCCAAGATGTAGTGCATCCATTAGATGCGCCAATTCTGGCACTGGACACGGCTCTTCCCGTTGCCCTGGTGAGGTGGCAATCGGGGTAATAAGGAGTTAATGGCAGCCCACAGCTGCCAATAAGCCCTAGATTAGTAATGGGAGGCGTCTATGAGGCACCCCATCACTAATCTGTAAGTGAAAGTAAATAAACACAAACACCCAAAAAATCTTTTATTTGAAATAAAAGACAAAAAAACACCCTCTTTCACCACTTTATTAACCCCCAAAACATCCCTGCAGGTCCGATGTAATCCACACGAGGTCCCACGATGCTTCGAGCACTGCTAAATCTGAAGCTGATAGCGAGTGCCATAGATCATGACTGCCCACTGTGAGCTCCAGGCAGCAACTGAAGTGTGCCGCACGATCAGCAGTGACATCACTCAACTGGAGGACTCGTGTGGATTATGTAGGACCTGCAGGGGTTTTCTGGGGGTTAATAAGGGGTGAAACAGTGCTTTTTTGTCTTTTATTTCAAATAAAGGATTTTTTTGGGTGTTTGTGTTCATTTACTTTCACTTACAGATTAGTGATGGGGGTGTCTCATAGATGCCTGCCTGTTGTGAATGTCATCTGTGTGGGTGCTGTTTTGGAGCTCCCTTTGGTGGCCAGGAAGGGTAGTGAGGCTGAGTCTGAGCCTGTGACTCAGACAGGTGTCGGCGTTAATCGGGAATTAAGGAAGTCCTATTGCAGATAAGCCTGGTGTATATAGGAGAGCACTTTTTGCCTTGCTGGTGCCGGTGATAGGTGAATTTTCCTCAGTCTTTGAACCTGGCTTGGAGTTTTGTCCTTCCCTGTTTTCCTGTGCAAGACCTCTGCAGATAAGTTTGCAAGCTTTTGCTTTGCTTCCTGGTTTACACCTAAGGGTGTTTGTTTTTCTTTTTGTTTGGAATCTGTTTTCTTGCAGGTGAAAATTTGCTTTTCTAGTTTGGTGAGCATGGGGGTTGCCCCTTTGCTAGCTCTTCTGCAAGAGAGGGAGATTCTCCCTGTCAAACTTGATTATTTGCACTTTTGTATTTTTGTGTTCTTTTTGGTATTTTGTTCTCCCATTATTTACAAGGGTGCCTGATATGGTGGGGCTGAGGTCGTTCGACCTCCAGGACCATTTTTACTATCAGGAGATTGGTATTTTTCTGCAGGGTGTTGCACTGACCGCAATCAGTTTCCTTTTCTTTCCTTTGTATCTAGGTAGTCAGGCCTCGCCTTTGCTAAATCTATTTTTTTTGTCTGTGTATCGTATTTTCCTTCATCACCATAATGTTTATATGTTGGGGCATGGCTATTACTTTGGGAACTTTTCTGAGGCAAGTAAGATTTCCTCATTTCTATTTGTGAGGTGTTTCTCCGGCTGTGACATGGTGTCTAGGTGTTTAGGAACGCTCCACGGCTACTCTAGTGTGGTCTGATAGTTAGGGGATTGCGGTCAGCTCAGGTTCCAACTTCTCTTGTTTTTCTTGGTGTTTTTTTACTAATGGGATTTTTTTGTAATCTTCCCCGGTTACCGGATCACAACGCCTGCATTACTAATCCAGGACTTAGTGGCTGCTGTGGGCTGCCTTTAACTCCTTCTTACCCCGATTGCCACCGCACCAGGATAATCAGGAAGAGCCGGGTAAAGTGCCAGTACTGTCGCATCTAATAGGTGCGGCAATTCCAGGGGCTGCAGGCTCATATTTTTAGGCTGGAGGTCGCCCAATAACCATGAGTATCTGCAGCCTGAGAATACCAGCCTCCAGCTGTCGGGCTTTGTTTGTGCTGGTATCATAATATGGGGGGATCCTACAAGATTTGCACTGGATTCTGGTCCCCATAGACTATACTGTGTATGGGGACCGGCATCTGGCCAGATACCAGGGATCAATCCTCCGCCGACCCCAAGTCAGCGAGGGATTGATCTGCCAGTCCTCCGAAAGGCAGGGACAAAACGCAAAAAGTATTGCTGCAACTTTGTGGTCACCACAAAGATGTAGCCCAAAAAAACGGCAACATGCGCACAGCAAAAATGAAATCTTATAGGCTTTGCTGGGGAAGGAAATGCATTCACTTTTGGTACCAAAACTGCAGCTAAAAACACAGCTAAAAACACAGCATGCGCACAAGGCCTTAGGAGGAAAATAGGAGCCCAGGAGGACAGGCTTGGACATAGCCAGGTGAAATACTAGCGATTGGGAAAATCCTGATTGAGTACAACTTGTGATGGGATGGGTTTTACACTTTTTTTTAATCAAAATAGTGTCAACTAAGTACCTTATGTTATTTACATGTACTATTACCATTCGATTATTTACATTTACTGTTACTATTTGTTTATTTACTTCTTGCAAGGATTGAACTTTGTTTATACAAAACTAGAAGAACCCTTTAAGTGGCGGCTCTATGAATGTTAATGAGGTGCCTGCCACACACTTTGAAGCACTTACTTATGCTGAAATACAGTACGAGTTGTGAAATAATGAGATACCGGAGCTGCAGAAAGGTCTCGATAGTACCAGACTGAAATCTTCATAGCTCCAAACCAGCCTAATAAATCACAAAATATAATAGGAAATATTCACCTATGAATAATGAAGTATTTTATTGCATTTTTTGACATATTACATGTTTTCTTTAGCCACTTATGTATGTGCATTCAATAGAATCAACTGAGATGCAATCAGACTAATGTTCTATCCTGAGCCGGGGCCTGATCGGGCTGCTCACGAGGACGGAGATGTCTCATCCTTGTCATTTTCAGCATATAATAATAGCATAACCAACAACACTCACAATTGCTCTCCACTAATTGCTTATGTGGTGATTCATGAATATTACATTCTTTTCTTTCAGATTTGAGTTCTGGCAGCTCCATGGACTGGGCCTATAATATTGGAATCCCATATGCATTTGCATTTGAACTTCGTGACACTGGATATTATGGATTTCTTCTACCTGACGGTCTGATCCGACCAACTTGTACAGAAACAATGCTAGCAGTTAAAAATATCACCATGCATTTGCTGAGGAAGTGCCGCTAGCTGAACAGGGATATTTTATCGTTTTTTTTTATTGCTGCTTTTGATGTTTGTGGTATGGGGATGCCACATCACAGAATAGATGAGACATTGTCTTTATTCCTGAAATATAAAATAATAAAAAATATTGTAATTATGTTTTGTAGTAATTCTTTCTTGCAATGTATCTTGAGTGAAATGTGTTACTGCATATTCGCAATCGTCATATTTTAGGTTTTCAGTATTTGCTGTCAGTTCCTAGTGAAGGAGTAGTGTAACCAACTTGAGAAGAGAGCGTATTTAAAAATATCATAATTAAGAGAGTGTAAAGCATGCGGCCCCTGAGGCTGCTTGTTGTGGCCCGTAGACCCTGTGACAATTGGGGCCCTATGCTAGAGGCCGGCAGGACGTTATTACAATTAAATAATTTGCGGTTGAACGCAGAGGAGCTGTCCGCGTTATACCAATGGCTGCTGCCCTCCGATCAGATGCAAGGATGTGATGTCGCTGTATGACGTCACCTCCTTGCATCTGATTGGCGGGCAGCAGCCATCTCCTCTGCGCGGCACCACAAATTATTCAATTGTAGTACAGTTCTGCCAATGCCTGCCCCAGGACATACAGCTGCGATCGTCACGGGCCCCGACAAGCAGGTACGTGCTCACGATCAGTACCCGTTGCATCCTGGCCACGGTGGGTCCTGTGCGTGGTCACATGTCTCCTCCGCAGGAGACCGCAGCGCAGGAGACGGCAGCTGCCCGTGATCAGGGTTCGGAGCGCTGAGGTCTCCTCGCTATGTGAGTGTGAGTTACTACAACGATGGCACAAAACTACTGGGCACATTACTAGAAGGATGGGCACAAGACTACTGGACACAATATTACAGGGCACAAGGATGGACACAATACTACTGGGCACACGGATGGGCAAAATACTACAGGCCACAAGGATGGGCACAATACTACTGGGTACAATACCAAAAGGATGAGCACAATACTACAGGGCACAAGGATGGGCACAATACTACTGGGCACACGGATGGGCAAAATACTACAGGCCACAAGGATGGGCACAATACTACTGGGCACAATACCAAAAGGATGAGCACAATACTACAGGGCACAAGGATGGACACAATACTACTGGGCACAATATCAAAAGGATGAGCACAATACTACAGGGCACAAGGATGGACACAATATTACTGGGCACACGGATGGGCACAATACTACAGGCCACAAGGATGGGTACAATACTACTGGGCACAATACCACAAGGATGGGCACAATACTACAGGGCACACGGATGGGCACAATACTACAGGGCACAAGGATGGGAACAATACCACAAGGATGAGAACAATACTACTGGGCACAATACTATAGGGCACAAGGATGGGCACAATACTACTGGGCACAAGGATGGGAACAATACCACAGGGATGAGAACAATACTACTGGGCACAATACTACAGGGCACAAGGATGGGCACAATACTACTGGGCACAATACCACAAGGATGAGCACAATACTACAGGGCACATTGATGGGGGATATTACTGCAGCATGAGGACATTACTACAAGATGTTGGCTGAGATTACTATATGATGCTGCTAATTGTAAAATATTATTACAAAAAGGTGATAAAATATAAAAAGAAATTCTAAATAAAGCATGACTTTTTTGCCATTAAAAATGCTTTTTATATTTAAACTTAACTAAACAAAAAACTGCAGGTTTGTTATAATAAACAAGCAAAAAAATTCACAAAAGTGATCCAAAGGTGTATAGGAAAAAAACATGAAATCATTAAAAATGTCACTTTGTCACTTTGTCCTGCAAAGAATGCGGCTCCTCTCAAATTTTTTTTTTCTATATGCGGCCCATACACCCAGCTGAGTTTGAGACCCCTGGTTTAAAGGCTCCTTTGGTTTACAGTTTTGGTTTTTTTTTGTATAACCAGATCAGGGAATTCTGAGTTAATTTTAGAGGCTTCTCAATTCTCTTTCCTCATCTCTTGTGTCACGTGCATTTACAGAGATTAGGCCTGATACATCAAGACTGGCATTGTTCACGTCGGTCTTGATGAGGAGATGGGCTGAAGTCAGACAGAAGCCTCTTCATGAATCAGGAGTGCCGAGCAAGTGGCGGATACTTCTGTGTGCGCCTCTCCAAATCTTACACCAGTCCCGCGCCAAATGCATAATTTTTAGCGCAGCGGCCAATTTCACAAAGATTATGTGACATTTCCAAGCCAGAATACTGCTGTAAAAGCTTTGAATGGGACCCATCGTCTCTTGTCTTTTTACCTTTGTGGTGTGCAGTCTGACAGACAGACACCAGATATTCAGCCGCCAAATCCATCAGGCAGTTTAAACCTGAGCTATATGAGTCAGTAATGGGACATGACCTCGAGCAAATAATGTTTATTTGTTTTTTTACAGCATAAACAGAAAGTAATAATGCCTTAAAGCATTCTCTCTCTTGTTATTATTCTGGCATTTGGCAAATATAAATAATTTTGGTTCCTAATTTACATAAAACGGGAAAGGTTTATTCTGATTTCATGCATATGTATTTTAGATAGTGGATGGAAACTTCTGGTTTCAACTGTAGATGCGATGTTTTGATCGCCTCTTATTGCAATGCTGCTGCAATAAAAAAAAAACGTAATTCTGGAGTTTTGTTTTTTGTTCAGTACGCCGTTTACCTATCAAATTAATTTATTTTATATTTTGAAATACTGATATTTCTGAAAGCGGTGATACTAAATATATGTATTTTTTATAATTGTTTTCTTTTTCAATGGGGCAAAATGGAGGTGATTTGAACTTTTTTTTATTCTTCATATTTAAACAAAAAAATGTTTTTTACACTGTTTATTGATTTAACTGATGCTGACACTGTCCGATTACTTCTACTTGTACAGTCATGGACAAAAGTTTTGAGAATGACACCAAAATTATATTTTCACATGATCTGTTGCCCTCTGGTTTTTAATTGTGTTTGTCTGATGTTTACATCACATACAGAAATATAATTGCAATCATATTATGAGTACCAAAAGGTTATATTGACAGTTAGAATGAGTTAATGCAGCAAGTGAATATTTGCAGTGTTGACCCTTCTTCTTCAGGACCTCTGCAATTCTCCCTGGCATGCTCTCAATCAACTTCTGGGCCAAATCCTGACTGATAGCTGTCCATTCTTGCATAAGCAATGCTTGCATTTTGCCAGAATTTGTTGGTTTTTGTTTATCCACCTGTCTCTTGATGATTGCCCACAAGTTCTCAATGGGATTAAGATCTGGGGAGTTTCCAGGCCATGGACAGAAATTCTCTATGTTTTCTTCCATGAGCCATTTAGTGATCACCTTTGCTTTATGGCGAGGTGCTCCATCATGCTGGAAAAGGCATTGTTGGGCGCCAAACTGCTCTTGGACAGTTGGGAGAAGTTGCTCTTGGAGGACATTCTGGTACCATTCTTTATTCATGGCTGTGTTTTTGGGCAAGACTGTGAGTGAGCCGATTCCCTTGGCTGAGAAGCAACCCCACACATGAATCGTTTCAGGATGCTTAACAGTTGGCATGAGACAAGACTGGTGGTAGCACTCACCTCTTCTTCTCCTAATAAGCCGTTTTCCAGATGTCCCAAACAATCAAAAAGGGGATTCATCTGAGAAAATGACTTCACCCCAGTCCTCAGCAGTCAACTCCCTGTACCTTTTGCAGAATATCAGTCGGTCCCTGATGTTTTTTCTGGAGAGAAGTGGCTTCTTTGCTGCCCTCCTTGAAACCAGGCCTTGCTCAAGCAGTCTCCGCCTCACAGTGCGTGCAGAAGCACTCACACCAGCCTGCTGCCATTGCTGAGCTAGCTCGGCACTGCTGGTAGTCCGATCCCGCAGCTGAAACAGTTTTAAGATACGGTCCTGGCGTTTGCTGGTCCTTCTTGGGCGCCCTGGAGCCTTTTTGGCAACAATGGAAGCTCTCTCCTTGAAGTTCTTGATGAGGCAATAGATTGTTGACTGAGGTGCAATCTTTGTGGCTGCGATACTCTTCCCTGTTAGGCCATTTTTGTGCAGAGCAATGATGGCTGCACGTGTTTCTTTAGAGATAACCATGGTTAACTGAAGAGAAACAATGATACCAAGCACCAGCCTCCTTTTAAAGTGTCCAGTGGTGTCATTCTTACTTAATCATGACTGATTGTTCGCTAGCCCTGTCCTCATCAACACCCACACCTGTGTTAATGGAACAATCACTAAAACAATGTTAGCTGCTCCTTTTAAGGCAGGAATGCAATGATGTTGAAATGTGTTTTGGGGGTTAAAGTTCATTTTCTTAGCCAATATTGACTTTGCAAGTAATTGCTGTTAAGCTGATCACTCTTTATGACATTCTGGAGTATATGCAAATTGCTATTAGAAAAACTTAAGCAGTAGACTTTGTAAAAATTAATATTTGTAGCATTCTCAAAACTTTTGGCCATGACTGTACTGATTTCCTGTGAATGCAGGCGCTCAACCAGCATTCACAGGAACTACATCATGACAGTGACAAGGGTCATCAGATGACCCCCGGCTGTCATGGCAACCCAACATGTGGGGGGAACATGCGGATTCCCCGCAGATCCAGCATTAAAATAACAGACACGGCCTTGAATATACAGGTACGTCCAAGGTCAAAAAGGGGTTAAGGCTAATATCACAAGAGGAACATTTTAATTTAAAATATTGGTTTCAAAATACCTTAAGTTCACAAAATACATGACACCTTTTACTGCTACTGAAAGGTTTTGTTTAACATAAACATATATGTTAAATGGAATGTGTTAGCAGGTTTTTGCTATGTAAGCTGAAGACAGCATGCTATAGGGGTTACCTTACAGATATCAGCAATATGTTTCTTATCAAGGTACTGCTGTTTATCAGCTAATGTTTGTTTTAGCTTGATGAGATTAGGTCAGCTAGTCTGACATGTCCCTTGCTGTGAATAGCAGTTCACTATGCATGTACATTGTACATATAAAGCCTGGTCTGGGCAGGGTAGCTTTTTGAGCAGGGACAGCTTTTTGCTAAATCTAAAAACTCTAATTATGTCAGAACCGCTGCACCCAGTAAACTAAGTGATACATTGCTGGATTCAGGACCTCTTTGCCTACATCATGTTGCTCTCAGATGAGGTAGCAAAAACCTGCTGACAGATTCCCTTTAACGACTTCTGGACCACTCATAGACTTAATATGTTGTGGCAGTTCCGCACTTATTCTTTAGCAATGTGCTAAATCTCTTGACAGCCGAAGTCCCCATAGAGAAGGCACAGATGGTTTATTACTGCCTTTATCCTCCATACACAAAAGGTCATGTGATTGGTGTATAGGGAGTGAGCAGGGGCTGCTGAGTCACAGGAGCACAGACAGCTCTGCTATGCAGCCAGAAGGCCGAAATTCAACTGTAACTGGGTCTAATATATCAACTCTAGTTACAAGGGGGGGGGGGGAAATATTAAAATACTAGTATGCACTCCCAAAAGTCTTTTATGGCTTTATGTGATGTACATTGTGTAAAATAAATTAATAATAAATTAATAAAAAATAGCAAGTAAATAAATAAATGAAACATGAAATAAACATTTCAATCAACATCGTTGTTAATAGCCCCGCCCCTATATAAAAACTTGTTCGATATATAAAGATAATTGTTACAGAATGGGTAACAAATATTTAAATGTATTCTAATGGGCCTTTGTGGTCATTGAAAAATGAGAAAAATAGATTTATTTCCTTATTTTCCCAATGATATCACCAAATATCAGGAAAAAAATGAATATGACAGTGACATAAAAATTCAACCCCATTTATCATGTAAAAAAGGTGCGAAAAGTACATGAATACCCAAAAGATAATGGTTTTTTTACAGCTGTTTAAATGGCATGTATGGAAAAAAAATATGTACTCAGTCAGGAAGGAGGGTAAATGGCCTGATCTTGAACTGAATATAGAAAGAGTACAGCTATTATTTTCCCTTCCTACACCTACACTCTGATTGTCTATCACATTTTGTACTGCTCTTATACATAGTGAACTTTCATATAGTTCACCCACTTTTCTTCTTTCCCAGCATCTTGATTCCCAGATTTCATCCTGCATTTTTTTCCCCTATGACTTACTAAATACTACACGATACATCAGTACATAAACTTTGCTGGGGGCGCACGACGCATGCTTTTACGCTGCAGTTTAAAATGCTGCGTAAATGTATGAAAAAACGCAACGTGCGTGCACAGCCTTATACAAGCTGTCTAGTCATCATAAGTAACTGTGATAGGAGTTTGTTTTCCCTTGTGGACATTTTAACTTCAACTGTAGGTTCCATGTAGTGTCATAATATAGGAACGTTTTTGTAAATGAGATCGTGACCTCAATCAGAGAACATAAAACCATGTAATTCCCAGGAGGTGACTATGTGACTATGTGATCACATGATTTGAGAAGTATATTGTTTATATTTCAGCTAGAACAGAGTTAATAAAGAAATAAGTTTTTACTAGCTGATTTATTTTTAATAGGATACTAGTGACAGGGTGAATAAAAAAAAAAATAGTGGCTTACTAATTTAATGAGAATTAAAAAATATAATGGGGAAAATAGGGCAATTAAGTTCAAACAAAAGGTAAAAAATAATCACAATTCTAAGGAAAAAAAAAGAATATAAAAACAATACATAACAAATCATAGTACTGGGCAAAGGCCCTCATACCATTATCTTTAGGCATTTACATAAAGACGAAAATACATTT
Organism: Anomaloglossus baeobatrachus; assembly: GCF_048569485.1. NCBI lineage: Eukaryota > Metazoa > Chordata > Amphibia > Anura > Aromobatidae > Anomaloglossus > Anomaloglossus baeobatrachus. The sequence goes on along the minus strand of NC_134358.1, from coordinate 115,736,933 downwards.
TTGGTCTGTGCGCACAATGAACTGCATATTGTCTAGTGTTGGGGCAGCTTAGCTCCATGAGGAAATATTGCAGCATGTAATAAGTCTTGTCAGCTTTGCAGTCGAGACAGGGCTTGCTTCAATAACAAGCAGTCCCTGCATTCATCCACTTTAAATGCACAAAGCTGCACACAGACACAGTGACATCTGCAATATTCAAAGATTTATTGGTCTGAGAATGGCTACAGTCTGAAGCCTTAGGCCGACGCCACATGGGGATTTGTGCGAGTGCTCGCATGACAATCTGCTCACGCTCGCAGCACAGCGAGTGTCATGCGATTGTGATCCGATCGTGCGATCAGACCACAGTTGCAGAGGGGGGGCGGCGCTGCGGAGGAGAAGGAGGGATTTATCTCCCTATCTATCTCCTCCATTGCCAACAGATGCAAGAATCGCACTGCTGTCGCATTACACCGGTGTAAGGCAAGAGCAATGCGATGTTTCTCTCGCCCCATAGACTGGCATGGGTGCGAGTGGAACAGGATCGCATTGCAACCGCAGCATGCTGCGACTGTTTTCTCGATCCGATTAGGGCTGAGAAAATAGTTGCTCATGGGAGCGGGCCCATAGAGTAATATTGGTCCGAGTGGAATGCGATTTTTTTATCGCATTCCACTCGCACCGTTTTTCTCATCATTTGTCCTAGGCCTTAGCCTGACACTAATAATAACGGTCCATTTACCTCCTGATACCGTCTACCTTACGTGCTGCCAAGTAATGTGGAGAAATTAAAGTTAGATCAGCAGCTGTAGGCAAAATGTCCAGGTGATCCAGCCCTAATAAAGCCACTGTTTGCAGTCATATATATATATATATATATATATATATATATATATATATATATATATATATATATATATATATATATATACAAATACCGTAATATATATATATATATATATACTAGAAGGTGGCCCGATTCTATGCATCGGGTATTCTAGAATTTACGTATTGTGTAGTTCATGTATGATTTTTGTTATATATATATATATATATATATATATATATATATAGATGTTGTTGTGTGTAGTTACCAAGTGTTTGTGTAGGGCGCTGTACATGTTCTGGGTGTTGTCTGGGTGTGACGGGGGGTGAGAGCAGTGTTGTATGTGTGCTGCGTGTGTTGCGTTGTTTGTGGAGCGCTGTGTGTCTGTAGCGTTGTGTGTGTGTGTGTTGCGCGATTTGTGTGTGTGTGGTGTGTTTTGGGGGGAGGTATGTTTTGTGCAATGTGTGTGTTGTGCGGTATGTGCGAATATTTGTGTGTGCCGCGGTGTTTGTGTGTTGGGTGTTGTGTGTGTGCAGCGTTGTCTGTGTGTGTGTGGGTGTCTGTGTAGGGCAGTTGTTTGTGGTTCCCAGTGTGTGTGTGTGGTGTGTTGTGCAGTGCGCGCGCGTGTGTGTGTGTTGGGGGGAGGTGTGCACTTCCCATCGTGCTCCAACCCCCATGCAGCGCACTCCCCATCGTGCTCCATCTCCCATGCTGCGCACTCCCAAACGTGCTCCATCCACCATGCTGCGCACTCCCAAACGTGCTCCATCCACCATGCTGCGCACTCCCAAACGTGCTCCATTCGCCATGCTGCGCTCTCCCCATCGTGCTCCATCCCCCATGCAGCGCACTCCCCATCGTGCTCCATCCCCTATGCTGCGCACCCCCATCGTGCTCCATCTCCCATGCTGCGCACTCCCAAACATGCTCCATCCCCCATGCTGCGCACTCCCAAACGTGCTCCATCCCCCATGCTGCGCACTCCCAAACGTGCTCCATCCGCCATGCTGCACACTCCCAAACATGCTCCATCCGCCATGCTGCACACTCCCAAACGTGGTCCATCCGCCATGCTGCGCACTCCCAAACGTGCTCCATCCACCAAACTCCGCACTCCCCATCGTGCTGCATCCCCCATGCTGTGCACTCCCAAACAAGGTCCATCCGCCATGCTGCGCACTCCCAAACGTGCTCCATCCGCCATGCTGCGCACTCCCAAATGTGGTCCATCCACCATGCTGCGCACTCCCAAACATGGTCCATCCGCCATGCTGCGCACTCCCAAACGTGGTCCATCCGCCATGCTGCGCACTCCCAAACGTGCTCCATCCGCCATGCTGCGCACTCCCAAATGTGCTCCATCCGCCATGCTGCGCACTCCCAAACGTGCTCCATCCGCCATGCTGCACACTCCCAAACGTGCTCCATCCGGCATGCTGCGCACTCCCAAACGTACTCCATCCGGCATGCTGCACACTCCCAAACGTGCTCCATCCGCCATGCTGCGCACTCCCAAACGTGCTCCATCCCCCATGCTGCGCACCCCCCATCGTGCTCCATCCCCCATGCTGCACCAGCATCAGCCTCTCTACCCGCAGCAACAGCATCTCTGCCCGCAGCATCAGCCTCTCTCCTCCCAGCATCAGCCTCTCTCCTCCCAGCATCAGCCTCTCTGTCCCCAGCATCAGCCTCTCTGTCCCCAGCATCAGCCTCTCTCATCCCAGCATCAGCCTTTTCTGTCCCTAGCATCAGCCTCTCTCCTCCCAGCATCAGCCTCTCTCCTCCCAGCATCAGCCTCTCTCCTCCCAGCCTACCCCAGCCTCAGCCTCCCCCAGCATCAGCCTCTCTCCTCCCAGCATCAGCCTCTCTCCTCCCAGCATCAGCCTTTTCTGTCCCCAGCATCAGCCTCTCTCCTCCCAGCCTACCCCAGCCTCAGCCTCCCCCAGCCTCAGCCTCCCCCAGCATCAGCCTCTCCCAGCATCAGCCTCTCTCCTCCCAGCATCAGCCTCTCTCTTCCCAGCATCAGCCTCTCTCCTCCCAGCCTACTCCAGCCTCAGCCTCCCCCAGCATCAGCCTCTCTCCTCCCAGCATCAGCCTCTCTCCTCCCAGCCTACCCCAGCCTCAGCCTCCCCCAGCATCAGCCTCTCTCCTCCCAGCATCAGCCTTTTCGGTCCCCAGCATCAGCCTCTCTCCTCCCAGCCTACCCCAGCCTCAGCCTTCCCCAGCATCAGCCTCTCTTCTCTCAGCCTCCCCATCCCAGCCTTCCCCAGGATCAGCCTCTCTCCTCCCAGCCTCCTCTAGCACGCCGTGCTCCTCTGCCGACACTCACAGATCCGATCGCATACACTCACACACACACACACACACTCACACACACACACACCCGATCGCATACACTCACACACACCCGATCGCATACACTCACGCACACACACATTGACGATATTGCACATACGCGCTCACACTCACAACATCCGGAGATACCACATGCTTCTGGCCATGTGATCCTCCGGCAGGTCCTGGAAGCTCACAGCACAGTATCGCCGCCGAGAAGCAAGCGATATCCCAGGATGTTGTGAGTATGTGGATGCGATGTGATGTGTGTGTGGATGCGATGTGATGTGTGTGTGAGGTGTGTGTGAGAGTGAGTGTGATCTGATGTGTGTGTGTGTGTGTGTGTGTGCTGTTATGTGCGTGCGTGTGTGTATGTTCCGCCGCTGCAGGACCTTGATGCGCTGGTAACTATGCTAGCATGGTTACCAGCGTATCTCGCACAGGAGCCCACACCAGCATACGCCGGCCAGCCCCAGCAATGCGAGGGTATGTGTCGGCTGAGTTTGCGGCGTACGCTGATGTGGGCTTCCGGGGGTACAGTACTCACCTGGGAGTCGTGGCTCCGTGACCGTGTCCGTTCGGGGAATGCGTGGGGGGGGCGGGGCCAGAGCTAGCGTGCATTGCGTGAGGGGGCGGGGCGTGGCCGAGTTGCCAATGCCTGCAGGGTGCTGGGGCGAGAGGCCAATCTGTGGGGGGGGGCAGAGCCTGGGCGAGCGGCCGGCCAATACGTGTGGGGGCGCAGCCTGGGCGAGCAGCCAATCCGTGCGGGGGGCGGGGCCATGGCGAGCCCAGCGGCCAATCAGCTTTGTGTCACCGTAAGGACACAATTTTGAAGCAAGACAGACAGACAGACAGACAGAATAAGGCAATTATATATATAGATATATATACATATACACGGTATGTGTGTGTATATATACATATGTATATATATATATATATATATATATATATATATATATATATCTGTATATATATATATGTGTATATATATATATTTTTTTATTTTTTTTTTAAATTAAATAACCATTAACCCTTTAGTGACCAAGCCATTTTTTTTTTTCAAATCTGACCTGACAGTTTAGTGGCAATAACTCTGCAATGCGATGATTAAGGACAACATCGTCCGAAACATGTTTGCCTTACTTTGAAATACCTCTGCACATTTTTTACCATATCATTTTCCTATGGTTTTAATTAACTTTTTTGGAATAAAATTTGTATGAATTTTTACATCGTTGGACGCTGGATTTTTTTTCGCTTTATCTCAATAACTTTGCAATGTTTCACCATATCCATGAAAATTTTAAATTGTTCTTCATGACACAATATATTTTATGATAATGGTAAATTTAAGTTGATATGTTTTATTTATTTTTGTGTTGATATATAATAAAAAATAAATTGCTAAATGTTTTTTAAAAATTAGCAATTTTCAAACTTTTAATTATTATCCCTTCAATCCAGATAGTGACACCACAAAATAGTTAATAAATTTACCTTGTGTCTGCTGTACATTAGAACCATCTTTAAAATGTTCTGTTATTTTGTTAGGATGTTAAAAGCTTTAAAATTGTAGCAGTCAGTTTATTTTCAAGGAAATTTACAAAACATATTTTTTAGGGAATTATTCAGTTTTGAGGAGAGTTTGGGGAACTTGTATATTAGAAACCCCCCAAAAGTGATTCAATTTTAAAAACAACGCCCCACAGCATATTCAAAACTGCTGTCAGGTAGCTTAATAACCCTTCAGCTGCTTTTCCGGAATGCATGCAAAGTGGCTTGATGGGAAAGATAAATGTTATTTTTACCACCTAAATGTTGCCAACTTCTGAACAGGTCACAATAACCGCCAAACTTTAAGGCCGTTATTTGGCCGTGACTTGCCATGGCATCCATCAGGCCCGCACAAACATGAGTTCAGGATTCCGATAGGGTTAAAGAGGGAGCGCCCATACTCTGTTAACTATCTAGATGGTCACTATAGACAGCAGCATTCTAAGGGGTTCTCATTCCCCATGCGCGCCCCCATAAAAAATAACAAAGTCTATATTCCCCTCGGTTTCTAGTGTGGTTCCAGCAATGTCGGAACTTGTGTTTACGGGACCCAAGTGATATTATTATGACACACAAGTCACACAACCTATCAGCGCTGGCTTCCTTCTCCCTGCTGTCGTACAGTTAAGTAGTTAACAGAAAGTGACCGCCGCCACTCACTTCCTGTAATGACTCCTGCGTCTGAAGTCAGGGAGAAGGAAGCCAACACTGATTAGTTGCGGGGCTCGTGTGTCATAACAATGAGCCCCAGGAACAATGGACCTGTGCCAGCAATGGAGGGGCAAATCTAAAAGGCCTCTGTTGGGAGTCTCAACATGTAAAATGTCAATGCACCTATGATTTCACTGTGTTGAGTGCCCTCACTGGCTGCCGGCAGTGTTTTCTCTGGCTGGTCTCCCCGAGATCAGTGATAGTTTTGTCCGGCAATGGAGGGGAGCATAGGCTTTATTTTTTATAGGGGTGAACATGGGAATGGAGGAAGTATTGTCCAATAAGTGTATACCCCAATAATTTTCAGTTTTTCTGGTCAGCATTTTAGTAGTTTTATGAGCCACAGATAAAAGTGAGCATCCAAAGGGATTAAAAATATATGCTTCCCCACAAGTAAAACTCAGATTCATGCAGATGTCACAGACAGGTTAGAGGAGAGTTTGTGCAGCACATAAAGATGCACACACAATAGCAAGGAAGCAAGTGGGAGTGAGTAGCACTTGCAGTAGAGGAATGCCACCCAAAGTGGTAAGTAAAAGTCACAGCCTGAGTTGGTGATGCTGTATTTGCTCAGTAGACCAGGCAAGTACAGCTTTTACTTAGAAGAATATTGCTATTAGAAGAGGGTGAGGATTGCCATAGCAAAGGGAGTGAAGATTGTTTGTAGAGAATGCATGCTCCATAACAGGCATTCAGATAGTCAGCCAAGAGGGAAGCCACACCAAAGAAGTAAGTAAATTACTATTGTTACAGGATTGCCGCACCAGAAACATCTAGGAGACTGGCAACTGTGTAAGGGACTAAAACATGGTAGACTGCATATATATATATAAGATACTGTAGGACTACTGTAGGACTGCCACTGGAGGGGACTGTGATAGGCTGTGACATGCACTGTGTGCACGGACTCAGCTGTATAGAAAGTGACACAGGGACTCTCCCAGAGGGAAGAAGGTGCTGTTGAAGTGATTGCCAACAGATTGTCATAAATGCCAGTATCAAACATACCTAACAATTTATCCCTATGAGTTTAAGCGGTAGATTTAATGGTGGCTGTCAATACATTACATGGTCAGCTAGTCTTTTGAAAGCCATACAGAGTTTTCAGTAAAATAATTTGTTTGTCTTGAGAGCCGGACCCATACAGATGAGCTGATTTCCGTGTCATCTCTCACATTAACCCTTTCATCGCAATTCAACTCGCTGACTCATCTATTTTTGAGTTTGTGTGAGGAGGTTGTTAAAAAAACAATGACAGAATTGCAGGTTTTAGGGTACAGTTCCACTTGCGCATAGCTTCCGATGCGAGAGCATTGGAAGCAATTTGCTACTGACCCTCTTTTGCGAGCATCAGCCGAAGGTCATACGACTGTGATCCGATCTTGCGATGGTATCACACCTGCGGAGAAGAGGGAGGGAGTACTTTCTCCCCATCTCCTCTGCTGTCTGTCTCTGTGTATATCGCACTGCAGTTGGAATACATGCAAGTGCAGGGCGATGTTTCACATTCATCCATAGACTTGTATGGGGGTGCGTGAGCTGAGAATCACTGCCAAACGCAGCGTGCTGCGATGCACTGGTGCGAGTGCAGTCCGATATTTTATCGGATTGCACTCGTCCATGCAAAACGCAAGTGGCACCGTACCCTCAGTTTCTTTTTATGCTGTTTATCGCAAATTATAAACATTTACATTTCATAAATGGATCAAAATGTTTATGTCAATTCCAGATATTGCAGTTTTTTCTTAAATTTTTTTTTAAGGAAAGTAAAATTTACAGATATCCTTACCTTTTAATTTTTATGTCAATATACTTGGACTTGTTTTGTGTATGGAAAGTTATATTTTTCAAACGTATAATTTTGAGGTGCCAGCCATTGATTAGCTTTTATTAATTTTTGAAGTGATGGAAGAGGGAGCCTATAGAAGGGAAAACCACTATTGCTTTTTGGGTGCTATACAAGTATTTTTTTAATTTTAATAACATATTCTTTGTAACAAATGAGGCAATATCAGTTATGTAAATGCTCTTTTTCATTTCACTACTTTTGCATTATATAAGATGTGGAGACGCGTGGTCAGTGGGTGCTCTCATCCGCTGGCCCAGCCGCCTTTAGAAAGACAGCGTGGCCCAGGGCTCATCCCAACTGAACGCCAACCTCCTTAACCATGGGCGGAACACTACTCAGACAACACAGGGTGAGGGAATCACAATATTAAGACTTTATTGGATCCCCAAACAATTAACGACACATAACATATAACCAGCAAAACACACAAATGTAATAGGCAACAGTGTCTCACCCTTCCGCTGGCTCACCAGGGATTAGAAGGTCCTTGACTCAGAGCTTCCAGGGCTACTTACTCCAATCCAGCAGAACCCCGCTTTTGGCGGGCACCCACCGAGAATGGAATAACGCCAGATTTAGGAAGCTGGCTGAGGTCGTCAAAGTCTGTAGTCAGATGACTGGGTTGTCCCAAGCTGGATTCCTTCCTTATGTAGTCCTTGATATCGCAGCCGAATCCTTGCATTCGATGCTCAAGTCCATATAGTATTATAATCCAGGTTTGGTTATGGCTTGCCAATCGGATCCGCAGGTCCTAGATTGGTAGCATGTAGCAAAAGTCTCTCTGAGCAATGGACAGTCCTTCTTATAACCCTGAGCTCCCCATTCGGACCATTGGGGTCTTCACGATTGGTGGAAAAGACTGGGCTCTTATTGGCTAGATTTCAAGCTATATTCAAATATCCAGAGACAAGGGTGAGACAGGTACGTTACATCACATCTAGCAATTCACTTAGTAATACAATGGGAAGTTCGCATAATTGAGTTATCTAAGTGTCTGGCCTTCAGTGGCCAAAACAATTAATGAGTCAACAAGAGACTTGTAGAAACAATGAGGGATTATACCTCATCTATAAACAAACTATCTTCATGTCTGGCTGAATTTTAAGAAATTTAACCCTTAAGTTGACAGAGTCCAGGTCATCACATAAGAATTCTTTTGTCTTTTTATATTAAACGTTTCTGTAAAAAAATGTTGCTGAATTTTTGGCCCACCGTGGGACTTGAATATATCATTTTTCATTATTTATTTATGACACTGCAGTTTTCTGTTTTGCAGTATATTATTGCTGGTCTGAGCCAATCCATTAGGGCCAGCATTAGGCAAGCCCAGAAAGGATTCTACATATGGCAGACTTAGAGGCCTAATAGGTGACCCTGAGATTGTTGTGCCAGTGTCAATGGAGTTACAAAGAGAGCCCCCTCCCTTACAGACTATAGCATCTATGGGGTCAAATGTTTGAGGTTGAAGTTAGCTTTGATTGTTGTCAATTTATGTATATACAGCTTACACCGACTGCAGATGACTCTTTTGGCAAAGCCATCTCTGCAACATATTTATATGTACACGTATACTATTTTAAGTGTTACAAGAGTAGTTTGGGATGAGATAAATCCAACGAGGATTTCTACTCAAAACTTATATATGCGCCCCTTAGGAAGTCACAGCATATGAAACGTGCGTCAGGGTCGGCATGCAGGATCAGCAGATCATCTACCAAGGTAGTAATCTTATACTTAGATTGCAGTTTTATACGATTGGCTTTCATTGTTTGTCCCTATTTTGATTGCACACAGATCTAAGTTCATATTGCACTGAGACACCTGTGTATTTATTAACATTCCTTTTGCACTTGCACACTTTACATTTAACAGACTATCCTGAAAAAAAATCCTTCTATAGCCACTTTACCTGCTGCTTTTTTGCACTTTATCCAAGCCCTGCCTGTAATATGTGGTAGTATACATGGTCTCATTTGCACTTGTACCTGCTTTGCTGCTGTAAGGGAACATCTCTGTCTATATTTCATACCTAATATTTATTGCATGAATTATTTTAATATTTTTTCCATGAAGTACGATATTTTATCCTCACATTTTGTCTTTGTCACTATCCCCCTTTTGCTGATGTTTGCCTACACTCCTATGGGGATTTTGGATTTGCATATTTTGATACAGTGACTACATACGGAGTTTTTGATTGTTGTGTCAAAACTTATATATATATATATATATATATATATATATAGTAAAATATAATAAAATCAGATTTTAGAGCTGGTCCGAGGTAGATTAACCATGTTCTCAGACTTGATATTTGCATTTCTCTAGTAATAGAGATCGTTTTCTACTTGATACCTGTTTTATCAGTTAAATGTCTTCAGATTTTTATGCTATGATTATTACCAGGACATTGATTTATTTCTATAATGTAATCCAGCTACAGGAGCTTCATGGTATCTGCACACTTTGAGCATTTTCCCTTAGACATTTTGGCAAAGTCCAAAAAGTTCCCATTAGTTTGTTTCATTGTTTTTTACGCCTTTTCTGCACTATATCTATATATATATAATTGCCTTATTCTGTCTCTCTGTCTTTTACGAAAATGACGTCATTACAGTGACAAACCATTGGCCGCTGGGCTCGGCCTGGCCCTGCCCCCCCGCACGGATTGGCAGCTTGGCTCAGCCTGGCCCCGCCCCCCGCACGGCTTGGCCACTCGGCCAGGCCCCGTCCCCGCATGCATTGACCGAATGAGTGAAACCACTAGCTTACCCCGGCTCCCGGCACACGTCTGCCGGAGCCGGCGTAGGCTGGTAACCATGGTACACATCGTGTAACTATAGAAACCGCTTTCCTTAGTTACCCGATGTGTAACATGGTTACTAGCTTACCCCGGCTCCCGGCACACGTCAGCACTGTCGCTTTGAATAGTTACTTACCTTTTCTCCACTTTCTCAGATCCGGCGCGCTCCCGTGCACTGTGTACAGTACAGTGGCCGCGCGACAACCTCCGATCACATGTTGTCATGTGACCGAAGCATGTGACCAGGAAGTTGCGGCGCGGCCACTGTACTGTACCGGGAGCGCGCCGGATGTGTGAAACCATTAGCTTACCCCGGCTCCCGGCACACGTGTGCCAGAGCCAGCGTAGGCTGGTAACCATAGTACACATCGGGTAACTATAGAAACCGCTTTCCTTAGTTACCCGATGTGTAACATGGTTACTAGCTTACCCCAGCTCCTGGCACACGTGTGCCGGAGCACGCTGTTAACCAGTGTGTACACATTGGGTAACTATGGAAACCGCTTTGCATAGTTACCCGAGTCCCCCCCCACACGGATTAGCTGCTCGGCCAGGCCCCGACCCCATTAGATGCTCGGCCTGGCCCCGCCCCCCGCACGCATTCCCTGAACCCACACGGAGCCCCGACTCCCAGGTGACTGCTGCACCCCCGGAAGCCCACACCGGCAACCCAGCCGAGACATACCGTTGCGTTGCTGGGATCGTGCCAGAGCCGGCGTACGCTGGTAAATATGGTACACATCGGGTAACCATGGAAACCACTTTGCTTAGTTACCCGATTGTGTACCTTGGTTACCAGCGTATGCCGGCTCCCTGCCCATTATGATTGTTGCTCTCCCGCTGTCAAATACGCCGATGCGTGCTGCACAGCAGGAGACCAACAAACAAAAAATGAACCAGCACTGTCGCTTTGAATAGTTACCCGATGTGTACCATGCTTACTAGCTTACCCCGGCTCCCGGCACACGTGTACCAGAGCCGGCGTACGCTGTTAACCAGTGTACATGTGACGCCCTGGGCAAGCCAGGGGTCACAGGTCACAACACCACCACACCCCACACTCCAGGTAGGCACATCACAGCTAAACTACAAATCCTTGTTGCCTTCCTCCAGAGGCTGATGATCCACACCAGGGGGTGGGCCAGGCGGTTGGCTCCGCCCACCAAGGAGGTCACAGCTCTGGAGGCGGGAGAAACCGGGCAGTTAAGACCAGGCAGGGCAAGTGTGAGGAGCTAAGTAGAGGAGTTAAGAAAGTGAAAGTAGAAAAGTGGTAAAGGAGAAAAGCAAGCAAAGTGACAAGAAAGAAAGAAAGCCTGAAGGGTCCAGCTTTGTGTAGGGCCAGATCAGCAAGGTCAGCGACGGCGGTGACTGTCTGGAGGGGGACCGTTTGTAAGTTCCTGGAAGGACCCCGTTGGCTGTGTGCCCGGTGGTCTGGAGCAGTGTTCCGAAGGACAGTCAGCACCAGGGCAGGGGCCTCTCGGACCCCGGCAAGGCTAGGAGTCGCCAAATTTGCCGAATCCGTCAGTGAAGGGGACGTAGATCCCCCAACAACCAAGTCCCGATTGAAGGCAATGGCCCAACCCATTACAGGAGAGACACCGCCACCGCCACGGCACCAGTTTCTCAGGGCCAGCGCCTGCGGGCAAAGTGTAGAGCTCCTCCTGCCCAGATTGTAGTCGGGGAGCGGGTAACCGGAGGGAATCCACCGCTACCACAAGTCAACCATAGGTGCAAGGAAGAGGGACATCACCGTCACCTACCGGGAGTGCAGGTGCAGCCGTCTGTGGGACCGTCCTACCAGCCGTTTGGTTTACCGTACAAACTGTGTCCACGTCTCAGGCTGAGTGAGTACCACAGTGCCGCGAGGCACAGCGCTGCCCCCGCGTCCCTGCGCCCGTCGGGTCCCACACCTCACAACCTTCACCGGGCCCCGGGATCACCAACCCCTGCCCACGGAGGGGCAACACAACACCTGGCTGCTCCACATCACCATCCCCGGGAGCCCCGTATTGAGCAGCGGTGGTGAAATCACCACAACCGTGGGTGGCGTCACGGACAATAATCATCCCCACACCCAACAAACACCCCTTTCACTCACGGGCGAGGAGTGCCGCTCGAGAAAACCCCGGGATCCGGCCCACCGCTCGAGCCACCACTGAGCAGCAGCCGCCGGACCCGAGCAGAGGGGGCGAGCGTAGTGTGCTGACACCCTCCTCCCCGCCCGCGACATACACATCGGGTAACTATGGAAACCGCTTTGCATAGTTACCCGATGTGCACCATGGTTACTAGCTTACCCCGGCTCCCTGCCCATTCAGATCGTTGGTCTCCCGCTGTCAAACACGCTGATGCGTGCTGCACAGCAGTAGACCAACAAGCACAAAATTAACCAGCACTGTCTCTTTGCATAGTTACCCGATGTACCATAGTTACCAGCTTACCGACGTACGCTGGTAGCCATGGTACACAATCCTGTAACTATGGAAAGCGCTTTGCTTACTTACCCGAATGTGTACCATGGTTACCAGCTTACCCCGGCTCTCGGCACACGTGTAACCTACATACACATTCTCGACTACCCGATACGTTAGAATCGGGCCACCTTCTAGTTGTATTATATATATCTGTATATTGTATTATTTTGTGCTTGAGGCTCAAACATTGTTCTACATTTGAGGATCATTATGTGAAGTAGATAACAAAGTAATCCAGGACAATTACAACTCAAAGATGTTCTCGCGGGCTTCCATGGTAACTGAACTATGAATAATATCATCTAATACTGTAGTGTGAGTGACTATGAGTAATACTCCGAAGAGCACATCCAAATGATGAACCTATTACCGTACATTTCTCCATATTTTAACATAGGGTTTCTCACAAGGGACTTAATTTGGAGCACTAATGTTGTCTTAGGTAACAAGAAATTTACTAGAGTGAACTGTCAATGTGAAAGGAAACATTTCCACTTTTTTTTATTACCATTGCAACACATTTCTGATCTCCACTTCATCCCATCGTATCCACCATAGGATACACTTCAGGTTAGATTTCCCTCAATCATAGCAATAGGCTCCTACCTTTGCAGCCCATCGTAAATAGTGGATGCATCAACCATTTGGCTCCACAGCATTTTTTTTTTTTTTCATCTTTGCACTTCCAAGAGCAGTAACTTTTTAATTTTACATATGGGAGCTTTTTTTGCCGAATAATTTATATTTCTTAATTTAATCTGTTAACTTATTGTGTAAATTAATAGAATAACAAAAAAATAATTGCGGGGTGGAATTGAAAAAAAAAACAAAAAAAACCCCACACAATTCTGCCATTATCTTTGTATTGGTTTTTACAGTGTTTTAAGAACATTTAAAAACATAAAAACTTCAAAAAATTGGTTTGTGTTGCCTTTTGCCTATAGATTTCAGGAAATAGATCTAATCTTTGTCATTTCACTCCTCTCCAGTCCGTCAACCTGCACACAGTCATAACAGAGGGGCAGGTTTTCATTTTATTGCAGGCAAGGCATGGGTTATTGAAAATGAGAAGGAAGTTCCAGCACTTACAGTGCTGTCAGAATATTGGTGACAAGGAAACACCCCCTTCAAAAGAGTAGATGGAAAGTTACAGAGCATGCGTATTAGACAGTTCATGGACATAATTGATGGGTATGCGCACTAAAAAATATTTATATCTTGTGGGGAAGAAGGGCAGCAAGACCATGCTTTTACTTTGATTTTGAGTGAAATTTCAGGTACGCTTTATCAATCAATATTGACCTCAACACATAGGTAATTACTCAGATGTAGGGGGCGCTCTGTCATCCCTTTGGTGCCCCACGACAATGAAAGTGATTTGCCAAGGCTGTGCCCCTATCAAGCTGAGCAAAAGTTCACAGTAAAATAAAGAAAAAAACAAATGTTTTATTTTCTTCACAAAAAGTTTTATTTTTTATCTTGTAGAGGTGTAATATTATGTACTGTATGTCACACAGTGAATGGCATAAAATAAAAGTTATTTTTTTAAAAATACTCCCCCCACACACCCCCCCAAAAAAAGTCAAGACTATACAGCTACTATAGAAAAAAAAAGTCTAAAGCTGTAGGTGGCAATTAAAATATTAAAATAAACAAAATTGGGTCCTATAATAAAGGGGAAATGGAAAAAACCTCTCTGGTAATGCAGGGGTTACAGCTTACATAAGGTTTACATTTTATTTTCTATAAATAGTGTAAGCAAAGATGATACTCTGTTAAAGAAAAATGCCTCTGTGCCCACTTATCAGACGTCTTGTTTACCATATAACAATCTATCACACGGTCTATAACAGTTAGGCTGGTTTCACACTACGTCTTTTTAACATCCGTTGAAAACGTTATTTTAGCGGAAGTACGGATCCAGTGCAAATGCGTTTTCATTTCAATGCATTTGCAATGGACTCGCGTCCACCTGCGTTCACCTGCGTTTGCGTGCGTTATAGTGCGGATCCGGTGACTTGCAGTTTTTTAACATGTTTCAAAAACGCTACTTGTAGCGTTTTTGAGCTGCGTCAAAATACTGCAAGTCACCGGATCCGCACTATAACGCACGGGAACGCAGGTGAACGCTGGCGTGCTGATAGACAGGATCCTGCTTTTGTACTGAGCATGCCCAGAAAGTACTGAGCATGCCCAGAACCAGTCTCGCGTGATCTGTCTCTCTCTCCTCCTCCCTCCCTCACCCTCTCTCTCTCTATCTCTGTCTTTCCCCCTTCCTCCCTCCCTCCCTCTCCCCCACCTGAGAGCTGCGGACACTCGTAACCAAGGTAAATATCGTGTAACCACTTCTCTTAGTTACCCGATGTTTACGTTGGTTACGCGTGCAGGCAGCCCTGCTCCTAGCAGCTGCAGACACTCGTAACCAAGATAAATATCGGGTATCCAAGGCCGATGTTTACCTTGGTTACCAGCGTCTGCAGCTGTCAGAAGCCGGCTCCCAGTCTAGCTCCCCTCACTCCCGATCACATGACTCCAATGCCCGCCCCTAAACATCCAGTGCAGGATCCTGCAAAATAACAGATGCGTTTGCATACGTTATTTGCTGTAAAAGCAGGATCCGTACTTCCGCTAAAAAAACGTTTTCAACGGATGTTAAAAAGACGTAGTGTGAAACCAGCCTAAGAAAAAGACTGATGGCACATCCTACCTTTCTAATGTGAACAGGTGCAAAATCTTAGCAGTGCAAAGTGCAACTGTCTCCTTTTTGTTACCATGTTTCATGTCCAGTTTGCACCTTGAGTCCACCGAACATTTTGGCTTGTACCGTCGGAGTGGTCTTCTCTTCTTCCACCTCCACTGTATTTATCACTGCCTCTAGGAACGCTTCCATGTCCTCAGACGAGAACTAATGTTTTTTATGGTCTAGTTTAAGGTCTAGGATCGAGGTTAAGTGCCCTTCCTCCAGCATCCCTTCTGAGATAGATGCTTGACCTTTGTGGGAGTCGGATTCCTTTACTAGGCTAATCTTCCTTTTCTTAGACACCAAAGTACCCAGAGACATTGACTGGGCAAAAAAGGCTAGAAACGACAATCTCCTGACGTACCATCCCCTTGATATCTCCTATCAAAGAGGGTTGCTCCTCTTTAACAATGTTATCTGTACAAGTCTGGCATAATCGTTTCTTATGCGAAGGCAGGATCCTCTTAGAACAAATGGCACATTTCTAACTTGGAGTCATCTGCAACTGGTAGTCCAAAGTATGATGTTTCCACCCCTATGTTTCACGGTTCGGATAGTGTTCTTAGGGGTTTTACTCATCTTTTTTTCTTCCTCCAAACACAGCGAGTGGAGTTGATACCACAAACTTATATTTTGAAAAAAAGGAAACCAGCACGATCTGAAATTGGCATGCATCATATAAAAAGTGAAAATTCACAAATTTATTCCAACTGTACTATAATAAAAAAAATGAGATTTTTAGCAAATAATTGATCAATTTTTTGAGCCACCCCTGCCAACGTCACGGCAAATCGCAATAGGGGGGTCCTACTCTACATTCTGTATTTCATGTGCCATGCGGCCTCCTAGATAAAGTTAAAAGCAGAACCATAATGGAGCACACATACCTGCAACCTGTATATAGCCGCTTCCATGCTGCAAAAAAGGCACTTGTGGATAGAGACCAGCCCAGGTCCCAGCATGTGGAGCAAGCCCTACACATACCAGGACTATATCAGAACTGATCCTCCCAGTGTCAAACAGCAACCATTGATTAAGGCGGACCAGATCCAAGAATGGTGCTTAATTAGCATTGCCTGTGGAAAGGGGTGAGGTAACTGAGTCTGAACAGCTACCAACAGGAGGAATATAGTGCAAACCAAAATCAGGCGTGCGTGGTATGGTGTTGGTCAGACACCAGATTTGTAGCATAACTACGGTCAAAACAGAGAAAAAAAGGAAACCAGCACGATCTGAAATTGGCATGCATCATATAAAAAGTGAAAATTCACAAATTTATTCCAACTGTACTATAATAAAAAAAATGAGATTTTTAGCAAATAATTGATCAATTTTTTGAGCCACCCCTGCCAACGTCACGGCAAATCTCAATAGGGGGGTCCTACTCTACATTCTGTATTTCATGTGCCATGCGGCCTCCTAGATAAAGTTAAAAGCAGAACCATAATGGAGCACACATACCTGCAACCTGTATATAGCCGCTTCCATGCTGCAAAAAAGGCACTTGTGGATAGAGACCAGCCCAGGTCCCAGCATGTGGAGCAAGCCCTACACATACCAGGACTATATCAGAACTGATCCTCCCAGTGTCAAACAGCAACCATTGATTAAGGCGGACCAGATCCAAGAATGGTGCTTAATTAGCATTGCCTGTGGAAAGGGGTGAGGTAACTGAGTCTGAACAGCTACCAACAGGAGGAATATAGTGCAAACCAAAATCAGGCGTGCGTGGTATGGTGTTGGTCAGACACCAGATTTGTAGCATAACTACGGTCAAAACAGAGAAAAAAAGGAAACCAGCACGATCTGAAATTGGCATGCATCATATAAAAAGTGAAAATTCACAAATTTATTCCAACTGTACTATAATAAAAAAAATGAGATTTTTAGCAAATAATTGATCAATTTTTTGAGCCACCCCTGCCAACGTCACGGCAAATCTCAATAGGGGGGTCCTACTCTACATTCTGTATTTCATGTGCCATGCGGCCTCCTAGATAAAGTTAAAAGCAGAACCATAATGGAGCACACATACCTGCAACCTGTATATAGCCGCTTCCATGCTGCAAAAAAGGCACTTGTGGATAGAGACCAGCCCAGGTCCCAGCATGTGGAGCAAGCCCTACACATACCAGGACTATATCAGAACTGATCCTCCCAGTGTCAAACAGCAACCATTGATTAAGGCGGACCAGATCCAAGAATGGTGCTTAATTAGCATTGCCTGTGGAAAGGGGTGAGGTAACTGAGTCTGAACAGCTACCAACAGGAGGAATATAGTGCAAACCAAAATCAGGCGTGCGTGGTATGGTGTTGGTCAGACACCAGATTTGTAGCATAACTACGGTCAAAACAGAGAAAAAAAGGGGAAACCAGCACGATCTGAAATTGGCATGCATCATATAAAAAGTGAAAATTCACAAATTTATTCCAACTGTACTATAATAAAAAAAATGAGATTTTTAGCAAATAATTGATCAATTTTTTGAGCCACCCCTGCCAACGTCACGGCAAATCTCAATAGGGGGGTCCTACTCTACATTCTGTATTTCATGTGCCATGCGGCCTCCTAGATAAAGTTAAAAGCAGAACCATAATGGAGCACACATACCTGCAACCTGTATATAGCCGCTTCCATGCTGCAAAAAAGGCACTTGTGGATAGAGACCAGCCCAGGTCCCAGCATGTGGAGCAAGCCCTACACATACCAGGACTATATCAGAACTGATCCTCCCAGTGTCAAACAGCAACCATTGATTAAGGCGGACCAGATCCAAGAATGGTGCTTAATTAGCATTGCCTGTGGAAAGGGGTGAGGTAACTGAGTCTGAACAGCTACCAACAGGAGGAATATAGTGCAAACCAAAATCAGGCGTGCGTGGTATGGTGTTGGTCAGACACCAGATTTGTAGCATAACTACGGTCAAAACAGAGAAAAAAAGGAAACCAGCACGATCTGAAATTGGCATGCATCATATAAAAAGTGAAAATTCACAAATTTATTCCAACTGTACTATAATAAAAAAAATGAGATTTTTAGCAAATAATTGATCAATTTTTTGAGCCACCCCTGCCAACGTCACGGCAAATCTCAATAGGGGGGTCCTACTCTACATTCTGTATTTCATGTGCCATGCGGCCTCCTAGATAAAGTTAAAAGCAGAACCATAATGGAGCACACATACCTGCAACCTGTATATAGCCGCTTCCATGCTGCAAAAAAGGCACTTGTGGATAGAGACCAGCCCAGGTCCCAGCATGTGGAGCAAGCCCTACACATACCAGGACTATATCAGAACTGATCCTCCCAGTGTCAAACAGCAACCATTGATTAAGGCGGACCAGATCCAAGAATGGTGCTTAATTAGCATTGCCTGTGGAAAGGGGTGAGGTAACTGAGTCTGAACAGCTACCAACAGGAGGAATATAGTGCAAACCAAAATCAGGCGTGCGTGGTATGGTGTTGGTCAGACACCAGATTTGTAGCATAACTACGGTCAAAACAGAGAAAAAAAGGAAACCAGCACGATCTGAAATTGGCATGCATCATATAAAAAGTGAAAATTCACAAATTTATTCCAACTGTACTATAATAAAAAAAATGAGATTTTTAGCAAATAATTGATCAATTTTTTGAGCCACCCCTGCCAACGTCACGGCAAATCTCAATAGGGGGGTCCTACTCTACATTCTGTATTTCATGTGCCATGCGGCCTCCTAGATAAGATTTGCCGTGACGTTGGCAGGGGTGGCTCAAAAAATTGATCAATTATTTGCTAAAAATCTCATTTTTTTTATTGTAGTACAGTTGGAATAAATCTGTGAATTTTCACTTTTTATATTATGCATGCCAATTTCAGATCATGCTGGCTCCCCTCTCTCTCTGTTTGGTCGTAGTTATGCTACAAATTCTGGTGGCCGGTCACCACCATGCCATGCATGCCTGATTTTGGTTTGCTATGTATTCCTCCTGTTGGTGGCTGTTCAGATTCAGTTACCTCACCCCTTTCCACAGGCAATGCTAATTAAGCACCATCTTGGATCTGGTTCGCCTTTATCAATGGTTGCTGTTTGGCACTGGGAGGATCAGTTCTGATATAGTCCTGGTATGGTGCAGAGCTTGCTCCACATGCTGGGACCTGGGCTGGTCTCTATCCACAAGTGCCTTTTTTGCAACATAGAAGCGGTTATATACAGGTTACAGGTATGTGTGCTCTATTATGGTTCTGCTTTTAACTTTATCTAGGAGGCCGCATGGCACATGAAATACAGAATGTAGAGTAGGACCCCCCTATTGAGATTTGCCGTGACGTTGGCAGGGGTGGCTCAAAAAATTGATCAATTATTTGCTAAAAATCTCATTTTTTTTATTGTAGTACAGTTGGAATAAATCTGTGAATTTTCACTTTTTATATTATGCATGCCAATTTCAGATCATGCTGGCTCCCCTCTCTCTCTGTTTGGTCGTAGTTATGCTACAAATTCTGGTGGCCGGTCACCACCATGCCATGCATGCCTGATTTTGGTTTGCTATGTATTCCTCCTGTTGGTGGCTGTTCAGATTCAGTTACCTCACCCCTTTCCACAGGCAATGCTAATTAAGCACCATCTTGGACCTGGTTCGCCTTTATCAATGGTTGCTGTTTGGCACTGGGAGGATCAGTTCTGATATAGTCCTGGTATGGTGCAGAGCTTGCTCCACATGCTGGGACCTGGGCTGGTCTCTATCCACAAGTGCCTTTTTTGCAACATAGAAGCGGTTATATACAGGTTACAGGTATGTGTGCTCTATTATGGTTCTGCTTTTAACTTTATCTAGGAGGCCGCATGGCACATGAAATACAGAATGTAGAGTAGGACCCCCCTATTGAGATTTGCCGTGACGTTGGCAGGGGTGGCTCAAAAAATTGATCAATTATTTGCTAAAAATCTCATTTTTTTTATTGTAGTACAGTTGGAATAAATCTGTGAATTTTCACTTTTTATATTATGCATGCCAATTTCAGATCATGCTGGCTCCCCTCTCTCTCTGTTTGGTCGTAGTTATGCTACAAATTCTGGTGGCCGGTCACCACCATGCCATGCATGCCTGATTTTGGTTTGCTATGTATTCCTCCTGTTGGTGGCTGTTCAGATTCAGTTACCTCACCCCTTTCCACAGGCAATGCTAATTAAGCACCATCTTGGATCTGGTTCGCCTTTATCAATGGTTGCTGTTTGGCACTGGGAGGATCAGTTCTGATATAGTCCTGGTATGGTGCAGAGCTTGCTCCACATGCTGGGACCTGGGCTGGTCTCTATCCACAAGTGCCTTTTTTGCAACATAGAAGCGGTTATATACAGGTTACAGGTATGTGTGCTCTATTATGGTTCTGCTTTTAACTTTATCTAGGAGGCCGCATGGCACATGAAATACAGAATGTAGAGTAGGACCCCCCTATTGAGATTTGCCGTGACGTTGGCAGGGGTGGCTCAAAAAATTGATCAATTATTTGCTAAAAATCTCATTTTTTTTATTGTAGTACAGTTGGAATAAATCTGTGAATTTTCACTTTTTATATTATGCATGCCAATTTCAGATCATGCTGGCTCCCCTCTCTCTCTGTTTGGTCGTAGTTATGCTACAAATTCTGGTGGCCGGTCACCACCATGCCATGCATGCCTGATTTTGGTTTGCTATGTATTCCTCCTGTTGGTGGCTGGTCAGATTCAGTTACCTCACCCCTTTCCACAGGCAATGCTAATTAAGCACCATCTTGGATCTGGTTCGCCTTTATCAATGGTTGCTGTTTGGCACTGGGAGGATCAGTTCTGATATAGTCCTGGTATGGTGCAGAGCTTGCTCCACATGCTGGGACCTGGGCTGGTCTCTATCCACAAGTGCCTTTTTTGCAACATAGAAGCGGTTATATACAGGTTACAGGTATGTGTGCTCTATTATGGTTCTGCTTTTAACTTTATCTAGGAGGCCGCATGGCACATGAAATACAGAATGTAGAGTAGGACCCCCCTATTGAGATTTGCCGTGACGTTGGCAGGGGTGGCTCAAAAAATTGATCAATTATTTGCTAAAAATCTCATTTTTTTTATTGTAGTACAGTTGGAATAAATCTGTGAATTTTCACTTTTTATATTATGCATGCCAATTTCAGATCATGCTGGCTCCCCTCTCTCAAACTTATATTTTGGTCTCATCGGACCACATGACCTTCTCTGGATATTCCAGATAGTCATTTGAGCACTTCAAATGGGCCTGGACATGTGCTGTCGTGAGCATGGGGAACTTGCATGCCCTGCAGGATTTTAATCCATGACGGTGTAGTGTGTTACCAACAGTAATCTTTCAGACTGTTGTCCCAGCTCTCTTCAGGTCATTGACGAGGTCCTCCAGTGTAGATCTGGGCTGATTCATAATTTTTCTCAGATTCATTATTACCCCTCAACGCGAGATCTTGCATGGAGCCACAGACCGAGTAAGACAGTTATCTTGTGTTTCTTCTATTTTCTAATAATTGTGCCAACAGTTGTTGCCTTCTCATCAAGCTGCTTGCCTATTGTCCTGTAGCCCATCCCAGCGTAATGCAAGTCTACAATTTTGACCCTGGCATCCTTAGACAGCTCTTTGGTCTTAACCATGCTGGAGAGGTTGGAGTGTGATTGATTGTGTTAACAGGTATCTTGAATACAGGTAACGAGTTCAAACAGGTGCAATTAATACAGGTAATGAATGCAGAGTAAAGAAAAAATAACAGGTCTGTGAGAGTCAGAATTCTTGCTGGTTGGTCGGTAATCAAATACTTATTTTCATGCAATAAAATGCAAATTATTTATTTAAAAATCAAACAATGTGATTTTTTGTTGATTTTTATTTTTTTGGGATTCTGTCTGTCACAGTTGAAGTGTACCTACGATAAAAATTACAGACCTCTCCATTTTTTGTAGGTGGGAAAACTTGCAAAATAGACAGTATCAAATACTTGTTTTCCCCACTGTATAGTTTGGATATTCTTGGCTTTGGCAATGAACAGAAAATTATGAACTGGGATACTAACATTGAGGGGAATTTATCATTTACTCTTGCAGTTTATGGTGTTTTTGATAATGGTAATAAAAGACATGAAAGCCATGGAGTTTTTTTTTAAATATAAGAAAAGCTCAAAAAAACTCCACTATAATAGAGGATGATATTATTTTTATGTATTGTACAATGTAACCTAGAGCTTCTGGATATTCGGAAGGTCAATTTTCATTAAATGTCAAGAGCTGAATTGTGATATTCAACCCTGACATTTTATTTCTCTACAATTGGAAATGTTATTTGCTTTCCTGACAAGTCTAAGTAAATACAATTAACCATTAAATAATGTCTAGAGCATCTTCTCTTAGAACTCTGCATTTTGCCTGTCCTTCTGTTATACCTCCAGAAAATATGGGAATAAATTGACAACAGGGTGGTGCCAATCGCTTTTTTAATGGGCAAGTCTGACTGTGCCAAATAATTCATTCACATGGTTTTAATGTGGCTCTATAATCTAGAGGCAGTGGTGTACCTCAACTACTTTGGGATTCTTGGCAACAAGGGACAACACCACCATCAGAAAAGCAGTAAGGTCATTCAGTAGTGGCTGTATAAATCTATATTCATTAGGTTCTCACTAGAGGTGTCTATCTAAATCCATTGAGCTGCCCCTAGTAGTGGCTGTATAAATTGTGTAGGGAATTCGCTCTGACAGGCAATGGCAGAGATGAAGTAAAGAGGCACACACAGATTTTCAGTCTAAAAAAATTCTGTGTTTCATTCACACTGATTGCAAACAGAAAAGCATAGCCTTATCTCAGACAGCTATGCAAAGGAAAAGTCCAACTTGTCAAACAGCATAGCAAAGGTCTCGGATATGCCAGTCCATTCGGGTATGTTTTTCCCACAAAACCTGCTTCAGCTTTCCAGCCTAACCACCCACACACTGAAGAGTTAGAGCTATCCATTTATGCTATCCTAATTTTGAAGCTGTGCACCTCCGGCATTGCCACAAAAACCCAACTTGCAGAGACGGTCCAAGCCAGGTTTGACCTCCTTCCCTGCTGCTCACCAGTGTGAATGGCATTTGCTGGGAGAAATATATCTTCCATCCAGCACCACACCCTTCACTGTGTTGCATACCCCCCTCTCTGTTCAAACCTGAGGGAGTGGACACATGTCAAATAGTGAACTCAGGACAGGGCATCTGCATTCCCCTGTACCTTGCCTGCCCAATGTGCCACTGTAAACTTGAAATTTTGCAGGGACAGGAACCACCTGGTGACCAGACCATTCCTCTCTTTGGCTTGACTCAGAAACATAAGAGGGGAATGATCGGTCATCAATCAGAATGTCCTCCCCAGCAAATAATAGCGGATAGACTTGGGTGCCTACTTAATAGCAAGCCATTCTATTTCCACCATACTGTACCTGGTTTTGGCTGGGGTAAGCTTTCAGCTCAGGAAAACGGGGATGCTTGTCCCCGTTAATCTCCTAAGACAGCACTGAACCTACACTCACCTCCGATGCGTCTGTCTGCATGATAAACTCTCTTTTGAACTCAGCCGTATTCAGAACAGGTGTTCCACACGACAAGGACTTCAATGACACAAAAGCCTCCTCAGCCTGATCATGCCAGCAAACTATTAAGGACTTCTTCCCTTGTAGACAGTTCTTCAGTGGAGGCAACAGTTTGGCAATGTTAAGAATAAACCGCCTGTAATATCTGACTAACCAGAAGAAAGCTTTTACTTGCTTCGTTGTGAGGGGATGGAGCCAGATCTGAATCTCCTCCCTTTGCTTACTTGGGGTTTGATGACTCCATGCCCAATTACATACCCTATGGGCTGAGTCTCTTCCACCCCTAAGATACATTTTTTTGAATTGGCGGTTAGCCCCGCTTGTTGATGACAATCTACTACTGCCTGAACCTTTGATGAGTGGCTCTCCCAATCTGCACTAAATACTACAGTGTCACTGCAGTATGCTGCTGAAAATCGGCGATGGGGACCATTGATGATGGCATCCATTAACCGTTGGAATGTTGCTGGTCCGCCATGCAAGCCGAAAGGTAACATCTTATGCTGATACAGCCCTTCGGGAGCTACAAAGGCCCTTCTTCTTGGCAGCCTCCATCAGGGGCCCCTGCCAGTACCTCTTTATGAAGTCCAGGGTCAAAAAGTACTGCGCTTTCCTTAACCTCTCCATTAACTCGTCCACCCAAGACATGAGGTAGACATCAAATTTTGATATTTCATTGAGTTTCCGGAAGTCTTTACAGAACTGTAGCATTCTATCTGATTTACGTGCTAGGACTATCGGGCTAGCCAACTCACTCTGGGACTCCTCAACTACTCCTAACTGTAGCATTGATTTAACCTCCCCTGAGATGGCTTGTCGCCGACCCTTAGTCCCCAATATGGCTTTAATCAGACTTTAGCCTCGGGCTCATTGATGATGTCATGTTGAATTACAGAGGTTCATCCAGGGAGTTCGGAGAAGACATCTGTATTCCGACTAACGTACTCCTGGACCTACTGAACCTGTTTAAGGGACAAAGTTTCAGTTATTTTTACTATGACAGAAGCTCCTTCCAAAACCACTGGAGATAACTGAGCCTTCCCTACAAGAAACACAGGTACCGGATTATGCCCACCAAGGCTATCCATATTGTTTCAGGGCTTCAGCAAACTAATATAGTAGACCTGTTCTGATTTTCTTTGCCCCGGTTGGTGTACCTTGTAGTTTGCTGGCCTCATCTTCTCTATTATCTCATAGGTTCCCTGTCACCTTGCAAGGAATTTTCCGTCTATGATAGGCACAAGTACTAGCACCCGATTCTGTATAAAAAGTTCTCACAGGTGATGCCCAGTTGTAGACCCAACTCTGAGCCAATTGTGCAGCCTCAATTTGCTCCCGTACAATTATCAGAACTGTCTACATTCTTTCCTGCACTTTAGTGACATGTTCTATCAAACTGTTATGTGCCGATGTCGCTTTAGCTACTTTTAGCAACCCCTAGTAGGTTTGAGGATGGTAGACTGACGTGCGCAAACGTTTAACATTTAACAACCTGTAAAGTGCCTTCATGATCTTGGACGTAAAGGGCGTTCCCTGATCGGTTAAAATCTCTTTAGGAATCCCCACTCGAGAGAACATGACCATGAGTTCTTTGGCTATGAGCTTAGCCGACGTATGACAGAGAAACTGCTTCAGGTTAGTGGGTGGCATAATCGAGAACTACTAGGATATGCTGGTGACCCCTTGTGAACTTATTTACCGGACGCACCAAATCCATGGCAACATAATGGTAGCTTTATAATAGGCAGAGATACCAAGGGGCATTGAAAATGTGGCTGGGGACTGGTAACTTGACTCACTGGATAGGAGTCACAATACAGTTTCACTTCTTGGAAGGCTCTGGGCTAGTAAAACCACTGCAGAATTTGGTCTATGGTTTTCTTATATGTGTCAATGGTCAAGTCTATTATCAGCCTTCAATAAACCTGCGGCAACAATTGTTCTACCATCTCACCACGTATTTTATTAACTCATTGTACCAGGTCATGGGTCACCTGAAAGCGCGTAAACATGGCTTCTGCCTTGAGTTGTTGGGGTTCCCCATCAACAATTACCACATTTACCCTGGCCTGGGACAAAGTAGGGTCTCTGAGTTGTGCTGCACCAAAATTGACCCGAGACATTTAAGTCTGACAATTCAGGTCCAAGCAGTAAGTCCTCTATTTCCCCAGCCAACACTTTCATGGAACAGGTCTCCCTCTCCTACACCATATTGGAGGTTACCCCTACAGCTGACACAACCTATTCGGGGCCACAAGCCTTTTCCACCCCTTCTGAACATTCCTTGGCTTTTACCAATGCAAACTCATGTTCACCGGGTGCATAACCATTGGTCATAGTGCAGAGGATAGTGGGTAGTCATTCCCAATTATCAGTACAGATTTGCAACCACCCCTACCTCATTGTCTCCCAGGTGGGTGTATTTTTCATCATTAGGGTGGTGGGCTATACAGTACATGCACAACACACAAAACTTCTGGCCAGTAAGCTTGGTGGGTTGCATCAGGTTATCTCGCATCAAGGTCACAAGGCTCCCTGAGTCAAGTAGGTTCACAGAAAGGGTGCCCTCTACTTCAAAATGATAAATATCACTGGTTTCATCTGGGGTGCCAGTTGCACAGATCCTTTTAGCATATAGGGACTGACGGTACCCATGGGCTCAGCCAGTTGGCTCTTACATGGCCAGCATCTGGCATTGCCAGCAGAAAATGGGGGCCCATTTCCCCCAGAAAAATCTTGAGCATTCCTCCTGAACTCTGTTTGACAGGTTGGGGGCTTACCTGCCAATCTCTCTGGAGCTCCTTGGTAGCCCCATATCGCTCCATAAGGTGCACCATCTTCAGCGCATTATTAGTGGACACATGTCCAACCCAGCACTGGAGGGGGTGAGGTAAGGCCCTCCAGAACTTATCAGCTACTATGTGGTCCCTCATGGCCATGGCAAACAATACTTCGGGCTACAACCACTTCTTTAACAGGTGTAGCAAGTCATAACATTGGGATCCGGCCTGCTTGGAAGGGTTAAACCCACTGGGCCCGAACTAACACATTTACACCTACTGTAGTTGTGCCAGGATCTGATCCTTGACGACTGCGTAGTTCCGCTACTTGTTCGGACGGCAGATCACGATAGGTCTTCTGGAGTCGTGATGCCAGAAACAAAGCGATGACGTCTGTCCATTGGTCCCTGAGTAGACCCTCCCTCTTTGAAATATGTCCAAATAGGACTCAATGACATAATTGTTCTCCATTTTGGGGATAGCAATACGGACCTGCTTCAGCTTTCCAGCCAAACCACGTACACACTGAGAAGTTAGGGCTGTCTATTTATGCTGTCCTAATCCTGCAGCTGTACACCTTGGACATTGTCCAAAAACCCCAAACTAGCATAGAAGGCCCAGGCCAGGTTTGACCTCCATCCCTGCTGCTCACCAGTGTGAAAGGCACTTGTTGGGAGAAAAATACCTTCCATCCAGCACCTTCACGGTGTTACAACTGATATGTACTTATCAACCCTTAGTGGTGGTTGTATAAATTCCTGACCTCCCTCTTTATTCTTGTAGTGGTGTCCAAATAAATTCATATGCAATAATCTCCTCTTAGTGGTGGCTATATAAATCTATATGTGCTGAACTCCCTCTAGTAATGGGTCTATAAAGCCATTTACTCTGCATTCCCTTTAGTGGATTGTATAAATCCCTATGTGCTGTGCTCCCCCTAGTGGTGGCTGTATAAACGTATATGCATTGAGCTCCCTCTAGAGGTGGCCATAAAAACTAATATGTACTAAACTCCCTCTAGTGGTGGTTGTATAATTATAGATGCACTGAGATCCCCCTAGTAGCAGCTATCTGTAGCTCCCCCTAGCTAGTAGTAACTATGTAAATCCCGTTTCCCCATTTTGGTGTTTGTAGGCAACAAGAGTTTTATTATTTACAACGTGAAGAGTAGAAGGGAATTTGTTAAAGGGGTTGTAACATCGACTCTTTTTAGGGACACACAGCTCCTTTATGTCATGTCTCCACCAGAGTCCTCTCCTGCGACTTCTGCTTCGATCACCAGATGCCGCCGTATTTCTGCTGTAGGCAATGCTAGTAATGAGGGAGGAGGCAGTAGTACCCGTGGCTCTGGTGGGTTTAGGCACCACCCACTCACCTCACTAAGCTGGGTTTCACTAGGACCTGCAGTACCGCTGGCTGACTGTGGTGGCGTGTGCCTTCCAGCTGAAGTTACGACCTTTCAGCCAGGGCCAATGGAAGGCACTACACCCTTCTTATTTGTTCTCCAGTCTGCTGGTCACTGCCAGATATAGTCTTGTGGTATTCCTGCTGTGTCTCTGGTTCACACCTTACTATTGATCCATGTGTTTTGACCTCAGACTGTGTAGTGACCAGAAAAGCCACTACTAATCTGTGTTCTGTATTATCTATGTGATTACATTTGTGACACTTATTCCCCACCTTGGGAGGAGGTAAATTATTTAGTACTGCGCTGCCCTCTACTGCTTTGGTTTGGTATTGCAATTGATTTGAAAGCAAGGAAGTGGCTGTTGGGGGCGGAGCTTGAGGAGGCAGTTGAAAGAAAAACCTGTTAGATGCGGTTGAGTTGCTGTGATGCAAGAAAAAAAAAAAAAAGAGACCTCCATTGAGATATGCGGGGAGTGTAATTATCACCCTATTCAGATCACCCAGTTTCTGCAACAACAAAGTACTGAAAAACACAGTTAATCCAATTGATAGTGACATCCATCCTCCCAAGGCCGGGATAGGAAAAACGCTTGAACTGTTTAAGAGAACTCTTTATTTATTGCTAAAAAATGACTGTCTATTGGAAATGGAAAAAGCAACTTTGATTGACTAAAGATTGGTTACAAGATTTAAGTAAAGTTCCTTATTCATGTTTTTACAGAACCCTTGGTGTCTGTCTTCCTTCAGCGGCCTTATACCTGGCAGATATCACCACGACTCATAGTCTCCTATCTCTGTTATTTTTCTCTTCATAATTTGCCACCTAACCTAGGGATTTGCTGCAGCCATCGGAGACACCGTGACCTGAACATCTTCTAAGGTAGTAGGCCCGGCTTCTCACAAGGCGGTGCGACAAATTACAAGTGGCGTCACGAACAGGATGAATCTTATGTGCCTGCATGTACTGCTGTACACCAGATGAGGATTCACTAACTGTCATCATATGTAAAAATACGGCTCAACGGTGAGTTGAAAAAAAAACCCAAAAAACTATACACACCTGTATATTGACAGTGAACAGGTGAAACTCACAATGGCAGACGTGAATGAGAATGAGACCCTTTGCAACAGCACTTCTGATAAAGCCTCCACTGCATTTATGCCTTTCACCATGCCTTATTATTTGGGAGCTCCCTGGATGTCACATTATAATGGGGAGACAAAATACATTATGAGACTTTAGAGAAAAAAAAAATGACTGCTTTTTTTCGCTTGTACCCCATGGTAAGTGGTCAACTCCAGGGTGCACCTTTGAGAGAAATCAAGTCCTGGCCCAGAGCTCAGAAAAGGACTGTAGAACAAATCCTGGAGCGGTTAGAAAGCATATTTGAGGTCCACGCCGCATCTAAGTTCAAAATGCGTTTCTTTAGCAAAAAACAAGAAGTTAATGAGTCTTTACGAGACTATGCTTTCTCCTTGAAAGAAGCTTGGAGGGCCATCGTACACGTAGAGCCACAGGAAGCTAGGATTGCAGATGAAGTACTGAAAGAGCAGTTTATTGAAGGGTCTGCCACAGAAACCCTAGGCAGTCAACTAAAAATGTTAG
Source organism: Anomaloglossus baeobatrachus (assembly GCF_048569485.1). Lineage (NCBI taxonomy): Eukaryota > Metazoa > Chordata > Amphibia > Anura > Aromobatidae > Anomaloglossus > Anomaloglossus baeobatrachus. Next base: position 115,707,268 of record NC_134358.1, on the reverse strand, counting down.
CTCTCCAGCATTCAGATAGTTCCTTCCAGGAATTCAAGGAACTAGCTATTCAGATTTTAGGAAGAGAATTTCGACCAGCGACTAAAAAACTTCAGCTATCCACCTTTGCTAGTGATACATCAGTTCAATCTTTGCCTAATTGTCCAAGTGGTAGCGCCCCGCTATCGCAAGCCGCCTAAACGCAGGCTCCAAATGCTAATACTATGATGGAATTACAGAAGCAAATGGCCGAGTTAGCTAGCAGACTAGCTGAGGTCTGCAAGAAAATAGAAAGACTAGAGGTTCCACTACTAGAATCTGCTCCCAGAACCCAAATGGGACTCCCTACTAACCGCCTTAGCCAAGAATATCAGACCCCATCTGGGAGACGATCCACTGACCGTTTTGACAAGCAGGGTAAGCCAATCTGCAGACATTGTCATCGCACTGGACATTTGGAACGTCAATGTTGGCGTTTAAAAGAGCAATCCCCGAGGCAGAGGACCACTCCTCGGGAGGAAAGACGATAGGTCCTGAAAATGTTACTTGGTTTTGCAAATATGTAGGACCTCGTCCAGAAGTGACCATTCGCATCAATGAAGTCCCATTTACAGCACTGTTAGACACTGGCTCCCAGGTCACAATAGCCAAGGACACCTTTGAAAGACATTGGGACCCTAACCTCCTTATGCAGCCTCCAGATCAGTGGTTAGATGTTATAGCCACTAATGGACAGTCTGTACCAATAACAGGGTATTGGGAACCCATAATTTGTGCAGGAGAAATCCAGCTTCCACAACAGGGAGTTCTGGTTATAAATATCCCAGAAAAACCAAACACCTCTGTAATCCTAGGTATGAATGTCCTGCGCAACTGCTATGGTGAAATGTTAGAGGCTCTTCACAAATCTGTACCTACGGCATCACAAGCACAGCAAAAGAGTATTGCACAGCGTCAGTTCAGTAATCCTCAAGGTGAAATCTGCCGTGCCCGCATCTTCGATGTACGTCCTGTCATTTTGCAACCCAACACTGAAACTATGCTGTGGTGTCGTGCTCGACCAGGGATCCAAGGACAAGACTATCATGCCCTAGTAGAATCCTTACCCATGGCAGAACATCCTACGCTTATGACCGCAAGATGTCTCATTATTGTATCTGCAGGAAGGGTACCAATTCGTATGCTAAACCTAGGTGACACTGCAGTGGAACTGAGAAGGTACTATCCTGTAGCTCAATTATCCATAATTTCCTACCAGGATGTAGTGAGCCCCACTCGAAAAGAAGTCCATCAGGCGACTCAAGTATTGGAGGGAAACAATGAAGCTCTGGAAACTCCGTGGTGGTCTAACATACATGTAGGAGAGGTCACCACCCCAACTAAACAAATTAAAAAAGTACTGAAGCTTGTTCAAGAATTCCACCAAGCCTTTAGTAAACATCCTATGGATTATGGTAAAGTACGAGAGAACGCATACCATCCCCACTGGTTCTCATCCTCCCTTTAAAGAGTGGTACAAACCTATTCCACCGACCTCGTATCAGCCTGTAAAAAAAAATTATCCAAGAAATGAAAGATGCTGGAGTAATCCGAGAAAGCCACAGCCCCTGGGCTGCACCTGTAGTTTTGTTGAAGAAGAAAAAAAAAAAAAGACGTCAGTATTCGATTCTGCGTGGACTATCGCAAGATAAATAGCATTACCCATAAAGATGCAACACATTACCGCGCATTGAAGAATCACTAACAGCTCTAGGGTCTGCTGCATATTTCTCCACCTTAGATTTAACATGTGGATACTGGCAAGTGCCTAGGTCAGAGGAAGATCGTGAGAAAACAGCGTTTACCTCCCCAATGGGCCTTTCAGTTTAATGACATGCCTTTCGGACTCTAATGCCCCAGGGACAATTCAAAGGCTAATGGAACGTTGTTTGGGCCACAAAAATTTTGAGACTGTTTTGCTTTATCTGGACGATGTCATTGTCTACTCCAAATCTTATGATGACCACTTACAGCACCTGGCAGAAGTGCTCCAGATTCTCATTAAAAACGGCCTTAAAGTCAAACCCTCAAAGTGTCACTTATTACAGACCCAAGTAGGCTACTTAGGACATGTCGTGAGTGCTGAAGTCGTAAGACCTGATCCAGACAAAACCGCTGTGGTCAGGGATTGGCCCACACCCCCTACCGTGAAAGAAATCCGGAGTTTCTTAGGTTTTACAGGCTACTATAGACGCTTTATACCTAACTATACCCAAATTGCTGCACCACTGCAAGAGCTTTTACGTGGTCATCCACAAAAGGAAGGAAAGAAATCCATTGTTAACCACTGGACAGAAGAGCAAGAAGTTGCCTTTCAACAGCTCAAAAAGAAGCTTACTACTCCACCTATTTTAGCTTATCCAGATTACAGCAAGCCTTTCCGTCTTTATACCGACGCCAGACTAAAGGGGCTAGGAGCAGTCCTAAGCCAGAAGCAAGAAGGAAAAGAACGGGTAATCGCTTTTGCTAGCAGATCTCTTAAAGGAGCAGAAGGGAATGATCAAAATTACAGTTCTTTTAAACTAGAGTTTATCGCTCTTGTATGGGCCATTACAGAGCGGTTCAAGGACTGTCTAGCTTCTTCTCCATTTATCGCCTACACTGACAACAATCCTCTTGCTCATTTAAGCACAGCTAGACTGGGAGCTTTGGAACAGAAATGGGCCTCAAGACTTGCTAACTACGACTTTGTCATCAAGTATCGTGCTTGGAAGTCCAATGAAAATGCCGATGCTTTATCCCGATTACCAATCACTTCAGATCCCTTGCCAGATGAAGATCACTAGGAAGAAGTGGAAATGCCGAACTTCTATGCTCGATTTGCTGAACAAAAAGGTGGCCAGTGTCTTTTTGCAGGAAACTCCTGACTCCTACTCAAAAGGAGCTAGTTCAGAACCTCTACTAGATGAAAGTAGATGGATACAAGTACAGACTGAAAGTAGAGTTATTGCTGAAATTTCAGAACTCCTGATAACAGGAAAACCTCCCTGGAGAATTTGCAGAGGTGATGTTGACCCTCAAATGATTTGTCTGTGGAGACAACGAAAACGGTTCTTTGTGAAGAAAGGATTGCTGTACTGTAGTAGCATGGATCCCATCACAGGTAGTCATCTCCTTCAAATTGTGATCCCAAGGAGAGATGTAGACATGGTTCTCACTGCCTATCATGATCAGTCTGGTCACTTTGGAGTGCAGAAGACAGAGGCTACAGTCCGTCGTCGATTCTATTGGATAGGCATGAGGGGAGACATTGAAAAATGGTGCCAGGAATGTCACACTTGTGTAACTAGGAAAAAAGTGAAAGCTGATCAGAAAGCACCACTGCATCAAATTGTGAGTCGACGTCCATTAGAAATGGTAGCCATTGTTCATCTGAAAGTAGAGCCCAGCAGACCGGCCATAGCCATGTCCTAACAATCATTGATCACTTCACCAAATTTGTAGTGGCCGTCCCTGTGAAAGATCTAACTGCTAAAACTACCGCTGCTATCCTCTGGAAATCCTTATTGCTACCTTATGGGTGCTCAGAAAAGATTTTGACCGATCGAGGCTCATCCTTTGAATCACAACTCTTCCAAGAATTGTGCATGTTCTACAATTGTCAGAAGCTCAGAACTACAGCATACCACCTGCAGTGTAACGGGCTTTGCGAGAAGATGAATCAAACCATCCTGAATTTGCTAAGAACTATTCCAGTTCACAGAAAATCTGACTGGCCAACATTATTCCCAGAGCTCATCTATGTATATAACAACACCATGCAACGTTCTACGTGTTATACCCCATATTATCTGATGTTTGGACGCCAAGGTAAACTACCAGCTGACCTTGCTCTAGATGTGATTGTCTCAGATGAAATTAATCCTCTGCCTGCTACTGATTGGGTGAGTGACCATCAAAGACGCCTGGTGGAAGCACAAGAAATCGTAGATCTCCATATGGAACAAATTCGCAACAGACAGCAACATAATTTTGATAAACAAGCAAAAGCTACACCTTTGCATGTTCTGGTTGAGAAATGATCATCGTACAGGAAAATTAGATACATAATGGGAGAGACAGCCTTACATCATCCAATGAATTCCATACCCAGGGAATGACATTTATTGTATCCAGAAAGATACCCAAGAAGCCAAGGTTGTTCATAGGAATAGACTGAAACTCTGTAAGTCTGAATACCTCCATCCTGCTTCACCACCTGCGGACGAGTTATTTGAGTATGAACCCTTCCCTAAGTCCAAAAGATCCCAAAGTTCATCTTTTCCAGAATTTGATATAAATGACCCGTTATCTTGGTTATCTATGATGTCTACCCATGGACAAAGACAGACAACTCCTCATCAAGAGTCCCTCCCTGCAAGAACAACTAATCCCAGAACTGACCCTGCAGAGATATATCCTGATCCTATGGAGGAAACTATTCTTGTCCGACACTCTCAAAGGATCAACACAACAAAGGTCAGTTGCCAGAGAGATATTTAGACTAAAACTTGTAGAAAGATTTTTACATTTTTCCTGTTTTCTTCTGAAAAAGTTTTTTTCAGTTTGTTAGTTAATTTTCGCTTAATTTAATTTTTGTTTTGTTGGTTTTAACACTTTGCTGAATCCCTCCTTATTGAAACACAGGGACTAAAAAAAAAAAAAACAAAAAAACCCCCCCAAAAAAATAGCCGATGCAGCCACGTTAATGGACTGTGTGCCCCCACTCTGCACCCGGGGACCAAAACACTTACACATTTTTACACATGACTTTAAAGGCTGTTATTCAAGTTTTCAAACAAGAAGATTTGTTCACAAGAACAAGTTATGCTACCTCCAAAGAGACTCTGGGGTTTGTGTTTATTTTATTAATTTTTTGAGTTATTGAAAATGTTACAAAGTTTATTGTTGCACCGAAATGCATGTTTATCTGATGTTATGGTATTTTCATGAATATTAAGTGCCCTCAAAGTTTTTACAGTGAGTAGGAAGAACATTACTCTATTCCTAGTACCTCAACATCAACCATGGTACATATTTTGCAGTTATTTGGGTTTCCACCTATATCTTAACGGGTTTGCCAACCTGAGACAGAATCCTTTCTAGGAATTCCGATGTAACCTATGGGGAGAAATATTAAATGGACCCCATAGATTTGCTATAGACATAGGGTTCTGCCCTAACTTGGCACCCCACTGCAACCCACATGTTGCTTAGTTACTAAGTCTACACCCCACAGTTGGGAGGTGTAGACGCTGGTGTCACACCCCGCTGTTGAGAATTGTGACTAAAGTAGCACTTTGGCTCAAATTTGAAGTTCACCTGTGTGATGGTATAACATATCTATGGTGGCAAACGCCGGGGACGGCTCTGTTTAAACTAAGGGGGTATATGTAGTGACCAAAAAAGCCACTACTAATGTGTGCGCTGTATTATCTATGTGATTACATTTATGACACTTATTCCCCACCTTGAGAGGAGGTAAATTATTTAGCGCTGCGCTGCCCTCTACTGCTTTGGTTTGGTATTGCAATTGATCTGAAAGCAAGGAAGTGGCTGTTGGGGGCGGAGCTTGAGGAGGCAGTTAAAAGAAAAACCAGTTAGATGCGGTTGAGTTGCTGTGATGCAGGAGAAAAAAAAAAAAAAGACCTCCATTGAGATATGTGGGGAGTTTAATTATCATCTTATTCAGAGCACCCTGTTTCTGCAACAACAGAGTACTGAAAAACACAGTTAATCCAATTGATTGTGACATCCAACCTCCCAAGGCCGGGATAGAAAAAACGCTTGAACTGTTTAAGAGAACTCTTTATTTATTGCTAAAAAATGACTGTCTATTGGAAATGGAAAAAGCAACTTTGATTGACTAAACATTGGTTACAAGACTTAAGTAAAGTTCCTTATTCACGTTTTTACAGAACCCTCGGTGTCTGTCTTCCTTCAGCGGCCTTATACCTGGCAGATATCACCACAACTCATAGTCTCCTATCTGTTATTTTTCTCTTCATAATTTGCCACCTAACCTAGGGATTTGCTGGAGCCATCGGAGACACCGTGACCTGAACATCCTCTGAGGTAGTAGGCCCGGCTTCTCACAAGGTGGTGCGACAAATTACACCTGTTCTCTGACAATCCTCCTGTCTGCCATTTTTGTACTTCGTTGCCATCTCCAGTTTGACTTTAGCCTGATTACCTGACTATTCACTTGCCTGACGATTTTGTCCCTTTTGTATCTCCTGGTTTTGACCCTGCCTGGAGACTTCTCTTCTGTGGATTGCAGCCTTCCACAGGCAATGACCTCCTGGACCCTGTAATAATTCCAGGTCCCTGTACAGGGGTTAAAGGGTTTTGGTGTTCTAGGGATCCTGCTGAGTGGGCGGTTAGTCTCTAGTCTGTCCGTGACAGTCATCCTGAGTCTGTGGTCCAGGGCAGACGTCACACTCTACCTCCCAGCTTCCTGATTGCTGGGGGTTGTGTACTCTTAAAGATTAACCTGATTGGACAGTGGCATGGTTGCAAAGATGGTTTGAACTGTGTGTTCCTCAATGTTGCAACCAGAAGCAGTTTTGCCTTTACAACTTTGGAGGTGCGCCGGGTAACTGAAGCTGGTTGGATCGAGCCAGCCTTAAAGCAGCGATTGTAGGTTCTAAAGCTTAGAGAACGCAAGTGCGCACTCCTTGTTGAGGAAACTGATCACTGTAAGACTACAGAGTTATCTGTAATGACCACTGCAACCAATCAGCGGCTGATTGGCTGTAGCACTCACAGTTCTGTCAGATACCCATCAATGGCAACTGATGAGCTGCAGAGTTAACATGAAATAACAATGACTACTGGAAATGGTAGTGCTGACATCACATGAGTGCTGCTGGTCAGGAGGAAAGTGCGGTATACATTTTTTTTATATTTATGAGGGGTGCTTAAATATTTAAGAATGGACTAACCATCAGTAGATTACATTTTGAATACCATCTATATGCTGATGACACCCAGTTTTACACATCATCTCCTGACATTGCCAGTGCACTACTACAAAATACCAGTGATTGTCTGTTCACTGTGTCTAACGTCATGTCCCCCTGCTATCTAAGGCCTCATTTATACAACAGTAGTTTTGCATCGGTGTTTGTATGCCAAAGCCAGGAGTGGAACTCACAGATGGAAACTATAATTAAAAGACTCACACCTGTTCTCTAATTTGCAGACATTCCTGGTTTTGGCATGCAAATACTGATGAAACACTGATCAAAAATACTGGAGTGTGAATGAGGCCTAAAATTGAGTCTGTCAAAAAATGAACTTCTCATGTTTCCTCCCTCTACGAGCCTTCCTAAATCCAATATTACCATTTCCGTATGTGGTTCTACCATTACTCTCCAGCAGCACACCCGCTGTCTTGGGCCTATTTCTGACTAAGATCTTTCCATCACTCTCTACATCTGATCCCTTGTGCTCACTCATGTCACCTCCACCTCAAAAACATCCCTAGAACCTTTTCTAACCATTGACTCTGCAAAAACAATTACGGTACTCTGATTCATTCTCGTCTGGACTATAGAGCAACTCTCTACTGTCATGATCCAGGTCTTTATTGGCCACTGTGGTTTGTTTCACCCAGCTCTGGCCTGGTCATGTCAGGGGTTAACTCATCCCTGCCTCACTCTGGTTTTCGGGGACACTATGTCCTGGTGCTATACCTCTAGTTTAGTGCCAGTGATAGTTTATGCTCTGCAGCATGTGTTACTTGCTCTGGTGGATTACCTGATCTGTCCTGCCTCCCAGCTACCTTGTTCTTACCCATACTCTCCTTGTTCGTCCGTTTTCCCCGTCCCTGACTATCCGCTCCTGTCTACTGTGTATCCTTCCCTGTCTATCTTATCCCGGTCCCGACCTATTTGTCCTACTCTCTTGATTGTACTTGGACTTCCCGGCATCTGACCTGTATCCTTGTTCCTAATTACAGCTCCGTCTCTCCCCTCTGTTGCATACGTGACTTCCCGGCTTCCAACCCTCTGCTATCACCTGACCACGATTTGATTATCCCTGTGCTATTGATGAGACCTCCTGCAGCTGACCTGGTTTATTGACTACTCTACTGCCCTCTGGTGGTTTGCTTGCTAACTGCACTCTGAAGCTACACTGTAGCTACAGCATCTCCCTTAGTACAGTGTGAAATCTACTAATCGGTCTCCCTCATACTAAACTCTCCCCTCTCCAATCCATCCTAAATGCCACAGCCAGGATCATTTTCCTCTCCAACCACTTCTCCGATACCTCTATCCTGTGCCAGTCATTGCACTGGTTACCTATCTGCTACAGTGTCCAACATAAACTTTTCACTCTCACCCAGTAAGTCCTGTACAGTTCTTCACCTCCCTATATTACCTCCCTCATCTCTCACCCTACCCATGCCCTTTATTCCGCTAATCACCTTAGACTAACATCCGCAATAATCTGAACCTTCAACTTCCTTCTTCATGACTTCTAGCAAGCTGCGTCAATTCTCTGGAATGCTCTACCCAGGACAATTATAATAATTTCCAATACCCTCAGTTTTAAGCGTGCCTCAAAACCGCATTTCGTTAGATTGGCCTATCGCTTAACCTCACCTCAGTTATCTAGTCCCGTGTTGCCCTTACAAATTTTTCTCCCAAATCTGGTCCTGTGTAACATTTGCTTACACCCTCCATGCACTTAACCTCTTACCGACATTGGACGTACTGGGTACATCCTGCCTCATGTTCGTATACTCACTGCCGGCTGCCGCGGGCACCCGGCGGTGAGTTCTGCACATATCAGCTGATTTGAACAGCTGACATGTGTGGCTATCAGGCACGAGTGGATCCGTGTTCCACTTGTGCCTGTTAACCCCTTGCACCATGCTGTCAAAATGTGACAGCACGGTGTACATCGCAGCCGCGGTAAGATCTCACTTACCCGGCTCCATTGAAACTCACATGACGTGATCACGTGGAGCCATTGTTTGCCATGATAGCACAGGGTCACGTGATGACTCCTGTAGCTATCATGAGTCAGTTCCTCTTACGGCAGAGCGCTGTCTCTAAGAGGAGAGCAACTTTTCTGCAGATCAGAGCAATGATGCTTTGATCTACAGAAATGAGCCAGTGATCAGACTGCTGATCCTTATAGCCCCCTAGGGGACTAGTAAAATAAAAAAAAGTTTTAAAAAAAATTAAAAATAACCCCCCCCCCTAAAATGTTCAAATCACCCCTCATTCACCCCATTGAAAATTAAATGGTTAAACCCCCCCCCCCCACAATATACACATATTTGGTATCGCCGAGATCAGAAATGCCCGATCTATCAAAATATGAAATCAATTAATCTGATTGGTAAACGGCGTAGCGGCAATTCCAAACGACAAAAGTATGTTTTTTGGTTGCTGAAATTTTGCGCAAAATGCAATAACAGGCGATAAAACATAGCATCTGTGCAAAAATGGTATCATTAAAAACGTCAGCTCGAGACGCAAAAAATGAGCCATAGATCTTGAAAAATGAGAACGCTACGGTTTTCGGAAAATGGCTCAAAAAGTGTGCCACTTTTGTTGGACTGAATTTTTTTAACCCCATAGGTAACGGTAAACCTATACATATTTGGTGTCTACGAACTCCTACTGACCTGAGAGGCATCACACCCACATATCTGTTTTACCATATAGTAACACAGTGAATAAAATATCCCAAAAACAATCATGCAATCGCACTTTTTTTTGCAATTTTTCCCCACGTGTAATTTTTTTTGCTGTTTTCCAGTACACTATATGGTAAAACTTATGGTTTAATTTAAAAGTACAACTCGTCCTGCAAAAAAATAAGCCCTTATATGGCAAGATTGATAGAAAAATAAAAAAAAAAAAAGTTACGGCTCTTGGAAGGAGAGCAAAAAACAAAAATGGAAAATCGCCCGGAGGTGAAGGGGTTAATAGCCCTCTGTATCTGTACTTCTACACATACTGGCTAATGCCCATCTCATACAGCGTTATGTGAATCCCCTATTTATTATATAGATGGCTGGGGCATACAATACAAGCACTTTTTACCATTTGCCCTTTGTGCCTCTCCTATTTCTCACTGATGGTAAGCAGGGCCCTCTGCTCTTGGTATGTGATTCTAGGGTTCACGCACATCTGCATATAAACATTTTTTACGAATTTTCATCCAGAAAAGTTTGGAGAGTCAATTCCGTTTGGTATTCCAAATGTGATGCGAGTGTGCAATTTTTTTTCCTAGCATCCATATACAATGTTTTTCTTATTATACAATCATTTACAGTGTCCTATGCAGTAATGTAAGTCGGACGCATACTGGTGGTCTGTGTGATGTGCGCTTTTTTTCTACTTGCATTGGCGAGTCTCGGCTGTTTAACGTGACCATACACAGCAAGCTGCGATTTTTTTTCCCTCAAGCCAAATACAGCTGAGGAAGAAAAAAAATCACAGATCAGCACTGCTTCATTGTTTAACATTGGTGCTCGTGCAATACACTTTATCGGATTGCACGCAGCGTATTTATATGTAGATGTCGGTGGGGTCAAATCGAAAGCGACGCACATCCGGCGTTGCTGTCGACATCGGAGTGTGTAAATCGTTTTTAATACGATTAACGAGCGCAAAAGCGTCGTTATCGTATCATCGGTGTAGGGTCCGACATTTCCATAATGTCGCGGCAGCGACAGGTACGATGTTGTTCCTCATTCCTGCGGCAGCACACATCGCTGTGTGTGAAGCCGCAGGAGTGAGGAATATCTCCTTACCTGCGTCCCGCGGCTCACGCCGGCTATGCGGAAGGACGGAGGTGGGCGGGATGTTTACGTCCCGCTCATCTCCGCCCCTCTGCTTCTATTGGCCGCCTGCCGTGTGACGTCGCTGTGACGCCGCACGACCCATCCCCCTTAGGAAGGAGGCGGTTCGCCGGCCAGAGTGACGTCGCAGGGCAGGTGAGTGCGTGTGAAGCTGCCGTAGTGATAATGTTCGCTACAGCAGCTATCACAAGAGACCGCTGCTGCGACGGGGGCGGGGACTATCGCGCTCGGCATCGCTACCATCGGCTTGCAATGTTGTAGTGTGCAAAGAGCCCCTAACTCTTAATGTCTGATATTGTCTGTATTTGTCTGTATAGTCCCCTCTGAATTGTAAAGTGCTGCAGAATATGTTTGGCGCTATAGAAATAAAAATGATTATTAAATAAAGAATGCTTTGTGTAGATCCATTCTAGTGAAAATTTTGATATTGTGCTTTTCAATGCTGGATACTCAATTATGGGTAAGGGGAATACGATGCTGCTAGTTTGGGCGGAATGAAGACTTCTGGATGGGGACGAAGAGCGAATAGCTCAATCCCAAATTTGCCCAGTCTATGATGAATATTTGGAAACCATCCCGATAAACTCTGATGAGTCCTGAGCCAGAGAAGAGCTGGTTTCACACAAATATTGCCCAAAATGGTGCGTGCCTGACTAATACACCTCGTGGAGGGGCTTCATTCTCAGAAGCGGTGGGAGCCCTGGAGGTTGGACAGCCCACACGATCATTATAGGGGGTTCTGTCCCCAGGAGAGGCGATAACTGAGAAGTGTAGGATTGCTGAGACCCAAAGTGTGAAGGAGCATCGCTGAGAATGTTGGATGCTAGGATCTGGCACTGTGCGATCACAGATGAGAAAGTCCTGCTAAATGGAATCAGAATTTCCTTTCATGACCACACGCAGAGATACTGAAAATGTTAGAGGGCGAAGGGGGCTCTGAGCCGTAATCGCTGCCCTCTACGACATCCAGCAGGGACACTTTCAGAGCTATTGGAGGTCCCTAACCGGCCCAGCCTCACCTCGTCCTCCCCTTCCCCAGAAGCAGCCTCACTTCGTCCCCCTCTTCTCCAGAAGCAGCCTCACCTCGTCCCCCTCTTCTCCAGAAGCAGCCTCACCTCGTCCCCCTCTTCCCAGAAGCAGCCTCACCTCGTGCCCCTCATCTCCAGAAGCAGCCTCACCTCGTCCCCCTCTTCCCCAGACGCAGCCTCACCTCATCCCCCCCTTCCCCAGAAGCAACCTCACCTCGTCCCCCCTTCGCCAGAAGCAACCTCACCTCGTCCCCCCCTTCGCCAGAAGCAACCTCACCTCGTTCCCCCCTTCCCCAGAGGCAGCCTCACCTCGTCCCACAATCCCCAGAACCTCGTCCCACAATCCCCAGAACACCAACCTTGCCTTGTTCCACCTTCCCCGATCCCAGCCTCATCCCACCTTGATCCCGGCCTCATCTTGTCCCACCTTCCCCAGTCGCGGCTTCTCCTCGTCCCATCTTCCCTGGTCCTGGCCTCTCCTCATTCCACCTTCCCCAGCACTGGTCTTCTCCCACCTAACCCATTCCCGGAATCTCCTTATCCCACCTTACCCGGTACCGGTCTCTTCGTCCCCCCCTTCCAAGATATCAGTCTGCTCCCACCTTGTCCGGTATCAGTTTCCCCCCTAACTTCCATGGTCTCTCCTCAGCCGACATTCCCAGGTACTGGTCTCCTCCTACATTCCCTGGTTCTGGCCTCTACTCCTGCCACCTTCCACGGTCTCTCCAACTTCCCTGGTCTTTTCTCTTTCCATCGTCCCCGGTCCTGGCCTTTACTCCTCCCACCTTCCCCAGTCCCCGCCTCTCCTCTTCCCTGGTCTTTCCTTCCACCGTCCCGGCCTCCCCTCCTCCTTCCCCGATCTCTCCTCTTTTCACGGTCTTGGCCTCCCCTCCTCATCCCACCTTCCCCGATCCCGGCCTCTCCTCCTCCCTCCTTCACTGTTCTTTCCTAGTCCTCCCCCCAGCTTCCCCGGTCCTGGCCTCTCCTAGTCCTCCCCCCACCTTCCTCGCTGTCTTGGCCACTCCTAGTCCTCCCCCCACCTTCCCCGATCCCAGCCTCTCCTAGTCCTCCTCCCACCTTCCCTGGTTCCGGACTCTCCTAGCTCTCGCCCACCTTCCTCAGTCCTGGCCTTTCCTAGTCCTTCTCCCACCTTCCCCAGTCTCCCCTCCTCCCTCCACCTTCTCCGGACTCTCCTCCTCTTCTCCCTCCCCCCACCTTCCCTGGCCTCTCCTCCTCCCCCCACCTTCCCTGGCCTCTCCTCCTCCCCCAATCTCACCTCTTTTCACCTTCCCTGACCTCTCCTAGCCCTCCCCCCACCTTCCCAGGACTCACCTCTTTTCACCTTCCCCGACCTCTCCTAGCCCTCCCCCCCATCTTCCCCGGTCCCAGCCTCACTTCTTTTCACCATTCCTGACCTCTCCTAGTCCTCCCCCCACCTTCCCCGGTCCCAGCCTCACCTCTTTTCACCTTTCCCGACCTCTCCTAGCCCTCCCACACCTTCCCCGATCCCGGCCTCTCCTAGTCCTCCCCCCACCTTCCCTGGTCCCTCCTAGTCCTCCCCTACCTTCCCAGGTCCTGGCCACTCCTTGTCCTCCTCCACCTTCCCTGGTCCTGGCCATTCCTTGTCCTCCTCCGACCTTCCGTGGTCCCGGCCTCTCCTAGTCCTCCCCCACCTACCTTCCTGGTCCCTCCTAGTCCTCCCCCCACCTTCCCCAGTCCCGGCCTCTCTTAGTCCTCCCCCAACCTTCCCTGGTCCCTCCTAGTCCTCCCCCCACCTTCCCAGGTCCCTCCTAGTCCTCCCCCCACCTTCCCAGGTCCCTCCTAGTCCTCCCCCCACCTTCCAGGTCCCTCCTAGTCCTCCCCCCACCTTCCCAGGTCCCTCCTAGTCCTTCTCCCACCTTCCCAGGTCCCGGCCTCTCCTAGTCCTCCTCCTACCGTCCCTAGTCCTGGCCTCTCCTAGTCCTCCTCCTACCGTCCCTGGACCCAGCCTCTCCTAGCCCTCTTCCTACCGTCCCTGGTCTCGGCCTCTCCTAGCCCTCTTCCTACCGTCCTGGTCCCGGCCTCTCCTAATCCTCTTCCTACCGTCCCTGGTCCCGGCCCCTCCTAGTCCTCTTCCTACCGTCCCTGGTCCCGGCCTCTCCTAGTCCTCCTACCTTCCCTGGTCCCTCCTAGTCCTCCCCCCACCTTCCCTGGTCCATTCTAGTCCTCCCCCCACCTTCCCTGGTCCCTCCTAGACCTCCCCCTACCGTCCCTGGTCCCGACCTCTCCTAGTCCCCCTCCTACCGTCCCTGGTCCGACCTCTCCTAGTCCTCCTCCTACCGTCCCTGGTCCCGGCCTCTCCTAGTCCCCCTCCTACCGTCCCTGGTCCCGGCCTCTCCTAGTCCCCCGCCTACCGTCCCTGGTCCCGGCCTCTCCTAGTCCTCCTCCTATCGTCCCTGGTCCTGGCCTCTCTTAGTCCTCCTCCTCTTTCCTTCCTCGTCCCGGCCTCTCTTCCACCTCCCTCCTTCTCCGGGGTCTCCTCTTTCTACCTCCCCCGGTCCCGGCCTCGCCTCCTCCTCCCACCTCCCCCGGTCCGGCCTCGCCTCCTCCTCCCACCTCCCCCGGTCTCGGCCTCGCCTCCTCCTCCCACCTTCCCCGGTCCCGGCCTCGCCTCCTTCTCCCACCTTCCCCGGTCCCGGCCCTCCCCCGGGTGTTGCTGCAGTGTCTGCTCTGGGCGGGTCTGTTCCTGACGTCGCTTCCTTCCAACATGGCGAGGAGAGGAGCCGAGCTTCCCTGAGCACCGAGCCCGTCACTGACAGCCGCCGCTGGTCCGGGGATACGGAGCTTCCAGCGCCCCCTCCGCCAGTGACAGGTGCAGACCGGGCTGTGATGGGGCGGCCTCCACCCGGACACCAGCACCCTGTCCGACATTAACCGGGAAATAACGCAGCCCCAAGCCGGAGGAGGCGCATTACACAGCGGAATCGCAACATGTTCCTAACCCGAGCCCTGGAGAAGATCCTCAGCGACAAGGAGGTGAAAAGGGCGCATCATGGCCAGCTGCGCAAAGCGTGCGAGGTGGCGCTAGGTGAGCGGGGACTGGGGGAAGAGGGGGCAATGGGGGACGGGGGGCTCAGTGCAAGGAGGACACATCACCAGTGTGTGATAATGAGGAGGGGACATCACCAGTGTGTGCTAATGAGAGGAGGGGACATCACCAGTGTGTGCTAATGAGAGGAGGGGACATCACCAGTGTGTGCTAATGAGAGGAGGGGACATCACCAGTGTGTGCTAATGAGAGGAGGGGACATCACCAGTGTGTGCTAATGAGAGGAGGGGACATCACCAGTGTGTGCTAATGAGAGGAGGGGACATCACCAGTGTGTGATAATGAGAGGAGGGGACATCACCAGTGTGTGAAAATGAGAGGAGGGGACATCACCAGTGTGTGCTAATGAGAGGAGGGGACATCACCAGTGTGTGATAATGAGAGGAGGGGACATCACCAGTGTGTGATAATGAGAGGAGGGGACATCACCAGTGTGTGATAATGAGAGGAGGGGACATCACCAGTGTGTGCTCATGAGAGAGGAGAGGACATCACCAGTGTGTGCTAATGAGAGAGGAGGGGACATCACCAGTGTGTGATAATGAGAGGAGGGGACATCACCAGTGTGTGATAATGAGAGGAGGGGACATCACCAGTGTGTGATAATGAGAGGAGGGGACATCACCAGTGTGTGATAATGAGAGGAGGGGACATCACCAGTGTGTGATAATGAGAGGAGGGGACATCACCAGTGTGTGATAATGAGAGGAGGGGACATCACCAGTGTGTGATAATGAGGAGGGGACATCACCAGTGTGTGCTAATGAGAGGAGGGGACATCACCAGTGTGTGATAATGAGAGGAGGGGACATCACCAGTGTGTGATAATGAGAGGAGGGGACATCACCAGTGTGTGATAATGAGGAGGGGACATCACCAGTGTGTGATAATGATGGGAGGCCTCACTAGTGCATAGTGTGTGGTTAGTGATAATGTGATAGATCAGGAAACAGATGTATTTTTTGCAGGGTCCATATACGAGGGTTGGTTAATTTGGGGTGCATTGTGTGCCAGGTCTGTAAATAGGAGGTCATCACATGACTGCAGGCCCTGTCCTGACTGATGTGACAGTGGGGGACTTTCTGGATGAAGTTTCTGTCCCATTCTGCAATGTCAGGTGATGGCGGCCTCGTCACTTGTAGATCTGCAATTTGTAGTAAAGAAATAAACTTTTTTTTTTTTTTCTCCCCCAATCCAATGGTAGACTAAACAAAGGAACGGTTTAGAATAGTTTGAGAAAATAAAATGTTCATAGAGTAAAGTTGTTCTCCGGGTCTGATATTGATGCCCTATTCTTGCCTGGCTGCCTCCACAGCAGCTGGTTGTTGGTGGAGCCAGGTGTCGGACCCTCGCCACCGATCTGATATTGATGAGCTACCCTCAATGTACGGCATCACGGTCATATGACTGGACATCCTCTGGGATGATGGTGGGATTATTATCTTCTTATCTTCATGGAGGGGCCATCTCCTAAGTCATGGTGGTGCCAGCATCACACTGCAGCTCCCCTTCCTCCACTTTCATTGATTCAGTTTAAAAAATAAAATCAGAATTTGTTATAGTATCCATGCGAAAATCCTGGATGTGCTTTGTGTATGTTTTTTAAAAGGGTTTCTTTTAAGATTGAACAGGACTTGGTTTTTGGGATCGGTATTAGTCTCAGCAGTCGGACCCCCAGTGATCGGAAAGTTATCCCCTCTCACTTACACACTTGAGAAGGCTCCTCTTAGACTGTAGCCCCTGCTTTTGGACCCTGCTTGCCCTGGTATGGAGCCTGTAGCCTCTATGGTCCAGTTAGTACGGAGCGGTTCAGGCGGAGATGATCTTCCAGGAGTAATGCTTCTATGGAGTGATACCGCCACATATTGATGGATAGATTATATATATAAAATATCCTCATATTGTGTCTGTACATGTCGCTATGAAGGATGGACCTCTGGTACAGTGGTCTCCTGCACTTCTGTGGAAGGCTCAGCACAGCTCCATAACTTAGGAGCTTTTAGGCTTTGTTCAAACGTTGCTTTAATTTATTCTGTAATTTTCTTTTTTTTCCAATATCAAGGAAAAAACATTGCAGTTCTGCAGCAATACATCTTTAACACAAATCAAAAAAACTTGAGAGCGTAGCCTTAGGGTTCATTCAGATGCCAGCTTTTCTCTCAGTGCCATCCGTGTTTTCCACAGAGCACTCGGACCTATTATTATAGTATCTCACATGTCCAAATTTTATTTAGTTTTTCCCTTTGGACTGAGTGTTCTGCACAAAATCACAGAGAGCTGTTTGGTATTGATCCGATTTCCAAACTCTGAGGCTATGTGCGCACTATGTCGTTTTACCCGCAAATTTACCCGCGGATTTGTTGCGGAAATTTCTTGAGAAAGGTTTGAAATCTTTCTGCAGACATTTCCCAGCAAAACCTATGGGAACAAAAAATAGCTGTGTGCATGCTGCGGATTTTTCTCAAGAAACTTTCTTGAGAAAATGAGCATGTCCATTATTTTCTGCAGGTAGCTGCGGTATACCCCCGGAATTTCACTCCATTCATTGTAATGTAATCGCGACATTCCGGGGATATACCGCAGGTAGCAAATGATGTGCGGTATACCCCCGGTATAGCCGCGATTTACCTGCGGGAATGCTCATCGCTGCCTGTGGTTTTGCAGGAAGTGATGTCATTATGCCAGGAAGAGGAAGCGGAGCAGAGTAAACACAGACGTCACACTCCCTGGACGCCGAACAGAAGCGCTTCCGTGTGACGTCCGGCGGGTGCCCGTGCAGTCTGTGTCCCACTGCAGCCCCGCCGCTGCACGCACAGCAGTGTCAGTGCCCGCAGTGTGTCAGTGTCTGCCCGCAGTATCAGCGGCTTGTCACCCTGCAGCGCAGGCAGACACTGACACTCAGCAATGCGTGCAGCCGCAGGGATGCCGAGCGCTGCTGTCAGGAGGTGAGATGAGATCATTACCTGCTGTGACGATCTCCTGCCTCCTGACGTCACCGCGGTCACTGCTGTCTATGCCCGTCTCGCGAGCGGCCCGAGACGGTGACGTCACGGGCTCTCGCGATACTGCTGACAACGCGGCGGGCATAGAAGTCAGTGACAGCGCTGATGGCAGGACTGCAGGAGATCATCACTGCAGGTAATGATCTCATCTATCCTCCTGACAGCAGCGCTTGTCATCCCCTGAAGTGACCTGGGCTATTGATGTTAGCTCAGGTCACTGCATTGCTCTCCCAGCCAATGGGGAACATTCTGTTCTTCATGGACTGGGACAGTGACTATGGTATGGATCGCCGTGGGACGCCCCCCCCTTATTGGATTACGCCGGACGTGGAATTGATTGTTCTTATCAATAAATTGGTGAAATAGGGAATGTGGGGAGTGTTTTTTTTTTTCTTCAAATAAAACTTTTTTTGTCTATTTTATATTTCTTACTGACTGGGTTTGTGATGTCAGGTATCTAATAGACGCGTGACATCACTAACCCCAGGGCTTGATGCCAGGTGACATTACACATCTGGCATCAACCCCAGATATTACCTCGTTAGCCACCGCACCAGGGCAACGGGATGAGTTGTGGCGAAGCGCCAGGATTGGCACGTCTAATGGATGCGCCACTTCTGGGGAGGCTGCAGCCTGCTATGTTTAGGCTGGGGAGTGTCCAAAAACAGTGGACCTCCCTAGTCTGAGAATATCAGACCCCAGCTGTCCGCTTTACCTTGGCTGGTGATCCAATTTGGGGGGGACCCCACGTTTTTTGTTTTAAATTATTTATTTAATGTAAAATAACAGCGTGGGGTGCCCTCTGTTTTGGATTACCAGCCAAGGTGAAGCTGCCAGCTGTGGTTTGCAGGCTGCAGCCGTCTGCTTTACTCTAGCTGGCTACAAAAATAGGGGGAACTCCACTTCATTTTTTTTTTTATTATTTATTTTTTGGCTAAATACAAGGCTAGGCACCCTTTAGTGCCACATGAAAGTCACTAAAGGGTGCCAGCTTAGAATATGCAGGGGGGAGGGACATTATATAGGTCTTTCTCATCTATCTATCCATCTATCCCTCTATCCATTATCTGTCTATCGATTATCTATCTATTATCTATACTATTTGTTTCTGTTCAGCATAAAAAAAACGCAGGGACCAACCTGCGGCAAAACCGCGGCAAAAACGCATGCGTTTTTCCTGCGGATTTGGTGCGTTTTTTTACCGCAGGTGCGGTAATCTTCAACTCCCAGAAGTTTCTCAAGAAATTTTCTTGAGAAAAATCACTTTTCTAGTGCGCACATAGCCTGATGGAGAAAACTAACTCTCTTCAAACTCCTGATTTTCTTTTTTTTTTTTTTTTTTTTTATATTTTTGTACAAGAAAAATACCACGAATGTGAATGAGGTCTTGTGGTGACTCTGTAGTGTAGGAGGTCTCCCTTTCCCTGCGTTCCTTGGTGTGGGGGTCCTGCACATTAGAAGCTTTAAACGTTGAGTATTTGGTGAGGTTTTTTTTTACCTCAGCAAGATAAAACCAAGATGCAGAAGTGGTGGCCATGTTTCTTTTATACTTTTCCTGTGTTACATTCCTCGTTTTGGATACAAATATTGATAAACTCACCAAATACTGAGGTAAAAAAACCCCTCACCAAATACTGAGGTAAAAAACCCCTCACCAAATGCTGAGGGAAAAAAACCCCTCACCAAATACTAAGGTAAAAAACCCCTCACCAAATACTGAGTAAAAAAAAACCCTCACCAAATACTGAGTAAAAAAAACCCCTCACCAAATACTGAGGTAAAAAAAACCCCTCACCAAATACTGAGGTAAAAAAAACCCCTCACCAAATACTGAGGTAAAAAAAACCCCTCACCAAATACTGAGGTAAAAAAAACCCTCACCAAATACTGAGGTAAAAAAAACCCTCACCAAATACTGAGGTAAAAAAAACTCACCAAATACTGAGGTAAAAAAAACTCTCACCAAATACTGAGGTAAAAAAAACTCTCACCAAATACTGAGGTAGAAAACCCCCCTCACCAAATACTGAGGTAGAAAACCCCCCTCACCAAATACTGAGGTAGAAAAACCCCCTCACCAAATACTGAGGTAGAAAAACCCCCTCACCAAATACTGAGGTAAAAAAAAACCCCTCTCCAAATACTGAGGTAAAAAAAAAACCCTCACCAAATACTGAGTAAAAAAAAAACCCTCACCAAATACTGAGGTAGAAAAACCCCCTCACCAAATACTGAGGTAAAAAAACCCCTCACCAAATACTGAGGCCGCCACCATTATCCCTATGGCTGGCATGTGCACAGTGCTCTGTTCACATTATTATTGAATTCTTCACTAAAAAGGGTCCGGAGTCAGTGTGCACACACCACCAACTCCAGCGTCATTTTATTGAAGACACAGTGTCTGCAAATATCGTCTGAAACAGACTGGTGATATTCCCAGAGACATTGTCTTCAATAACATGGCGCCAGAGTTGGCGTTCTGCACAAGAATTCATCTACAACGTGAACATAGCTCTGAGCATGTGGTGGCTTGGGACAGAATGACACGTTCAGCATAATATAGTGAATTAATATACAGTGGCACCTTGGTTTAAGAGTAACATGGTTTGAGAGTGTTTTGCAAGAGAAGCAAAGCTTTTTAAAAAATTGTAACTTGGTTTAAGAGCAATGATTTGCAATAAGAGCAAATTCCCACTGTGCACACTTCTGATTCTGTCCTTTCATCGCGCTGTGACCCGCTCTGGAGGTAACTTTCTGTCCATATGTATTGTACACAGTATACCATTGTACAGTACAGTATATACTATTTAGCATGTCTCTCAATTTGCATTTGTGGATACAGTATTGTACTCTTTCTGCTAACCAGTACACCACATTGCTTGTACTGTATCTCTCGCACACGAACAATTCTATTGGAAACTAATGTGCAGTTTAATTTGTTTTGTTTTTTACTGTACAGTATTGTGTATTAGTGTACTGTAATAATTTTATGAATACAGTACATTATTTTGTATTACTGTAATAAATTTGTAAAAATACAGTAAATATTTTTGGCTTGTGGAACAAATTGTCTGCGTTTCAATTATTTCCTATGGGAAAATTCGCTTTGATATAAGAGTAATTTGGTTTAAGAGCACACTCCCGGAACCAAATCTGCTCGTAATCCAAGGCTCCACTGTATATGTGTTTATTGGCAGATAATGGACAGCAGCAGCGTGTGGTGGTTGACGTTGGTGAAGTCAGTGAATTTGGCCGCATGTGTTTGTATATATTGGCAGTTAACAGTGAGCAGCAGTGCACTGCACACCCTTGTGGTCGGTGCAATGATGTCAGTGACCTCGGCCAGCGCTGGCAGTGCTGTACCTGCCTTCGCAGCTCCTCCACCTCCTGCTTCACAGATGTCCTCTGAGACACCACTGCCGGCCTCTTTTTATACACACAGCACCGTGCAGCCTCCTCGGAGACCCTGCACTCCCCAGTGCAGAAGCCAAACTCCTTGCATCCTGCAACCCCGTCCCGCACACTCCATTTCCTGCATCACGGCGTGCCTGTCAGCAGCTTCTCTACAGGGGCAGCCTTCTTTAGGTAACTTGATGTCCGCACGCTGCTGACCTTCCTCACCATGACATGTGTGATGCGGCCGTTTTTTTCGCCTGTCCCCTCGGTCACCATGACGCTAGTGTGGGCAGTACTGCGATAACGTGAACATTGCTCTGTTCATGTGCCGACTCGGATTCAAATAGAAGGTTGTGTTCAGCATTATATTAGCCTTTTTTTTTTTTTTCCTGCAAAAAAACCCCCAGATGTCACTGGTGGTAAAAATGGACATATAGACCATAGATGGCTAAAAACCGATCCAGCACACAGAGGACAACTGAATTTTTTAAAATCTTATTTGTGTTCCCCGCCCTCAAAAGAATAAAAATAAGGCCTTACTTAACGAGTTTTTCAAGCAGAACTTACTGAAAGGGAACCTGCCACCAGATTTGGTTACTATAAGCTGCGGCCACTGGGCTCTTGCCCTTCTTCTGAAGCCGGGGTGCATGTTGTGTCCAGGCGCACGACAGTACTTTGCTCTGCCCTGCCCTGGCATTTTTTTCCCCTGATGCGTCTGTGTTGTATGCTTTTTCTGATGGGTTATGGTCAGTGTTATTTTTTTTTTTTTTTATAGGGTTTATCCATAGTTTTTCAAATTGTCTCTTCAGGGAGGAAGTAGACAAACTCTAGTGTCACCTATTGGAAGTAGCAATCCTAAAAGTCAAAGTGACCCTCCAACGAGCCTTGTCATATGACTAAGGCTATGTGCGCACGTTGCGTATTTGCATGCAGTTACGCTGCGCTCTGCACCGCAGCGTAACTGCATGCATCCTGCGTCCCCAGCATAATCTATGAAGATTGTGCAGGAGACATGCGCACGTGGCGTCTTAGAGCGCAGTGATTCGGCTGCTGCCCGAAGCGTGCCTTCTAAGAAGTGACATGTCACTACTTTCCTGCGCTCTGCATGCATCCCCCGCTCTGTCTATGGGAGGGGCTGCACTCAGAGCGCATGGAATTGGCTTTTTTTTCACTACGGACTCTTTCTGCAGCGATTTGAAGCACACGTGTGCTGTTCAAATCGCTGCAGAAATTTCTGCAGGGACAGTACGCAACGTGCGCACATAGCCTTTGGATTTATGCCAGATCAGAACCTCAATTTGCAGACATGGTGTTTCTGGGTGATTGCCCCTCATCAGTGCAAAGTATGAGATCTGATCTGGCTGTATGAGAAGCTAAGAGTTTATTTTTTCTTCCAACTGAAAAAAATTGCTGAAACTTTGCTTATAAACCTTGAGAGAACTCAGACTATTGTTTTTTGTGTACAAGAAAAATCACTGACTCCTGACATTGATGACCCATAGCGTGATTATTAATCCTCTAGACTTGGCAATAACCCCACACAGTTTATAATTACATTTTTGCAAATTACTGCCCTACATATGTGGTACCTATGGGTTTTAGTGAAATGCATGCAATTTGTATTTGTAAAAAAATCTATATCCTTGTGTTTTATCATCAATTTTTTACCATTTGGCCCCTACAGCCTCCGTGTGTCACCGTACATCAGAGGCTGCAGAGTAGGTCAGTGCAGTAGTTATCACTGTTTGGGTCTTAGCTTTACTTTGATGAGGTCACATATCAGTTTGGAAAATATTTTAGGAGAAAATAAGAAAAAAAAAAATCTGCAATTCCGCCAAATTTGCAGCAAACTGAAATCCACGCTGAATTCTCCACAAACAAGAATTGACATTCTGCACAGCTGGTCAGTTTCTACTCATACATTTTAGCAACGTGTTGATGAGATTTGTTAATATCTCGTATATTCGGCTGGTTCTGTGTTATGTTGTGGAATTCTGCAACAAATATGGAACGTGTGAACTTGATGTTAAAGGCGTAAATGTTACTTCTGCTCAGATGAAATGTGAACGCTGCAGCCAATCCGCAACTTCTGACTTGTTGAAGCTTTCCTATGACGACCCTGTGTCCCCTGCCAATCTTGGGCCTCATTCAGACTTCTGTTTTTTATATACCATGGGGGAAATAAGTACTGAACACATCGCCAAGTAAATATATTTCTAAAGCTGCTTTGTCACGAATTTCTCACCAGATGTCAGTAACAACCCATCCAATCCACACAGACAAAGAAGTGAAACCATAGATATCCAAAAATGTAATAATGCGTAATAATGAGAAATGACACACAGAAAAATTATTGAATAAACTTACTGAGTTGTCTTTAATACTTTGTACATTAGCCTTTGTTGTTGATTACAGCTTCAATTTGCCTCCTGTATGGAGAAACTAGTCGTATGCATTGCCCAGGTGTGATTTTGGGCCATTCTTCCACACGATCACTCTTCACATCCTGAAGAATCCATGGGCGTCTTCTCTGAGCTTTAGTTCCTTCCATAATTTTTTCTTTGGATGCTGGTCACATGATTGTCTGGGCCATTCTAGCTGCTTTATTTTCTGCCTCTGAAACCAATTGAGCGTTTCGTTGGCTGTGTGATTGGGGTAATTATTTTGTTGACATGTCCACCCTTGTGTCATCTTCATTATTCTCGTAGATGTCAGCAGGATTTTTATCAAGAATGTCGAGGTATATTTGTCCATTCATCCTTCCTTCGGTTATATGAACTTTGCAGTGCCTTATGCTGAAAAACAGCCCCACATCATGATGTCCCCACCTCCAAACTTCACTGTTAGTGCGGTGTTCTCAGGGTGATATGCAGTGCCTTTTGATCTCCAAACATGGTGTGTATTATGGCATCCTTTGCTCTCATCTCACCAGTCTCCCAGTATTTCACAGGCCTTGCTATATGTTAGTGAGCAAACTTTAAATGCTCTTGAACTTTCTTTTTGTTTAGCAATAGAGTCTTGCGTGATGAGCGTGAATACGGGCCATGGAGGTTGAATGCATTACTTATTGTTTTCTTTGAAACAATTTTACCTGCTGATCTGGGCTGTTTCTGTAGCTCTCCACAGGGGGATTTTGGCCCTTGGACAACTCTTTTGATAATTATTTTCACTTCTCGGTCTGAAATCTTGGTTGGCGCACCTGGCCATGGTAAGTTTCTGGTGAAATGTTCTTTCCACTTCTGAATTATGGCACCAGCAGTGCTCACTGGAACCTTCAGTAGTTTGGAAATTCTTCCGTAACCAATGCTATCAGCATGTTTTGCAGCAATAAGGTTGCGATGGTTTTGAGACAGCTCACTGGTTTTACTCATCATCCGATATTTCTTGTGTGACACTTTGGTAACGATACACCATTTTATAGGCCATAAGTTGAACCAGCGGATGTTATTTTTCATTAAGCGACAGAATTGTTTTCTAATTACTGTTAGATTTTAGCTGGTGTCAAGACTGTCCATGGCTTTTTGCACGTCTCTTCATGTGTTCAATACTTTATCTCATTAACTTTAATTTCGGGACATTTATGGTTTGATTTCTTTGCTTGTGTGGATTGGATGGGTTGTTACCAACATCTGGTGAGAAATCTGCGTCAATAGCACCTTTAGAAATATATTTACATAGAAAATTGTTGACTTGTTCAATATTTATTTCACCCACTGTACATGTTCCACCTGTGTTTTTCACTGTGCAGATGATCGGATTTTCGGTCCCATTATGTTCCGACAAAACATCAGATCAGTCAGACTGTTATTCAATGAGGCGGTGCACATAAAGAATTTTTTTTTTTTTTGCCCTGACCAAGTGGTCCGAGGAAAGAAATTGCAATGTGCACGATTTGACTCCGTAAATCTGTTGGCACTCACCGTTCAAGCCTATGCGTATGTGAAAAAAATTTGAACCGCACTTGGATGACGCCCGACTGTGGTCAGATTTTCACTGACTGTTAGAATGGAGAAGGTGGAGAATTATTATTATTTTTTTTTTTTTTTATTCTCCACATCTGAGAAAAACGTATTCTACTGTTCAGACTTGGATCAGAGTCTCATTAGTGTGATTGGACCATTTTTTTCTCAGATGGAGAAAGTTCAGTCGTGTGACCCTAGCCTTAAAATAAGAACCCATTATAGACAGTGGACATAGTCACATGTACATGAAAAATCACAGTTTCGGATTTTGATCCGTATCACAGTTTACTAGTCTATAGGTCCTTGAAAATGACAGACAGGCTATATGCACACGCGTTTTTTTGTGATCACAAAGTTGCAGCGTTTTTGGCCGCAAAAAGGCGCACAAAAAAGTACCCGCGGTAAAGATGCATGAATTTTTTGCTGCGTTTTTGTTGTGTTTTTTCCAATACATTGCATGGGTGAAAAACGCTGGCAAAAATGCAGAAATAATTTGACATGTTGCATCTTTGTGGTCACCACAAAAACGCACCTAAAACAAAACTGCACTGTGCGGACAGCAAAAATGAAAACTCATAGACTTTGCTGGGGAAGGAAGTGCATGCAGTTTTTAGACCAAAAACACACCCGAAAAACACGCAAAAACGCTGCGAAAAGCAGAGCGTGCACACATAGCCTAAATGTACGCCATCCATGTGCTGTCCGACCGTTTCTCACCTTTGAAACTGCAAAAACCCTTACTGTCGCTCTTATTTATTCTCGTCTGGACTATTGCAACTCCTTAGGCCGCTTTCACATTGCTTTTTTTACCTAAGTTCACTGGTCGGGGCATCTGTCCGAAACCCCCTCCCACCCCGGTTGTCCGCCTGCAGAAAACGTATATGTTTGAAAATGGAGCAAAACCAAGCACATGCTGACTCAGTCTGCTCCATTATAGTCAATAGTCCTGTTGGCGTATGCGTCAGAAACCTGTTTTCCGGGAGGATGGGTTAGAATAGATGCCTTGATGGGACCAGTGAACGTAGGTAAAAATGCAATGAGAAAGCGGCCTTACTGATCAGTCTCCCTCTGACTAAACTTTCTCCTCTCCAATCCATCCTGAATGCAGCAGCCAGGGTCATATTCCTCTCCAGCCGCTTCACTGATGCCTCCACTAATCTGGCTACCTATCAGCTACAGAATACAATACAATTATATGTCTCACCCACAAAGCCCTCCATAGTTCTGCACCACCTTATATCTCATCCCTCATCTCTGTGTATCATCCTACCCGCCCCCTCCGTTGTGCAAATCATCTTAGACTAACATCCTCCATAATACGAACCTCACACCTCTGTCTCCAAGACTTTTCTCGTGCCGCGCCAGTTTTCTGGAATGCGCTACCCCAAAGAATGTGACTAATATGCAGCCCCCAAGTTTTTAAGCGTCCATTAAAAACACATCTTAGACAAGCTTCATCATAACTTACAGACCTAACTCTCCCCCGTCCCACCTTCTAAATGCTATTCATAACCTTCTCTCTCCTATTTCTGTCCTCACATCATACATACAACCAATAGCACATAAGTGCGCCTAAAAGGTTACTGTCTAATGACCGGATCATTCAAGTTTATATGAAATCATAAATTATCATAACTATGGCCAGACCAGACACTACAAGTGTGCTTTACCTTTTGTGTCCCCCTATCTCCCCATAGATTGTACGTTTCGAGCAGGGCCCTCATTCCTATTGTAGCTGCTGAATTATATGCTATATTGTCTTGTTTTTGTCTGTACAACCCCCCACCTGATTGTAAAGTGCTACGGAATATGTTGGCGCTATAAAAATAAACTTGGCATGGCACGGTGGCTCAGTGGTTAGCACTGCAGCCTTGCAGCGCTGGGGTCCTGGGTTCAAATCCCGCTAAGGACAACATCTGCAAGGAGTTTGTATGTTCTCCCCGTGTTTGCGTGGGTTTCCTCCGGGTACTCCGGTTTCCTCCCACACTCCAAAGACATACTGATTGGGGCTCACAATCTAGAGTCCCTATGGGGACAGTGTTGCCAATGTATGTAAAGCGCTGTGGAATCAATAGCGCTATATAAATGAATAAATTATTATTATTATTATTATTACTGATTGGTCTATGTTTTTGGCCTTTAATGCAGCCTTACCCCAACAGACTAATGGAGGATGCAGTGCTGAGTACTGATAAGGGGCTGTTAAGTAATGGACAACCCCTCTAAAGAAATTTTGCAAAGGGTAAAACCTCCATGATTGATATTTAGGTGCGAGTGACCCCTGGACAGTACTCGGCCATTGATTTAATTATTGGTCTTTGTGGATTTTGTGAGAAATTACAATATTGAAGCGCGCGCCTCGATTTTCAGATCTGATTTTCCCCACCTTGCTCTGTGAGCGTATAGACTGACACAAAACTGATGGAAAGTACTAAGAAGCAGATGAGTTTTACTTCGCTTTTCTGAATACAGCCAAATAATGAATTTGATGCTTAATTACGCAAAAACACTAATTTCTGCCTAATGAGAGAGAAACTTTGCTTTCTGGTCCTGAGAAAGTGTTATTCTGGCGCGGTGCCATGTGGCGGGCGAGCTGCGCGTCCCCACACCCTGCGTCCTCACTGTGCGGATGTGACGTCCCAGGGGAATACATTAACCTTCAAAGGCCTGAGGTAACAGGTGGAGCAGGTTGTGTGATGAGTAATGGCTGTCACCATAGAGATGGCAGCGGCGCCTGCACCTCACCCAACACCTAGTTTCCTTTATGACCAAGCAGCTCTCGGCTGAGACGTGACGCTGCTGATCTCCACAGACAATGCCTGGTGCCTGTGCCAGTGTCAGTCTCTTCTTGGCGGCGCTTCACTGTGCTGTTACCCTGATGATTTCCATCTGTGTTGTACACTCACCCGTCCTGTCAGGCTGCGTTCAGTTCACACTGAAGGGTTTTTTTTTTCCGGGAGTGTTTTTCTTCTACTGTCAAAAGACAGTAAGCTGTTAAAGACTTGACCTGACCGTTCATCATGAGTTTTCCATCTCTGGAGACGCTGTATACGTTAGAAGACAAAAGTACTTTTTCTTTTTTTTTCTTTTTTTCTTTTTTTACGTTTTGCCAGTGATTTTTCTTAAAAGAAACCCCAAAAACTAATAGCAGTTTCCTTCATTGTTAAATGGATTTTTATACAACATCTGGAAAACTTCCAAAACGCTGAAAAAATGATTAAAAGAATCAAAACGTGCACACGAAACAACTAAACATGCTAAAAACGAAGACTATTAAAAAAAAAAAAAAAATTACTGGTGTTTTTCTCCGGAAAAACCTGGTGGGTTAACCCCCCCACCCCATGCACAAACCTTAATGCTAGTGCTTTAACCTACTCGTTGCCGGGCTGGGGTGCAGATCCTCTGCGTCGTCACGGGGTGGCCTGGCCCGGTTTTGTTGCCCCGGGGCGTACAGAAAGGGAGAAAGGATAGGGGATGGTTCCTGGAGCGTGTCACCGGTTGCAGTGGGACAGGGTTCTCAGCCTCCGCTGCAGTCCGAATGGAGTGGTCATGACGCCACCTGTGGTATGCTACCAGGTAGGCGGCCGCCGCTGCAGGGTTTCTCACTGGGGCAGGTGTTGGGTGCAGCTGGGATGGTATCACTCATCTCCACCTGTGCGGAGCGATACCATCCCGGCTACACCCAACACCTGCCCCAGTGAGGAGGAGTCCGCTATCGGTAGATCTTGTGGGACGGAGGAGTTCAGCAAGGGTCGCTGGGGAGAAGCAGGCGGCTGCTTCCACAGGGCCGGTGCTACTACACGGTGCAGAGTCCTAGGGCAAGTTATACTTCATGTTGGCTGCTAACATCTGCAGGACGGAAAGATTTCAAGTCTCCCGTCCACCACCCAAATAACTCGAGGCATAGTGATACACTGGATCCAGGACTGAGTTCAGCGGCTCGTCCCAAGGCGAGGATCAACTTCACCTGTGACAGAGCTGGCACACTTAAACAACCAAGGGGGTCCCCAAGGTGCTTCGTGCCACGGGGATCGACACATCGCATCTTAGAGAAGGAGAGACCCACAGAGACTGCCATACCGGACCTAACCTCTGACCTACCCGGGATCGACCAGAGCTTCATCACGGCAGAGACCAGTACCCAGGGTGCGGCACTAGCACCTTCTCTTTACTCTTTTCACGTTCTGCCATATAAGAAAGAAATCCTGATAAAGCTAAGGGCATGTTCACACGTAGCAGATCTGCTGCAGATTCCTGCTCAGCATGTCTCCAGCACAATTGCAGTGAAGCCGGCCTGTGTTATCTGTGGATTTGCCGCAGATTTCACTCTTTACACTGCAAAGGTTGAGAGAAAATCTGCGATAAATCCCGCAATTGGAATTGACAAGTTACAGATAAAATCCGAAATGTGTATCAGCAATGTGTAGATGAGATTAGTTGACATTTTTTTTTTTCTTTCAGCAATTCTGGATTTTCTGCACTAACATTTGCAAGAACATTTAGGCTATGTGCGCACTAGAAAAGTGATTTTTCTCAAGAAAATTTCTTGAGAAACTTCTGGGAGTTGAAGATTACCGCACCTGCGGTAAAAAAACGCACCAAATCCGCGGGGAAAACGCATGCGTTTTTGCCACGGTTTTTCCACAGGTTGGTACCTGCGGTTTTTTTATGCTGTAACTACTGCAATAAATAATATAGATAATAGATAATCAATAGACAGATAATGGATAGAGAAAAAGATGGATAGATGAATAGATAGATAATAGATCGATAGATGCGAAATATATATATAATGTCCCACCCCCTGCATATTCTAACCTGGCACCCTTTAGTGACTTTCATGTGGCACTAAAGGGTGCCTAGCCTTGTATTTAGCCATAAAATAAATAAATAATTAAAAAAAAAACACGTGAGGTCCCCCCATCTTTTGTAGCCAGCTAGGGTAAAGCAGACGGCTGCAGCCTGCAGACCACAGCTGGCAGCTTCACCTTGGCTGGTAATCCAAAACAGAGGGCACCCCACGCTGTTATTTTACATTAAATAAATAATTTAAAACAAAAAACGTGGGGTCCCCCCCAAATTGGATCACCAGCCAAGGTAAAGCGGACAGCTGTGGTCTGATATTCTCAGACTAGGGAGGTCCACTGTTATTGGACACTGCCCAGTCTAAAAATAGCAGGCCGCAGCCTCCCCAGAAGTGGCGCATCCATTAGACGTGCCAATCCTGGCGCTTCGCCCCAACTCATCCCGTTGCCTTGGTGCGGTGGCAAACGAGGTAATATATGGGGTTGATGCCAGATGTGTAATGTCACCTGGCATCAAGCCCTGGGGTTAGTGATGTCACGCGTCTATTAGATACCTGACATCACAAACCAGTCAGTAAGAAATCAAAAATAGACAACAAAAAAAGTTTTATGTGAAAAAACACTCCCCACATTCCCTCTTTCACCAATTTATTGAAAAGAACAATCAATTCCACGTCCGGCGTAATCCAATGAGGGGGGTCCCACGGCGATCCATACCATAGTCACTGTTCCATTCAATGAAGAACAGAATGTTCCCCATTGGCTGGGAGAGCAATGCAGTCACCTGAGCTAACATCAATAGCCCAGGTCACTGCAGGGGATGACGAGCGCTGCTGTCAGGAGGATAGATGAGATCATTACCTGCAGTGATGATCTCCTGCAGTCCTGCCATCAGCGCTGTCACTGCCTTCTATGCCCGCCGCGTTGTCAGCAGTATCGCGAGAGCCCGTGACGTCACCGCCAGTGACAGTCTCGGGCCGCGGGCATAGACGGCAGTGACAGCGGTGACGTCAGGAGGCAGGAGATCGTCACAGCAGGTAATGATCTCATCTCACCTCCTGACAGCAGCGCTCGGCATCCCCACGGCTGCACGCATTGCTGAGTGTCAGTGTCTGCCTGCGCTGCAGGGTGACAAGCCGCTGATACTGCGGGCAGACACTGACACTGCTGTGCGTGCAGCTGCGGGGCTGGAGCGGGACACAGGCTACACGGGCACCTGCCGGACGTCACACGGAAGTGCTTCTGTGCGGCGTCCAGGGAGTGTGACGTGTGTGTTTACTCTGCTCCGCCTCCTCTTCCTTGCATAATGACATCACTTCCTGCAAAACCGCAGGGAGCGATGAGCATTATCGCAGGTAAATCGCGGCTATACCGGGGGTATACAACACATCATTTGCTACCTGCGGTATACCCCCGGAATTTTGCGATTACATTACAGTGAATGGAGCGAAATTCCGGGGGTATACCGCAGGTACCTGAGGAAAATAATGGAAGAAAGAAAAAATCCAGCTTCCGGAGTAGTAGTAAAACTGATGCAAAATTTTATTAAAGGACGTAAAATTAATGTGGTGACAAAAATAGGGAGCCCATATGCGGCGTAAGGCTACGCGTTTCGAACGCTGCCTGCGTTCTTTGTCAAGCCTGGAAAATAATGGACATGCTCATTTTCTCAAGAAATTTCCGCAGCAAATCTGTGGGTAAATCCGCGGGTAAAACGGCCTAGTGCGCACATAGCCGAGAAATACCTACAAGTTGGCATCAAATAGGGCACTTCAATTAACAAATGAGCCTATACAACTACAGGAGTATATACTACAAAAAAAATCAATTGTATACATTGTTTTTTATTCTTTATTGATAAACTATACACTAAAAATATTAAAAGGAACACCAGACAGAGGGCACACAGTGGCAGAGTTGTCATAGGTATCAATTAACCCCTTGTACAGATATACTATTAGCTATGGAAAAACAATCATCATACCCAGCTTAATATAGTACAATTCCCTCTGTATAGAACCAATGAAAATTCTGTAAGTCATTCAGTACGTTCAAATGAACAATATTCCTAAAACGGAGAAATCCCACAACCTAAATAGCAGAGAGAAGAAATATTTTGATGTAAAAAAATCAAATTTATAAACCAAATGTAAACAAAGGTCACAGGATCGTCCACAGGCATCACCCAAATAGGGAAAAAGGGAGAAATTGTTGCCAAAGACAAGCAAGTGCATTCATAAAGCAAGCAGGTAACGACCAGTCTATTTGGCCATAGAAAAAGTTTTCACAAGAAACAACTCCCCTATATAAATATCAGACAAGTGTCAGAGAACAAAATATACCACTGCTGCCGCCACCGCAGACCCCAAGGACGCACATTTCGCATTTAGCTTTTTCAAACATTTGCAGCAGACACGCAGGTGTGAACATAGCTGTAGGAAGTTGAGATGCAGTGCTAATGTAAAATCTGCAGACTATGGGACCAGCGTTGTGGAAGAGATTGTAAAGTGCTGCACAATATAAAAAAAACTTTATTATTAAGATATTTAAAGGGAATCTGTCACCAGGTTTTTCCACCTAATCTGAGAGCAGCATGATGAAGGAAAAGAGACCCCCGATTCCAGTGACTTGTCACTTACTGGGCTGTTTAGTGTACTTTTGATAAAATCACAGTTTAATCAGCAGTAATTATCAATACAGGACTACTTAGCCTGCTGCCAGGTAGTCTAGCAGCGGCATGAGCTCTGTATAAGGGCTCTTTTCCATCTGCGATTTTCATGGGTGAGTGCAATCCGATAAAAAATCGGACCAATGCTAATCAATGAGACAATATGCTGCGTTTTGCACCGAGTCTCGGCTCCCGCGTGTGTAAAATCACACTGCACTCGCATGTTATGTGACTGCAGTGCGGTGCACGTAGAGACAGACAACGAAGGAGATGTGGAGAAAGTGCTCCCTCCAACCTTCTCTGCTCCTGTGATGCGTTCTCCAGATCGGATCACAGTCGCATGACTTTCGGCTGATACCCACAGCAGAGGTTCATCAGCATATCGCTTCCCGTGCTTCTGCACCAGAAGCGGTATACAAGTGGAAAAGAGCCCTAACTACTATATCTGCAGCAGAGAAAACATTAATCTTATCAAAATGACAGCAAACGGCTCAGTAAGTGACACATCGCTGGAATCAGGGTCTCTGTCTCTACATTATGCTGCTCTCAGATGGGGGGAGCAAAAACCTGGTGAGAAAAACCGCAACCGTTTTTTTTGCATAAACTTACATTAGTGCCATATTGTGCCGCATGGCCTTGCGTTCCGTCCGGTTTTTGCCGCATGCGTCAGATTTAGCCGATGCGGCGGGCGGATAGAACGTTGCCTGGCACGTTTTTTTGTCCAGCACAAAAAACCGCATCGTGCCGCATCCGACCGATGCGGCGCGATTTGCAATGCATGTCTATGGACGCCGCATGCGTTTTTTCCTACTGCGCATGCTCAGTAGCCTGCCACAAGCGGCAAAAACCGGACGGGCCGCATGTCAAAAACTTATGCAAAGGATGCGGTTTTGTCGCCGCATCCGTTGGATAGGTTTTAGAGCCGGATTTGCCGGCTCTGCTAAAACTGGAGGTGTGAAAGCAGGCTTACAAATAGGCAGGCAGGTTTGCGACAAATCTGCACCAAAAAAAATGCCCTGTGTGCACACAGCCTTAAAGTGCGCTGTGCTTCACTTGCCGCCATATCTCTGTAGTGCAAGGTTTATTAGAACGCTCGGCAGATGAATGGAATCAGGGAGAGGAAAGGAAACAAAGGGACACGCCGGGCTGTACTTCCATGCAAAATTCATGCTTGGTATCAGGTGTACGAGGCCGAGGTGCTCTGTAAACTGGAGAGAGTCACATCATAGGGGTGGGAAGCAAAGGCTTTGTGAGGGCTGGAATTTAGGAAGGAGCCCAGCAAACAATGCTGCTTTTATCCGCTGCTCTCAGCCAGATTGCTGTAATACAAGGATAAGGACGGAGCGGATGGGATGTGGGGATGATGGAGGCTGGGTGGACAGGAGCGCTGTGATAACTGGGGCTGGATGTGCGTTATTTCTCTTACAGTCCCTACACCCGGAATATCTGGAAGAAAAGTTAGGTTGCGAGCTCTGAGGGTTGGAGACATTGATGTAGCTGGATCTGATTGTACATCGCTCCAGATATGTTGGTGCTATATGGAGTCTGTGTATAAGAAGCTGTGCGGCTTTATTTGTAAGCTGGTTGCGTTTCTTCCCAGCGGAGATTTCTTTTTGCTAGAGCTCACTGTGTACACAGCCCCTCCTAATGCTGATAGAACTATTAGCAGCAGACACAGCTTAGAGCCGTTCTGTGCTCTGGATATTACAATAAATTGGAGTTATAAATGGCCCTTTTCCGGTGCTGGGATCAGTAAATAGGAAGATCTGATACAACATAGGCCGGGTGCATACAGGGACATGGTGTAAGGTGGAGAAATGCGTCAATAAAGTCATATTGTGTTATCGGGTATTATTAATCTACTGATGCAATGCTTATTATTGAGGAGTTATTCCCAGAATTTTATATTACTAATCGCTGGGGGGTCTGACTGCTGGGACCGCCAACAATCCAATGAGCGTGGTGTTAGAGCCCGAGCACCAAGACACAGCGTGTCTAATGCTTATTAATGGGACTCTGTCAGAAAGGTTTTTGCCACCTAATCTGAGAGAAGCCGATATAACTATATAATGCAAAAAGGAGTCCATGTAGTCCTCCTCTGAATGTGCAAGGAGTTTAAAGGGAATCGGTCACCAGGTTTTTGCTCCCCCATCTAAGAGCAGCATAATGTAGAGACAAGAGACCCTGATTCCAGTGATGTCACTTTCTGATCTGTTTGCTGTCATTTTGATAAAAATCAATATTTTCTCTGCTGCAGATCTAGCAGTTAGGCCGGGACCACACGGGAACTAATGCGATCCTCGCATGACACTTGGCTCGCGCTGGCAGCACAGCAGGAGCCGAGTGTCATGCGAGTGTCTCTGCGACTGAGGTCCGATCATGTGATCAGACCTCAGCAGCGGAGGGGCGGGCTGGCACTGAGGAGGGGAGGGAGGGATTTATCTCCCTCTCTCCTCCGTAGCCGGCTATTGCCATACTCGCCCTGCACTCGCGGTACACTGGTGTAATGTCTTTCTGTCGCCCCATAGACTTGAATTGGTGCGAGAGAGAGTCTCGCATTACACTCGCAGCATGCTGCGTCTATTTTCTCGATTTGATTAGGGCTGAGAAAATAATCGTTCATGGGTGCTGGCACATAGAGTAATATTGGTCCGAGTGGCATGCGATGTTTTATCGCATTCCACTCGGTCCGATTTTCATGCCGTGTGTCTAAGGCCTTAGGGCTCTTGTCCACTTGTGTACCGCTTCCGATGTGAGCACATTGGAAGTGATATGCTAATGACCCTCTGCTGCGTGCGTCAACCAAGGGTCATGCGACTGTGATGTGATCTTGTGATCGGATCACAGGAGCGGAGAAGAGGGAAGGAGCACTTTCTCACCATCTCTTCCGCTTTCTGTCTATGCATGCACCGCACAGCAGACGCATAACACGCTCCCATAGGGTTGCATGGGGGTGCATGAGCTGAGACTCGCTGCAAAACGCAACATGCTGCGATTGCACCGAGAGCACGATTCAAGCAGTAGAAAATGAAGCAAGAGAACTGCCCCATAGATTAACACTGGTGCAAGTGCAATCTGATTTTTTTTTTTTTTATTGGATCGCACTTGCACATGAAAATTGCAAGTGGACATGAGCCCTTACATTGAGTTCAGGAATATGCTGGACTACCTACATAACACCAAGTAGTCCTGTAATGATAATCTGCTGATTAAACAGGGTTTTTATCAAAACTACATTAAGAGTCGTTTCACACATCCAGCTTTTCTCTGGCTTGCCGGATTTGGTGCACTCTAGTACAGTGTATACAGTACAATGGCAGCGTGACAAGCTCCGGTCACATGTTGTTATGTGACTGGAGCATGTGACCCGGAAGTTGTCGCAATGCCATTGTACTGTATCACACTGTACTGGAGTGCGCCGAGTCCGGCGAAAAGCTGGATGTGTGACACTAACATAAGCAGCTCAGTAAGTGAAACATTGCTGGAATGAAGCTCTCTGTTTAGGAGGAAAGACCTGGTAACAGATTCCGAGTTTTTTGGTAATTTTTTTTACCTCAGTATTTGTAGCCAAAACCAGGAGTAGGTAAAAAAAATACAGCAGTGGTGCCCGTGATTCTATTATACTTTTCCTCTGATTGTAGCCAAAACCAGGAGTGGAACAAATACTGAGGTAAAAACTCACCAAATACTCAACATGTGAGCGTGGCATAAAGCTACATTCCCATGAATATTTGGTGAGGTTTTTTTATGCTTATTTACGGCAGCATTCTGCATCTATTAAGGCCTGTGCTCACAATCAATGCATTTTGGATGCAGAGTGTTTTGCTGCTTCCACAATGCTGCATAGTACAGTACAAGCACAGTGGATGGCATTTATAGAAATCTCCTGCCCACTGCTTCAATGCGACGTATACTCACCTACGGCGCAGGATTCTGTAGCATGTCTGTCTCTCCTGTGTAGACTCTTGTGTCTCCTGTGTGGGAGAATGCGGAGGACGCAGTGGAAATACGCTGCATTCAGAACGCATACTGCTGATCGTGGACATGTATTGTATTGTTAGGTTCCTACATATTTAAAACGTGTTTTTGACGCTGTGTTTTTTTTGCCTCTTGTTGGTGCGTCATGTTTAAATAAAGCTGCTTTATTTTTGATACTTGTATTTGGCTTTGACATAACATTATTGATACAATTATGTGCAGTGTTTTTCTCGGCAGATTTTATAAGAAAAATCTGCACATAAAACTCAGCGTAACCGCAAGAGAAACTGGCATGTTAAAACACGCACCGCAGGTCAGATTGCAAAGAGCCACCCCCCCCAAAAAAAAATCACTGCTTTCTATCACACCTATGCACAGGCTCAGGCGCCATTCACTCCTTAACAGATTGAGGGGGAGGGTTGGGGGGTGGTGGGGTCTTGACCTCAGGACCTGTTAACACCTTCTGAGGAATCTGCATGGACTCAGGTGCTTTTCCCACCTTCTCGGGTCGGGGGAGGGAAGGGGGGGGGAGAGGTGTTGAGTTCAGGTGGGGTCAGGTGCTGTTCACATCTTCTGGGATGGGGGGGGGCGCATAAGCTTAGGTGCTG
Source organism: Anomaloglossus baeobatrachus (assembly GCF_048569485.1). NCBI lineage: Eukaryota > Metazoa > Chordata > Amphibia > Anura > Aromobatidae > Anomaloglossus > Anomaloglossus baeobatrachus. The sequence continues at coordinate 115,669,911 of NC_134358.1, read as the reverse complement.
TTCACATTTTTTGGGGAAGGGCAGTAGTCCTGTGTCCCTGGATAGCTCCATGTTTTACCAGACAGATAAATGTAAACTTGCAGAAGCAGTTACAAGTCGTCGTGATGCTTCATGGCACCTGTAGAAAATGAAGCCAGAATGTCAATATGGAGAAGTAAGCCTCTGACCGAGCTCAGTAGGGCCGTTGTTTTTGGGATGTGTTATGTTACATGATGGAATTGTGAATTAGGCTAAGTTCACATTTCCGCTAAAATGTATCAGTCGAAATCCGCTGCTATGGTAAACAACAGAATCCGTTTAGCGGATTCCGTTGTGTCCCATAGACTTGCATTAGTGGCGGATTGTGACTGATGACCCTGCATTGCATCCGCTGCGTCGCGGTCCGTCGATTTTTGACTGACCGCCGGGCGGGGAGCAACGCAAAATGTAACGTTTTTCGGGCCGTCGAAAACAACGCACCGCGCAGGAATCCGTCGCCATCCGTCACACTTGCAATGTATGTCTATGGTGCTGGATTCCGTCATGCTCTACTGAACATGCCCAGCATGTTTGGCACGCCCACTGGGCTGTCCCAAACACAAACTGATCATGACTGATCCGTCAAAAAACGGACGCACAGCGGATGTAACGGACGCAACTGATCCGTTTTTTCACAGGATTCCTGTGAAAAACACATGAGTTGCATCAGTTGACATCTAAAAAAACAACTGATCCGTTGCTGACGGACCTGACGGATTGAAAACAACGGAAGTGTGAACTTAGCCTTAGGCTAGTTTCACACTTGCGTTGAACGGTATCCGTTGCATTGCGTTGTGTGATATCCGTTGCATTGCGTTGTGTGACGGATGCAACGGATGCTGCAAAACAATGGAATCCGTTTTGATTTTTTTTTTTTTTACACTTTTACCGGCGGCAGACTATTGTGAACGATCAGCTGATCGCTCCCAGTAGCCGGCCGCCGGGTGATCGGCTGATGGCTCCCTGCAGTCGGCCGCCGGGTGATCAGCTGATGGCTCCCTGCAGTCGGCCGCCGGGTGATCAGCTGATGGCTCCCTGCAGTCGGCCGCCGGGTGATCAGCTGATGGCTCCCTGCAGTCGGCCGCCGGGTGATCAGCTGATGGCTCCCTGCAGCCGGCCGCCGGGTGATCAGCTGATGGCTCCCTGCAGCCGGCCGCCGGGTGATCAGCTGATGGCTCCCTGCAGCCGGCCGCCGGGTGATCAGCTGATGGCTCCCTGCAGCCGGCCGCCGGGTGATCAGCTGATGGCTCCCTGCAGCCGGCCGCCGGGTGATCAGCTGATGGCTCCCTGCAGCCGGCCGCCGGGTGATCAGCTGATCGCTCCCTGCAGCCGGCCGCCGGGTGATCAGCTGATCGCTCCCTGCAGCCGGCCGCCGGGTGATCAGCTGATCGCTCCCTGCAGCCGGCCGCCGGGTGATCAGCTGATCGCTCCCTGCAGCCGGCCGCCGGGTGATCAGCTGATCGCTCCCTGCAGCCGGTCGCCCGGTGATCAGCTGAGCGCTGTCACTTGCCGGCGCCCGGGCGCTCAGCTGAACGTTCGGCCACCGCGAGCCAACATAAAGTTTGTGATAAGAAAAAGAAAAAAAAAAAAAACATGCGCAGTGAAATCCAGAGGATTCCGCTGCTCAAAACAACGTTACATGCTGCGTTCCTCCCGCTGGGCGGAAGCAACGCAGGTCCTTTTGGTGCAATCCGTCATCCATACAAGTCTATGGGAAACAGCGGAATCCGTTAACGGATTCCGCTGTTTTCCAAAAGGGCGGATTGTAACGGAAGGAAAACAACGCAAGTGTGAAAGTACCCTTAGGTTACTTTCACACTTGCGTTCAGCGCATTCCGTCACTATGGAGAATAGCGCAGTCCGTTAACGCACTGCGCTATTCTCCATAGACTTCTATGGACGACGCACTGTAACGCAAGTGTCTGCATTTTATCCGCTGGACGCAGCGTCGTTATTTTGATGCTGCGTCGGGCGGATGGAACGCTGCATGTAGTGTTTTTCTGCGCTTGGCGGAGTGTCAAAAAAACGCAACCTGCAGGAATCCGTTTGGCGTCCGTTGTTTTTATAATGGACGCCTATGGTGGCGGGTTCCGTTAGAATGCGTCATTTGACGGATTCCGTTAACGCATCCGTCTTTACACAACTGCGCATGCTCAGATGTATAAAGTCAAGGAAAAAAACCTATAACTGATTGCGTTATTTTGTATGATCCGTAGCATCCGTTGTGCCACTATATGCAACGCATCCGTTGCATGCGTCACACAACGCAATACTACGGATCCCGTCCAACGCAAGTGTGAAACTAGCCTTAGAGGCCTAAAATACTGATGTCGTCGCCTTTTTTATTTGTGAGCTACATTGTTGCCATGGTGACTGCACTTGGTTTGGGTATGTTCACACTTAGTTTCTGTATTTGCCAGGACGGCTAGGAATATATCTGCAGGCCTCTGTGCACATCATGGCATGCCGGAAGAGCGGGGTACCATCCTCTGTCGGGCATTGTTTATGCTGTGTGTATCTGCGCAAACAGTAGACTTTCAGATATTTATGGAGAGGTGGACACAGCCGTATGGCGCTCTACACTGGCACACATCTGGGCTTCTGTCAGAGGTATATACTCCCGGGGTATACACTACGGCTGTGAACAGACTGAATACATAACGTGCATTATACGGATCCTGGTCCTGTCACCGAACAGCAAAAATCCTCCTGTGGTTAATGGAAGGGAGTTTTACCAATTCTACCGTAATGTCTGACACCGCTTGACACTGGCGGGACACGGTGCATTCCCCATGAATAACTGTTCTGGAGTATATTTTCTTGTAGCTTTGTGTTGCACCATTCCTTTGTTATTCCTCCTCAAATGTATAAGTAAATTGACATCTGGGTGTCGCCGTTCTTTGTCAAATTAGGCTACTTTCACACATCCGGCTTGAGCCCTGCGGCTCAATCCGGCTGTGCAAGCTATGCAACGGATGCGGTGAAAACACCGCATCCTTTGCATAAGTTTTTCCCATGCGGCCCGCCCGGTTTTTGCCGCTTGCGGCATGCTACTGAGCATGCGCAGTGGCAAAAACCGCATGCGGCGGCCGGATGCGGTATTTGCCGCATCGCGCCGCATCCGGCCGCCATAGGCATGCATTGAGAGATGCGCCGCATCGGCCGAATGCGGCGCGATGCGGTTTTTTTTGCCGCACGAAAAAACGTGCCAGGCAACGTTCCATCCGGCCGCCGCATCGGCTAAATCTGCCGCATGCGGCAAAAACCGGATGGAACGCAAGGCCATGCGGCACAATGCGGCACTAATTAAAGTCTATGCAGGAAAATCGCAACCGGCAGAAAAAAAAAACGGTTGCGATTTTCCTGCAAAGTGCCGGATTGTGCCGCAGAAGAAAAACCGGAGGTGTGAAAGTACCCTTAATGTGCCCCTCCAAACTCCGCATTGATTGGACCGTGTTACATTGTGTCAATAACACTCATCTGATAAGGCTGTGTTTGGTGCATTTCTTGCATGTTTTTTTAATTGGTTTTCTACAAATAAAAAGCTGTTTTTTTTACAGTGCCAACAAAGCCTGTGATATTCCAGAAAAGACACACACACACACACACACACACACACACACACACACAGTGTATATACACACACAGTGTCTATACACACACACACAGTGTCTATACACACACACACACACACACACACACACACACAGTGTATATATACACACACACACACACAGTGTATATATACACACACACACAGTGTATATACACACACACACACACACACAGTGTATATACATACACACAGTGTCTATACACACACACACACACACAGTGTATATATACACACACACACACACACACACACACAGTGTATATATACACACACACACAGTGTATATACACACACACACACACACACACACACAGTGTATATACATACACACAGTGTCTATACACACACACACAGTGTCTATACACACACACACACACACACACAGTGTCTATACACACACACACACAGTGTCTATATACACACACACACAGTGTATACACACACGCACACACACACAGTGTATATATACACACACACACACAGTGTATATACACACACACACAGTGTATACACACACACAGTGTATATACACACACACACACTGTATACACACACTGTATATATACACATACACACAGTGTGTACACACACACACACACACTGTGTATACACACACATACAGTATATATATACACACACACACACACACACACCACGCATGCCTACTTTTATACCTGACTGAAATTGCAAAATGTATTTTTGAAACAAGCAGCATGTCAGTTCTTGCAGCGTTTTTTCTGCTTTTTATGACCATCGAAAGCAAAAAGTGGAAAAAAAAGCTGCTTTTTTGTTGCTTTTTTGCAGTTTTTTTGCTGTTTTTTTTTTTTTTGCGTGAATTAAAGTAACCTTAAACATATACTGTTAACAAATGACACACTAAAAACGCAGCAAAAAAATGCAGCTTTATTTACTACCAAAAGATCAGCTTTTACTTCCCCCAAAAATCAGCAAAACCGCCCTGTGTGACTGACACTCGGTTGTCAATGTGTATTTAGGAGAAATAACCCAGACATATAAAAGCTGCTCCAGATTGGTTACATATCACCAGTCCAGAGCTGTCGGGCGGTGCTGACCCTCTGCATCGTCTGTACACGTGATGATACTTAGTCTGTAAAATCCATTTATTCCCAGACGAGCAGTATAGAGCTCCATTACTGCCCGCACCGAGGTCTCTGATCAGCATTTACATTTTTCCTCTCGTTGTGATGGTGGCGGGGACGTGCACATGAAGGGCAGATAATAGGTTCTCGTTGTCAGCCTCTGCACACTACATGTAGCCGAATTATTATCCCACATCTTCAATAGCAAGTGGCTTCTATGAAATGCTGATCACAGTGGATCACTGTTCACCTCTGCTTTAGGCCCTGTGCGCACACTACGGTTCTTTTCCCCTATAGGTTTTGCTGCAGAATTTCTGCAGCAAAAAGAATGTGCATGTCACTTCTTTTCCACAGGTACCTGCGGTTTTTGCCATAGATAATAGTAAAAAACCACAGGGATCAACCTGTGGAAAAACCGTGGCAAAAACGGGGGTGCGGTATTCTGCCAGAGGGTGCGGATTTTTCTTAAGAAAAGTCCATTTTCTAGTGCACACAGGGCCTTAGTGTTCACATATGGTGTTTTTTGGTGCAAATTTTGCTCAGTGTTTTGCAGTACCAGCATAATCCATCCCGGAAATCTCATGTACACATGGATTATGTTTTTTCGTCTGTATTTTGAGGCCTACTGCAGTTTTGCCAAGAAAAATATGGCGCTCGGCCTGATAGTAGTCATGTACAGTGTAACACGGCTGTGATGGCGCTCAGCCCCACAATGGTCATGTATCTTATAACAATAGAACACAGCCGAGATGGGGATCGGCCCCACAATGGCCATGTACGGTATAACACAGCCGAGATGGGGATCGGCCCCACAATGGCCATGTACGGTATAACACAGCCGAAATGGGGATCGGCCCCACAATGGTCATGTACGGTATAACATAGCCGAAATGGGGATCGGCCCCACAATGGTCATGTACGGTATAACAGCCGAGATGGTGATCAGCCCCACAATGGTCATGTACGGTATAACACAGCCGAGATGATCGGCCCCACAATGGTCATGTACGGTATAACAGCCGAGATGGTGATCAGCCCCACAATGGTCATGTACGGTATAACACAGCCGAGATGGTGATCAGCCCCACAATGGTCATGTACGGAATAACACAGCCGAGATGGTGATCGGCCCCACAATGGTCATGTACGGTATAACATAGCCGAGATGATCGGCCCCACAATGGTCATGTACGGTATAACAGCCGAGATGGTGATCGGCCCCACAATGGTCATGTACGGTATAACACAGCCGAGATGATCGGCCCCACAATGGTTATGTACGGTATAACAGCAGAGATGATCGTCCCCACAATGGTCATGTACGGTATAACAGCCGAGATGGGGATCGGCCCCACAATGGTCATGTACGGTATAACAGCCGAGATGGGGATCTGCCCCACAATGGTCATGTACGGTATAACAGCCGAGATGGTGATCGGCCCCACAATGGTTATGTACGGTATAACACAGCCGAGATGATCGGCCCCACAATGGTCATGTACGGTATAACATAGCCGAGATGATCGGCCCCACAATGGTCATGTACGGTATAACAGCCGAGATGGTGATCGGCCCCACAATGGTCATGTACGGTATAACAGCCGAGATAGTGATCAGCCCCACAATGGTCATGTACGGTATAACACAGCCGAGATGATCGGCCCCACAATGGTCATGTACGGTATAACAGCAGAGATGGGGATCGGCCCCACAATGGTCATGTACGGTATAACAGCCGAGATGGTGATCGGCCCCACAATGGTCATGTACGGTATAACAGCCGAGATAGTGATCAGCCCCACAATGGTCATGTACGGTATAACACAGCCGAGATGATCGGCCCCACAATGGTTATGTACGGTATAACAGCAGAGATGATCGGCCCCACAATGGTCATGTACGGTATAACAGCAGAGATGGGGATCGGCCCCACAATGGTCATGTACGGTATAACAGCCGAGATGGTGATCGGCCCCACAATGGTCATGTACGGTATAACAGCCGAGATGGTGATCGGCCCCACAATGGTTATGTACGGTATAACAGCCGAGATGGTGATCGGCCCCACAATGGTTATGTACGGTATAACAGCCGAGATGGGGATCCGCCCCACAATGGTCATGTACGGTATAACAGCCGAGATGGGGATCGGCCCCACAATGGTCATGTACGGTATAACAGCAGAGATGGTGATCGGCCCCACAATGGTTATGTACGGTATAACAGCAGAGATGATCGGCCCCACAATGGTCATGTACGGTATAACAGCCGAGATGGTGATCGGCCCCACAGTCGTCATGTACGGTATAACACGGCCGAGATGATCGGCCCCACAATGGTCATGTACGGTATAACAGCCGAGATGATCGGCCCCACAATGGTCATGTACGGTATAACAGCCGAGATGATCGGCCCCACAATGGTCATGTACGGTATAACAGCCGAGATGATCGGCCCCACAATGGTCATGTACGGTATAATTCGGCCGTGAAGACGCTCGGCCCCACAGTCATTATGTAAGTTATAACACGGCCATAATGTTACTCGACCCCAGAATTGTCATATATGGCATAACACGGCCATGATGGTGCTCGCCCCACTATCGTGTATGGAGTAACACGGCCGTGATGGCATACGGGGGCTTGTGAGGTCTTTTTCTGTTTTGTTTTCTGCTTTGAGCACCTTTTTGCTCATAGATTAGTGAGAGCTGATTGGAGGCTGCAGTTTTATGATCTTTAGGTTGATGTAGCAAAAAAAGCTCAGACAAGGCCGTTTTATCATGGATTGTCATATTTTTAAGTTTGATACAGTAGTTAAAGGGGTTGTCTATCATTTGGGACATTTTTTTTTTTTCCTTTAAAGGGAATATGTCACCAGGATTTTGCTACCTCATCTGATGGAACCTTAATGTATGAAAAGACCCTGATTCCAGGGATGTATCACTTAGATTACTGGGTGCAGCAGTTGTGACAGTCGGAGATCCTAGATGTAACATGTAGCAGAGCTTAGAAAGCTAACCCCGCCCACACCACAGCTTTCTAAGTACGTTGTCTATTGACATTGAGCTGCTGATCAGAGTAGGGACATGGTCGGCCTAGCAGGCGCGTGCTTCTGTCGTCCAGCAGTGATAGGGTCCTGGTGATAAAACCTTAATAATAAGTAAACAATCGCACACAGCCTGATAACTGACACATTCCTTAATTCACTGTGTTCACTCCTACAGGATGTTGTGCTCAGATTACATAGCAAAAACTTGCTGACAGATTCCCGTTTAAATGTACGCATTTGGGATTAAAAAATGTTGCCTTTGGGTTTTATTAAAAAATTGCACCATTTGGCTTTTACAGGATTTTTCTTTCTCTTCAAATTTATCTTTAAAATAGCTTGTGGCCATAAATGAGCTGAGAGGTTACAACCGTCCGATCAGACCATCAGAATAAACTGACTGACAGATTCTCAGTTAACTCATTCTGCAGCCAGCAATAGACAGGACAACACCGAGGCTATAGAGCGCAAATGGTGCAACATGTGTGAAGAAACTCATTTGCAAAAATAAATGTTCTCTCCAAATATGTGCATTTAACGCCTCCACGACATATGATGTAAACTGACCGCAGCTTCTAGCGGACAAATCCTGGTGACAGGCTCCCTTCAAAGACTGCACGATTTGGCAAAACTGCTTTTTCTCCACATTCCACACGGCCATTACAATGCACTGATTTGTGAGCCTATAGGCCGATTTTCAGTCATGTCTTGGCTACTTTTCCAGTCTGTACTCTTGGGCTATGTTCACACACTATGTTTTGCAGTATTTTTTTTTTTTTTGCAGGAAAAACCTGTCACTTGGCAATGAAGTAGCTTCTCATAAGGCCCCTTTCACACGTCAGTGATTCTGGTACGTTTGTGCTTTTTTTTAAACGTACCAGAATCACTGACATACGCAGACCCATTATAATGAATGGGTCTGCTCACACGTCAGTGATTTTTCACTGCACGTGTCTCCGTGCGGCGTACCCGCGTGTGCGTGATTGCCGCACGGAGACATGTCCATTTTTTTTCTGGCATCACTGATGTCCCACGGACCACGCAGTGGTGTGGTCCGTGAAACACGTGCCAGAAATAAACGTGCTTCTAAAATAAAAAAAAACATTTTTACTCACCCGGTTCCAGCGACGCTCTCTGCAGCCTGTTCTCCCTGCTGCTTCTGAGCTAGCTGATTACTGTCGCACATATTCATGATGCACGACACAGCCGACTCGGAAGCAGCTGCTGCGGGGGGTCAGCGCCGGCCGGATGCTGCACCGCGGGAGAGATCAGGACCATGGAGAGCGGGAGCGCGCACAGGTGAGTTAATCTCTAAGTGCAATCACGGGCCACGGAGAACGGAGCCCGGATTGCACTTAGACAACCCACGTGTGCCGTGATTCACGGCACACGCAGGGACATGTGCGTGTTTTACACGCCAGTGAAAAACGTCAGTGTTTTTCACTGACGTGTGAAACGGGCCTAAAGAGCACATTTTGCGGCTTCTTTTTTTTGGTTGGATTATATTGTCATTTATCTATAGAACATGTTTAACCCCTTCACGACCATGGACAGATATATCCGTCATGGAGCGTGTCCCGTTAAGCCCCGCCCCCTGCCGCGGGCAGGCGGCGGCGGTCGGCACACATGTCAGCTGTTTTCAACAGCTGACGTGTGCCTGCAAGTTACGAGTGGAATCGCTTCCACTCACAACAATTAACCCCTTAAATCTCGCTGCCAAAGTCTGCCAGCGAGATCTATATGCGCGCGGCCATGATTTTTACTTACCGCTGCCCCCACCGGAAGTCACGTGCATGATCACGTGACTTTCGGTGGTTGCCATTGTAGCACAGGGTCATGTGATGACGCCTGCAGCTATGAAGTTTCACTTTCGTTTTCCCTGGGCCGGGAGCAGAGAGAAACAGGAAGTGACTGAATCTGCTGTTTACAGCTGTATAGCGGTGATCAGCAGATAGATAATAGCGATCGGATTGCTGATCGCTATAGCCCCCTAGGGGGACTAGTAAAATAAAAAAAAGATTAAAAAAAAGTTTTAAAAAATAAAAAAAACTAAGGCTATGTGCGCACGTTGCGTACAGTCACTGCAGAAATTTCTGCAGCGATCTGAAGAGCACATGTGCGCTTTAAATCGCTGCAGAAATGTCCGTAGTGAAAAAAAAGCCGATTCCATGCACTCTGCCTGCAGCTCCTCCCATAGACAGAGCAGGAGCTGCCGGCAAAGCGCACGGAAGAAGTGACATGTCACTTCTTAGAACGCAGCGCTTCGGCAGAAGCCGAAGCGCTGCGCTCTAAATCGCCACGTGCGCACGGCCCCTGCACAATCTCCATAGACTGTGCAGGGGACGCAGGACGCATGCAGTTACGCTGCGCTACAAAGTGCAGCGTAACTGCATGTTTTTACGCAACGTGCGCACATAGCCTAAAAGTTCAAGTCACCCCCCTTTCCCCCCATTGAAAATTGAATGGTTAAAAAATAAATAAATATACACATATTTGGTATCGCCGCGTTCAGAAATGCCCGATCTATCAAAATATAAAATCAATTAATCTGATTGGTAAACGGCGTAGTGGCAAAAAAATTCCAAACGCCAAAATTACGTTTTTTGGTCGCCGCAAGTTTTACGCAAAATGCAATAACAGGCGATCAAAATGTAGCATCTGCGCAAAAATGGTACCATTAGAAACGTCAGCTCAAAAAAAATGAGAATACTACGTGTTTCGGAAAATGGCGCAAAACGTACGCCACTTTTATTGAACGAGCTTGTGAATTTTTTTTAACCCCTTAGATACAAGTAAACCTATACATGTTTGGTGTCTACAAACTCGCACCGACCTCAGGCATCATACCCACACATCAGTTTTACCATATAGTGAACACCGTGAATAAAACATCCCAAAAACTATTGTGCCATCACACTTTTTTTGCAGTTTTTCCACACTTGGAATTTTTTTGCTGTTTTCCAGTACACCATATGGTAAAACTTATGGTTTCATTTAAAAGTACAACTTGTCCTGCAAAAAACAAGCCCTCATATGGCAAGATTGACGAAAAAATAAAAAAGTTACGGCTCTCGGAAGAAGGGGAGCAAAAAACGGAAAGTGCCCCGGGGTTGAAGGGGTTAATAGTTGTATTCACGAAAAAGTCAGCAAAAATACATAGATGCCTTCTTTGCAGCGTTTTTACACTTCTTCATTGCTTTTTGTAGTGAGAAAACCCTGAAAGAATTGACACTGTAGATAAAAAAAACAAAACAAAACCTAAAGTTTTCCCAGTTCAATCAGGAAAAAAAAAAGTGTGTGCAACAGATTTCTGAAATTTCATGGCTTTTGCTGGTTCTGTAAAAACTGCTTTTAATTTACAAAAAAAATACTCTGCATAAATGCAAAATGTATACATAGCTCAGTGCTACTGGTGTGTCATGGCTGTGTCACAGGTGACACATTCATGTGGTTTCTGTCAATAGAAGGTCACAGCGTTTGGCTGTGCAAAATGCTCCCTGACTTTCTATTGTTCCTGCTGTTAGTATTCATTGTATTACGTAGCTTTTTTTTGCTGGGTTTTCATCTCTTTCCCTTTAGGACCCAGCATAGTGTTCCTTCTGTTCAGCTGCTAATTATCCTAATTATCTGTATTCCCCTTGTGGTTAAATATTCCTCTTCCTTGGACTTCTGGTGATATTCGGTTTCTTCACAAGCTCTGGATGCAAGCAGGTGGCTTGCACTCATCAGTAGGATTGTTGTTGCTCTTTACTGAATTTCTTACTGAGTCACCTAGACATGTTGTTTGTGGTTTTCCCTTGTTTATTATCCCTAATGGGGTTGACTAAGAGCTCATCCCGTCTGCTCAACCCAGGGCCAAAATCAGGGTCAGCCAGGGTCATGTATCCAGCTCGGTGCATAGGTGAGGAACCTGTCTAGTTCAGTGAGGGAACCCAGGGCCTAGTGGTAGACATGGTTAGGGGTCACAATCTCCCCCTTCCTTAGATACAGGGTTTCCCTTCCCCCTTCGCTTGGTATTTCCCCGTAGTCCTATATTCTCAACCATATTACAGCATCAGAGACCTGTTTAGTGCAGGTCACATTTCCTGAGCTCAGGCCAGTAATTGATCCCTAGAATATATGGCCACCAGAAGGATGTGCATTCTGCAAATTCTTGTTTTTTTATGTAAATATTCTCTAAAGGCTTCTGAAACAGTCCCCATTAGATGATATTGCAGTATAGAAGAGCTGAGCTATGCACTGCTTACAGCGGTAACATTTCCCTAATCCATGTTTGACCTCAAGACACTGCAGAGGACAAGTCTAAACATTGCAAAAGATAAAAAAATGTGAACGATGTGGTGAACTACCATACACAGTCTGCTGCCATTTCCTATATACACTACTCACAAGTTAGGCTGGTTTCACACTACGTCTTTTTAACATCCGTTGAAAACGTTATTTTAGCGGAAGTACGGATCCAGTGCAAATGCGTTTTCATTTCAATGCATTTGCAATGGACTCGCGTTAAGATCCGTTCACCTGCGTTTGCGTGCGTTATAGTGCGGATCCGGTGACTTGCAGTTTTTTAACATGTTTCAAAAACGCTACTTGTAGCGTTTTTGAGCTGCGTCAAAATACTGCAAGTCACCGGATCCTGACTAAACAGCATGCAAACGCAGGTGAACGCTGGCGTGCTGATAGACAGGATCCTGCTTTTGTACTGAGCATGCCCAGAAAGTACTGAGCATGCCCAGAACCAGTCTCGCGTGATCTGTCTATCTCTCTACTCCCTCCCTCACCCTCTCTCTCTCTATCTCTGTCTTTCCCCCTTCCTCCCCTTCCTCTCTCCCACCTGAGAGCTGCGGACACTCGTAACCAAGGTAAATATCACGTAACCACTTCTCTTAGTTACCCGATGTTTACGTTGGTTACGTGTGCAGGCAGCCCTGCTCCTAGCAGCTGCAGACACTCGTAACCAAGATAAATATCGGGTATCCAAGGCCGATGTTTACCTTGGTTACCAGCGTCTGCAGCTGTCAGAAGCCTCCTCCCAGTCTAGTTCCCCTCACTCCCGATCACATGACTTCAATGCCCGCCCCTAAACATCCAGTGCAGGATCCTGCAAAATAACAGATGCGTTTGCATACGTTATTTGCTGTAAAAGCAGGATCCGTACTTCCGCTAAAATAACGTTTTCAACGGATGTTAAAAAGACGTAGTGTGAAACCAGCCTTAGGCTAGGTTCACACTTCCGTTAAATTGCATCAGTCACAATCCGCGGCTCTGGTAAACAACGGAATCCGTTTAGCGGATTCCGTTGTTCCGATAGACTTGTATGAGCGGCGGATTGTGACTGATGATGCTGCGTTGCACCCTTTGCCCAATTGATCAGTCGTGGAACAACTGACCGCCGGGCGGCAGGAACGCAGCATGTAATGTTTTTTGAGCAGCGCAATCTGTAGGAGTTCACTGCGCATGCTGTCTCTGGCTCCCTGCACCCGTAACCAGGATACACATCGGGTTACTAAGCAATGCGCTTTGGTTAGTTACCCGATATTTACCCTGGATACGTGTGCAGGGAGGCCGACACTTCCCCGCTCGGCTCCGCCCCCTCCCGCGCTTGGCATGTACACACACACACACACACCTGTCCCCAGCCCTGCAGTCCCCGCGGCACTGACGACCCACCTCGCACTCCGCCCCCCACACACAACGGAGTCTGACAATGAATTCTGTTCTTTGTCATCCGTTGTACAATGAATGCATCAGTCACATGCGTCAAGCAACGCATGTGACTGATGCAAAACAACGGAAGTGTGAACCTAGCCTTAGGGATATATGGCTTTGGGGGTGAAATTTCAGGATAATCCTATAATGCCCTCTAACCTTTTCAGGTGGACTTCATGTGACCTTCTCTAAACTTCTGAATGCACATGTCCAACTGTTCAATGTTTCACTACTTTTTACACAACTTCTCTAACAAGAAGCTTAATGGCAAAATTTACAACAGGTATTTGATCCATAAATCGCTCCCCAAAATTTTGCAATTCAATTAGAATTGGTATTTAAACCACCTTCCTTATCATGCTGTTCACATCTTGACATCAAGACCAATACGACACCTAACAATTTTATCAACAGCACCTCTCCATTGTGAGGCTTCACGCAGGATGTTCTCAGTCGGAAGTGGCCACTGAGCTTAGAGTGTCAATGTCATCAGCAGGTTGCAACAAAGATACAGAGAGACTGGAAGAGTCACAGAAAGGCAGAGAATTGGACATCCTTATGCCGCATCCCACACTGATGACCAGGGCTGTGGAGTCGGTAAGCCAAACCTTCGACTCCGACTCCTCAATTTCTCTTGCACCGACTCCGACTCCGGCTCCGACTCCGGCTCCTACATATATTGCTTATAGTTAGGTGAAAAATTTATTGTAGTACATGAACATGTGTATGTGAACATCAGACATTTAATAATTTTTATGATACAATAATCAAGATATTTGGATAGAACATAAAATATATTTATTGGAATACAACTTTAGAACACAAAAAACTAATAAATTGTAAATATGTAATACACTATGTAATATACAGTAGATTACATATATATCTTGTGTGTGTGTGTATGTGTATATATATATATATATATATATATATATATATATATATATATATATATATATATATATATATATATATATATATATATATATATTACATATTTACAATTTATTAGTTTTTTGTGTTCTAAAGTTGTATCCAATAAATATTTTATGTTCTATCCAAATATCTTGATTATTGTATCATAAAGATAATTAAATGTCTAATGTTCACATTGTACTACAATAAATTTTTCACTTATATATAAGCATTATACTAAATATTTAGTAGAATATTCAGCACATTCTGCATTGCACTACTGTCCCCAATTTATTATATATTTTAGGAGTCGGAGTCGGTGCATTTTATACCGACTCCACCAAAATGAGCTCCGACTCCACGACTCCGACTCCACAGCCCTGCTGATGACCACTTTATTGTGTACAATACCCTTCAGAACCGGATGATGAATGCAACACTAATCCAAGCACATTTGAGGGAGGTGAGTGTCACATCAGACCAATCAAAACGATTTACATTAGCGTGGTATGCCTCCTAGATGACCTGCAAGGCTAACTGATCACAACACAAGGCCCAGGCGTCCTCTACACTGGATTAGGGACCAGTGGGCCCCACTCAGTGCTGTTCACTGATGAAAGTCGATACACACTGATCAGAAATAATGGCCACCAGTGATGTTGGAGATGTCCTGGAGAGCGCTATGCATTAGCCACTGTTGTCCCCAGACGAGCCTTTGGTGGTGGTGGTGTTAGTGTGGGCAGGTGTCTATTCAGTACAGAACTGCCCTACACTTTATGAATGGTACAGTGACCAGCCCCTACTACTGGAGTAACATCAATAATCCAGTTAATGTGCATCTGCATGAACAACACAGGTCTAATATGTTCATGGACACCAGTGCTCCAGATGATCGAGGTCACATTAGGCAACAGCTGCTGTAGACTGGGGGACCTCAGATGGAGCGGCTGCACTTTCTCTAGACCTGTTTCTTATAGAAAACCTATAGGATCAGCTGAGTTTTTGTGTATTGGCTCGTAACTCTACACCCCCAAACCTCAATGACTTAAGGTCCGCCCGTCAAGAAGAGTAGGATGCCATGCCTCCGCAGACAATAACTCCACTTGTGAACAGCAGGAGGCGTCGTTGTCAGCTGTAATTCATGTTCAAGGCCTCATGACCAGTTATTGAGACATTGACATTCTTGAGGGCTATACCCAGCACTGATGTTGGCTTTTGTATCCGTAAATTGTATGAGATGAGGAAATCCCCATTGCACTAAAAATGCAGTGTACACGGAAAATGGACGACAGGTGGCTTATGAGCAATCACACCAGAATTGGTGTTGGACCATCCTGCAGTTTCATGGCTTTCCTTCATTAGCGGGATTTTTTTCCTTTTTGTTTCTTGATGAGATTTTAATTCATGTTTTTTTTCACACAGGAAAAATAAAACTTGTATCACAGTAACAGGATTAATGAGCTTTCTAAAATCACTTTGACATGTTGCATTTTTTTTTCTTTGCCTTTTTGACCTTTTTTTTTTTTTTTTTAATGCAGCATGTAAATTCAATTCTTTCTACGTTTTTACTGAAGTTTTTGCTTATTGAGATCAAAACTGTCTCTACATAAAAAAAAAATAATCAAAACGCATGTAATATCCGCTACAATTTTCGGGCTGTGCGTTTTTTTTTTCATACCACAGAAAAAAAATCATGAACACTACAATGTAAACATAACTCTTGTCTTGTAATGGTCTTCTACAAAAAACAGATAGCCGCTACAATTTGAGTGTAGTGTAAAGGCAACGTGTCCGAAATCACCTGGTGGTTAAATTAGACTTTTAGGTTAAATGTGTATAATTTATATATAGTACAAAAAAAAAATAAAATATATATATATATATATATATATGTATGTATGTATGTATGTATGTATGTATATATATATATATATATATATATATATATATATATATATATATATATATATATATATGTGTATATATATGTGTATATATATGTGTATATATATATATATATATGTGTATGTATGTGTGTGTGTGTATATATATATATATATACATATATATATATATATATGTGTGTATAATTTGTTATAGATAATAACGGTGACGTCGCTCAGGTAAATCCATGGCATCACACTGTGGGTGTGATACCATGGAGGGCATACAAACGCCCACAGGGCAATGGGACGCCCGGGGAACTAGACCATCTTCTCACTTACATAGGGAACACTCTTGTGAATACATTTTCCAGTTTGGGGCTCCCTCTTGTGGTCAGTGCTGGCGGTGCAGTTGACATGTGGATTGAGAGCCACACACCTCTGGAGGACTGGCAATCAGGCCTTTCAGATTGGGACTATATAACTGAGTAGTTTTCTCCTGTTACTTGCCGGTGCTCAATTGATTTCCTGTGTGTTAAGGACATTCTGAATTCAGCCCTGCTCTCTACCAGAACTCCTCTCAAGATAAGTTGGTCTTTGTACCTCTGCTTATTGTTTCCACTTTCTTGTTGTTTTTTCTATTTTGATACTATTTATTGATTCCTATTTTACCTGTGTGGAGTTCCTGGTGCAATTGGTTCATTCTCTGCTGGGAGTGTCTGTATATCTAGCTCCATGACTCTGCAATGTATTGTGTTTTGTCATGCTTGGTATTAAATTCAGTCCCTCATCTATATTAGTGTTTTTGGATCCAAGTAACATTGAGTACTGTTATAGTGGGGGAGAGGCTGTGTGGTCTCAGGGTTTTTCGATGTCAGGCGTGCTGAGATTTTTTGGGATTTTTACGGCTGCAGACAGTGCTCTTTCCTATCCTTTCCTATAAAGATAGTTTGGGCCTCATCTTTGCAGAATCTGTTTTCTAGCTTTGTATTGTGTTTTCGTATATCACCGTAGTATTTTCTTGTGGGGGGCTAGCGATATCTTTGGGGATTGCTCTGAGGCAGATTAGCTTTTCTTATATTTCTATCTGTAAGCAGATTTAGTTCTCCGGCTGTGTCGAGACTAGAGTTGATCGGACAAGCCAATAATCCGGTACTGGCGGATCACTGCCAGATTTAAAAAATGAGTCTGATCCGCTCCGGAATCCGGTGCCCATATAAGTTAATGGGGACCGGAATCCGGAGGTTAAAAACGTTTGTGGAGGGGCTAGGGGGCTAGGAGCGAGCGCAGCATACTCACCGAGGCGCTGTCATGGCGGCACACTCCTTCCGGGTCACGCTGTTACCTTCCGGAGCCGACAATTCAATATTCATTGTTTTCCCCGCCCACCGGCGCGTGTTGGTTGCAGCTAGACACGCCCCCACCCTGAGTGGCAGCGTGTCAGCTAACTGCAACCAATTACAGGCAGCAGGACGGTTGGTGGGCGGGGAAAGCAGTGTGTCCGTCGCAAGTGTGACTCTGACTTTTATATATATATATATATATATATATATATATATATATATATATATAATATATATAAATAATTAAAAAACCCGACGTGCGGTCCCCCCTAATTTTCATCCCCAGCCATGGTAATGCCGGCTGGGGGCTGGTATTTCAGCCCGCAGCCGCCCGGTATTGCTGCATGTATTACATGCGGCAATACCGATACATTACTGGCTCTTCCCGGAGGCGTGATGCGGTGCCAGTCGGGGAATAGGTTTGTGATCGCACGGGCGTCTGTGAGATACCCACATCACAAACCTGCAAATTAATGTAAAGAAACAAACAGAGAAAAATCCTTTATTTACAATAAAGTACAAACGCAGCCTCGTTCACCACTTTATTACCCCAACACCCTGCAGCTCCGGCGTAATCCACATGTCCCACGGCGACACATCCGGCTCTGCTACATCTCACACAGCAAGCAGCCGTAAAGCACGGCTGCCCGCTCTGAGTGTAGACACTGACTGAGTGGCTGTGACAGGCTGGGCTGTGACATTGTCTGCTCCGCAGCTCCAGCCCCTCCCCTCCTCAGTGCCGGCTCGCTCACCGCAGTAGCAGAGACACTCGCATGACACTTGGCTCTGCTGTACTGCCAGCGTGAGCCGTGTGTCATGCAATGGGATCGCACCGGTGCACGCGGAGATAGACAGCGGAGGAGATGGGGGAGAAAGTGCTGCCCGTCTTCTCCGCTCCTGTGATGCGATTGCAAGATCGCATCACAGTCGCATGACCCTTGGCTGACACCCGCAGCAGAGGGTCATTTGCATATCGCTTCCGATGCTGTCACATCGGAAGCGGTACGCAAGTGTACAAGAGCCCTCAGAAGTGTGCGAATGATGCAATGTCAGACTCGTGCGGGTCTGACATAGCATCACCCGTCACAGCCTGCCACTGTCTAAACATGAGCGTGCATGTACCTAGAAACACATGCACGCTCCTGTCAGATGTGTGTGCGGCTGTGCTGCGATGTCAGACTTGTGGGAGTCCCTCGCTGTGACTGCTGCCTAAGATAAACCGCATGCGTTTTTTTTTTTTAAATTTAAATAAATAAAAAAAAAATTTCATTTTCATTCCCAGCCATGATAACGTCGGCTGGGGGCTGGTATATCCTTAGCTTGCAGCCGCTCGATATAGCCGCATCTATTAGATGTGGCCATTCCGGGGCGATATCGGCTCCGCTTGATTGTCCTGGTGCGGTGGCAATCAAGGTAATAGCAGGGGTTAATACCAGCGCATGGCTGCTATTAAACCCCAGGTTTGTGATCGTACGGGCGTCTGTGAGATACCCGCATCACAAACCTGTAAATTACAGTAAATAAACAAGACACAGAGAAATCCTTTATTTGGCATAAATTACAAATGCAGCCTCCTGCTTCACCAATTTATTATCCCAACACCCTGCAGCTCCGACGTAATCCATACGAGATCTAGCGAAGACACATCCAGCTCTGCTACATGTCACAGTGAGCAGCCATTGAGCACAGCTGCCCGCTCTGAGTGCAGCGTAGTACTGAACGCGACAAGCGATGACTGCACGGCAGACACTGTCACAGGCTGGGGGGCGCGTCTGCCTGCAACCAATCACAGCTGAGAGGACAGCCGGTGGGCGGGGAAAACACGGAAAGCTGTCTGACAGCACAGGAAGTGAAAGCGCGTCCCGGAAGCAGTGTGGCGCCATGACAGAGTCTCGGTAAGTATGAAACCCTCATTTATTATTTTTTTTCTTTTTTATTAATTGCTGATTCCGGAACGTGCAGCTGGAATCCCGTGCCTATGTCCGGCCCAGGGATAGCGCTGAAACCGCGCGGATCCGGACGTTTACAGTCCCGGTCCGCTCAACACTAGTCGAGACGAATAGGTCATCGTAGGCTCGTCCCACGGCTACTTCTAGTTGTGTGTCAGGATTAGGTCTGCAGACCGTTAAGGTTCCAGCCACTCTGGTTACCTTTTGGGTTTCCGCATTTTTTGATCCTCCTTGGTCACTGAATCATAACAGAACACGTAAATTATAAAACTTTTTTTTATACTTTCATATTACACAATATTACAACACAGGAATGGGTAGGAAGGGGTTTCTAAGCCACACATCACCCTGCTTGTAGGTTAGAACGCATAAGGGACCTGACAGGTTCCCTTTAAGGAGACTACCAAGCCATACAGTACAGTCAGACACGGCCATAGCAGGGACACATATATAAGATAACATCTAATTGTATAAATTATTATTCCACTATCTATTGACTAAAATCAACTTTAATATGAATGTTGTTTGTGGGAAAACCCCTTTAATTCTTTGAATGATTTGGTAGCTTTATCACTAATGTTATCTACTGGACCTTGAAAGTTGTTTTTTTTTTTTTTTTTTTTTAAAAGAAACCAGAAGTCTCCACTCTCCAGTATACGGCTGCATGTATCGCACTGGATTCCCTGCTCAGGTGTAGACTAGGAGTCGGTAATAATCTCCTTCCAATAGAAATGCTGCCATTATTATCTATGGAAAAGTATCTACAGCTTGATCAAAGAAGAATTTCCGCAATACCTCAAAGTCCACGCTGTGAGGTCACAGGGTGTCATTCCGACTCCTATTCATAAGATTGTGCCGAACTTTTATCTCAGCCGCTGATCTGTCATTTTGTAGCTTCGCCCACAGTAATGTTACTGTAAAAGATTAATGTTCAATCGCGTTACGTGAGGGATGAGATCTCTGACTTTAATTTCTAGCAGCTATTACACTTGTCAATCAGGAGATGACGCTTGCACACTGTTACGTATATTTGAAGGGCTGTTCCACGGAGTAAATGTTTTGTTAAATGGGAACCAGACTTTTTTTTTTTCATGAATTACCAGTTGATGCAATGCTTACAATCTTATGAGAGCGAGCTGCTGCTTTCTCCACTTACATGAGAGAGCGAGCTGCTGCCTTCCCCACTTATGAGAGAGTGAGCTGCTGATTTCCCCACTTATGAGAGAGCGAGCTGCTGATTTCCCCACTTACATGAGAGAGCGAGCTGCTGATTTCCCCACTTATGAGAGAGCGAGCTGCTGATTTCCCCACTTACATGAGAGAGCGAGCTGCTGCTTTCCCCACTTATGAGAGAGCATGCTGCTGCTTTCCCCACTTACATGAGAGAGAGAGCTGCTGCTTTCTCCACTTACATAAGAGAGCGAGCTGCTGCTTTCCCCACTTATGAGAGAGCGAGCTGCTGCTTCCCCCACTCATCAGTCACTTTGTATCTTCTGTGCTGATCTTTCACTCTCAAAAACGGCCCATAAAAGTCTATGGAGAGGGGTATGTGGAGAGAAACTGAAAATACTGCATCTTCTAGTAACTAGAAACTGAGTACAAGTCCTATATTGGCCAGAAATAATGGTATTTTTCATGTACACAGCTTATCCTGAAAAGTTACTGAAAGTGCAGTAGTCATCTCACCAATTCCCATCGCTCATTCTGGTGCTGCCCGGTCCCCCGCCCCTCTCTGCCTCCATCTAACGTGTTGACAGCAGGAATGGGAAGAGTTAAATTCTTCATATCATTGCACGTATATGATATGATATGATCTCCACCTGATGTGTGGGGTTACTCATGATCTGACCTCAGAAGCACTGCTGTCAGGGTTCTCTAGATGGCGCCTTTTCTATGTTTACGCTTACGTTTTCTACAATACTTTTAATAGTAAGCAGCGCACAATTTAATTCACTAGTGCACATGGTCATGTTATCGCAAGGTTTTTTTTCTGCTGTATTATGGAAACCATAGAGGTGCAGGAGACAACCAATTGACCTCTAAGGGTACCTTCACACTTTAGCGATGCAGCAGCGATCCGACCAGCGATCTGACCTGGTCAGGATCGCTGCTGCATCGCTACATGGTCGCTGGTGAGCTGTCAAACAGGCAGATCTCACCAGTGACCAGCCCCCAGCCAGCAGCGACATGCAAGCGACGCTGCGCTTGCACGGAGCCGGCGTCTGGAAGCTGCGGACACTGGTAACTAAGGTAAACATCGGGTATGGTTACCCGATGTTTACCTTAGTTACCAGCTCACACCGCTTAACTTAGCGTGTGCAGGGAGCAGGAGCCGGCACTGGCAGCGTGAGAGCTGCAGAGGCTGGTAACGAAGGTAAATATTGGGTAACCACCTTGGTTACCCGATGTTTAACTTGGTTACAGCTTACCTCAGCTGTCAGACGCCGGCTCCTGCTCCCTTCAGGATTGTTACTCTCTCGCTGTCACACACAGCGATGTGTGCTTATCAGCGGGAGAGCAACAATAAAAAAACGAACCAGGGCTGTGTGTAACGAGCAGCGATCTCACAGCAGGGGCCAGATCGCTGCTCAGTGTCACACACAGCGAGATCGCTAATGAGGTCACAAAAAACGTGACTCAGCAGCGATCTCAGTAGCGATCTCGCTGTGTGTGAAGCACCCCTAACTGTAATACTTCAACAGAAAAAAAAAGTGCCATGTTTCTGCGGAGATTATCTCTACCCTACTGAGCCTGTTTGGCAGCACACAGCGCTCATACATCATAGTGCCGCAGAACCTATTGCATTCATTCACCGCCATACTGTGCAATCACCGCCATACTGTGCAATCCTTATGTATTGACCTTGGGATAACACCACTTCTTTCTCAAGTGTTGACTTCAGAAATAATCACCTAATTCAATAGACTGGGGCGACACCTAGGCCCTTTTTCATTATTCATGGTTTTTGTTTGTTTCTAACTTTCTGATTTTTTTTTTTTTTGGCAACAGCATCAAAATGGTGCAAAACGGGATTTTTATCAAAACTGGTGCAAAGGAAACGTGGTGTACTTTCCCATAATAACCAATCAAATCCCTAATCTTTTCCCAGTAACCCTATGAAATGTCAAAGCCTAAAATCTGATTGGCTAATGTGAGCTTATACTCCACCATTTTTTTTAATTTGTTTTGTTATGTTCCATTCCCCCCATTGTTTAAAGGGATTGTCCAGCCTCAGGCTACAAGTCTGTAGTTACTCTATGTGAATGCAGACTTGTAAATCCTGACTGTGCGCAAAGTACCCGCTATGAAGATTTTTGGGTCCTGACGCATGACCACAAATATGTGATCTGCATACATGCGGTTACATGCTGACTAGATAAGCACAGCCTCACTCAATACAAGTGCATGTAACTTCCCGACCGCTGTGAATACCCCCCCGACCGCTAGGAATACCCCCGACCACTGGGAATACCCCCCGACCGCTGGGAATACCCCCCCGACCGCTGGGAATACCCCCCCGACCGCTAGGAATACCCCCCGACCGCTAGGAATACCCCCCGACCGCTGGGAATACCCCCCGACCGCTGGGAATACCCCCCGACCGCTGGGAATACCCCCCGACCGCTGGGAATACCCCCCGACCGCTGGGAATACCCCCCGACCGCTGGGAATACCCCCCGACCGCTGGGAATACCCCCCGACCGCTGGGAATACCCCCCGACCGCTGGGAATACCCTCCGACCGCTGGGAATACCCCCCGACCGCTGGGAATACCCCCCGACCGCTGGGAATACCCCCCGACCGCTGGGAATACCCCCCGACCGCTGGGAATACCCCCCCGACCGCTGGGAATACCCCCCGACCGCTGGGAATACCCCCCGACCGCTGGGAATACCCCCCGACCGCTGGGAATACCCTCCGACCGCTGGGAATACCCCCCGACCGCTGGGAATACCCCCCGACCGCTGGGAATACCCCCCGACCGCTGGGAATACCCCCGACCGCTGGGAATACCCCCCGACCGCTGGGAATACCCCCCGACCGCTGGGAATATCCCCCCGACCGCTTGGAATACCCCCCCGACCGCTTTGAATACCCCCCCCGACCGCTTTGAATACCCCCCCGACCGCTTTGAATACCCCCCCGACCGCTTTGAATACCCCCCCCGACCGCTTTGAATACCCCCCCCCGACCGCTGGGAATACCCCCCCCCCCGACCGCTGGGAATACCCATCCCCCCGACCGCTGGGAATACTCCCCCCCCCCCGACCGCTGGGAATACTCCCCCCGACCGCTGGGAATACCCCCCCGACCGCTGGGAATACTCCACCCGACCGCTGGGAATACCCCCCCGACCGCTGGGATTACCCCCCCCGACCGCTGGGATTACCCCCCCTGACCGCTGGGATTACCCCCCCGACCGCTGGGATTACCCCCGACCGCTGGGATTACCCCCCCGACCGCTGGGATTACCCCCCCCGACCGCTGGGATTACCCCCCCCGACTGCTGGGATTACCCCCCCCCCCGACTGCTGGGATTACCCCCCCCGACTGCTGGGATTACCCCCCCCGACTGCTGGGATTACCCCCCCCGACTGCTGGGATTACCCTCTGACCGCTGGGATTACCCTCTGACCGCTGGGATTACCCTCTGACCGCTGGGATTACCCTCTGACCGCTGGGATTACCCTCTGACCGCTGGGATTACCCTCTGACCGCTGGGATTACCCTCTGACCGCTGGGATTACCCTCTGACCGCTGGGATTACCCTCTGACCGCTGGGATTACCCTCTGACCGCTGGGATTACCCTCTGACCGCTGGGATTACCCTCTGACCGCTGGGATTACCCTCTGACCGCTGGGATTACCCTCTGACCGCTGGGATTACCCTCTGACCGCTGGGATTACCCTCTGACCGCTGGGATTACCCTCTGACCGCTGGGATTACCCTCTGACCGCTGGGATTACCCTCTGACCGCTGGGATTACCCTCTGACCGCTGGGATTACCCTCTGACCGCTGGGATTACCCTCTGACCGCTGGGATTACCCTCTGACCGCTGGGATTACCCTCTGACCGCTGGGATTACCCTCTGACCGCTGGGATTACCCTCTGACCGCTGGGATTACCCTCTGACCGCTGGGATTACCCTCTGACCGCTGGGATTACCCTCCGACCGCTGGGATTACCCTCCGACCGCTGGGATTACCCTCCGATCCCGTAAACCAGGGCTCTGAGGATCCCGGTGTGAATGGAGTGGTGATTGATCATACTACGCACTGACTCTCCATTCATTCTTATGGGAGTGCGAGCAGCAGCTGAGCTCAGCGCTCGAATGCTGACCTCATTGGATGCCCCCGCTGACCTCTTCCCACCTCCTGACTGGTGTAGGGTTTTGGGGTATTTGCCCCTCATCAGTGTGGAGTAGGAATCTGGCTAGTGGGACATTGCCTAGTAAAAGACTATGTGAGCAAGGATGGTTGACCTTAGGGAGATCAACATCCACCACTGCGGAGACACCATCACATGTTTCTCAACGCTGGCAGGAAACTAGCCAGGTCTTTCACCGGGAAGGAAAAACCACGGGAAGGGCAGTCTCCAGTCAAGGAGACCACCTATACCAAACATGGTATCCATCCACAGACAGCCATGTATGGATACCATGGATACCATGTTTGGTATAGGTGGTCTCCTTGACTGGAGACTGCCCTTCCCGTGATTGTTCCTTCCCGGTGAAAGACCTGGCTAGTTTCCTGCCAGCGTTGAGAAACATGTGATGGTGTCTCTGCAGGCCTTCTTGCTTTGAATATTTCCCAGGGGGCATTGCTCTAGAATCACTGCGTTGAGAAACACGTGATGGTGTCTCCGCAGTGGTGGATGTTGATCTCCCTAAGGTCAACCATCCTTGCTCACATGGTGTAGGGTTTTGATTTTGGTTATTGGTAGTGTGCGCCCGGGTTTCAGATCCGTGTACGCCATACCATGCTGCAGAATCTTCTATTGGGGGTCTTCAGGTGTCGTCACCACTTTTCACATTCGACTAAAATATTGCACATTCTGAAGCCTTATGTTCCCACTAGAATCCGGTTGTTTTCCTCCATATGCTGAGGCTGCTCATCGGAGCAGAACGCTATTACAGCCGGCTCTCCCTAGTTGTGTGATGGGTATTAGGTATGCATGGTAGACACTCTGGCAGCGCCGTCCGGTGGAGCTTTCCATTTTCATTATTGTGTAGACCGCAGCTCCTAATAGATATGCCGATTAGTGCTGGATAAGCATATTGGACATGCAGTAATGTGGCGGATCACCCAGCTCTGTTTATAGTGAGAAAATTACCAATATTAGTCAATGGGCTAAACGCAGCGCTGCCAATGCACGTGAATCCTCGGGTACAGGAGAGCGCAGATGGTGCTGCCACTTAGTAATGCATGTTGTATTAACACTCAATCCTCAGGAGCGGAGCTACATGCCGGGAGCAGCTGTGGGCCACATTCTGCATATATATATAATACATAGAGGTTGGGATCCATCAGCTATACTTTACACACTGCTTACTAGGCTATGTTTTATTAGGGCATACCCAGCTAATATCTGTCAACAGGAAAGACCACAGCAATAAGGGGCGTCTGGACGAGCATTGATGTTTACTGCCATGTCTATGCCCACTAGTTTCAGGGGGTGCGTGGATAGCCTTCACACAGTGATAGCGCCTGAGCTTAGGAGTCCTGGTGCTACAGACAATCACTTTGTTCCGCTTTATGCAAAATTTAGTAATATTTGTATACATGTACAGACAGTCATGGCCAAAAGTGTTGGCACCCTTGAAATTGCTCAGAAAATGAAGTATTTCTCCCAGAAAATTATTGCAATTACACATATTTTGTTATATGGATGTTTTATTTCCTTTGTGTGTATTGGAACAACAACATAAAAAAGAGAAAAAAGGCAAATTGGACATACAGTAGGTAATTTCACAGAAAGCTCCAAAAATAGGCCACATAAAATTGTTGCCACCTTTCATTGTTGTAATATAAACAACAAAAACAATAGTATAAGGCCTAAATGATCTTTTATTAACCATTTAAGAAATATTTTTTTAAAAACAGACAATATACAGTGCCTACAAGTAGTATTCAACCCCCTGCAGATTTAGCAGGTTTGATAAGATGCAAATAAGTTAGAGCCTGCAAACTTCAAACAAGAGCAGGATTTCTTAACAGATGCATAAATCTTACAAACCAACAAGTTATGTTGCTCAGTTAAATTTTAATAAATTTTCAACATAAAAGTGTGGGTCAATTATTATTCAACCCCTAGGTTTAATATTTTGTGGAATAACCCTTGTTTGCAATTACAGCTAATAATCGTCTTTTATAAGACCTGATCAGGCCGGCACAGGTCTCTGGAGTTATCTTGGCCCACTCCTCCATGCAGATCTTCTCCAAGTTATCTAGGTTCTTTGGGTGTCTCATGTGGACTTTAATCTTGAGCTCCTTCCACAAGTTTTCAATTGGGTTAAGGTCAGGAGACTGACTAGGCCACTGCAACACCTTGATTTTTTTCCCTCTTGAACCAGGCCTTGGTTTTCTTGGCTGTGTGCTTTGGGTCGTTGTCTTGTTGGAAGATGAAATGACGACCCATCTTAAGATCCTTGATGGAGGAGCGGAGGTTCTTTGCCAAAATCTCCAGGTAGGCCGTGCTATCCATCTTCCCATGGATGCGGACCAGATGGCCAGGCCCCTTGGCTGAGAAACAGCCCCACAGCATGATGCTGACACCACCATGCTTGACTGTAGTGATGGTATTCTTGGGGTCGTATGCAGTGCCATCCAGTCTCCAAACGTCACGTGTGTGATTGGCACCAAAGATCTCGATCTTGGTCTCATCAGACCAGAGAACCTTGAACCAGTCTGTCTGAGTCCTCCAAGTGATCATGAGCAAACTGTAGATGAGCCTTGACATGACGCTTTGAAAGTAAAGGTACCTTACGGGCTCGTCTGGAACGGAGACCATTGCGGTGGAGTACGTTACTTATGGTATTGACTGAAACCAATGTCCCCACTGCCATGAGATCTTCCCGGAGTTCCTTCCTTGTTGTCCTTGGGTTAGCCTTGACTCTTTGGTTAAGCCTGGCCTCGGAACGGGTGGAAACTTTCAAAGGCTGTCCAGGCCGTGGAAGGCTAACAGTAGTTCCATAAGCCTTCCACTTCCGGATGATGCTCCCAACAGTGGAGACAGGTAGGCCCAACTCCTTGGAAAGGGTATTGTACCCCTTGCCAGCCTTGTGACCCTCCACGATCTTGTCTCTGATGGCCTTGGAATGCTCCTTTGTCTTTCCCATGTTGACCAAGTATGAGTGCTGTTCACAAGTTTGGGGAGGGTCTTAATTAGTCAGAAAAGGCTGGAAAAAGAGATAATTAATCCAAACATGTGAAGCTCATTGTTCTTTGTGCTTGAAATACTTCTTAATACTTTAGGGGAACCAAACAGAATTCTGGTGGTTTGAGGGGTTGAATAATAAATGACCCTCTGAATAAACTTTTCACAATTTAAAAAAAAAAAAAAAAAAAAAAAGAAATAACATTCTTTTTTGCTGCAGTGCATTTCACACTTCCAGGCTGATCTACAGTCCAAATGTCACAATGCCAAGTTAATTCCGAATGTGTAAACCTGCTAAATCTGCAGGGGGTTGAATACTACTTGTAGGCACTGTATAATCAGTATATGGGTACCACCAGACAGAGAATTATACATTTTTAAATTTTTATATATTGATTATATATTGTCTGTTTTCAAAAAATATTTCTTAAATTAATAAAAGATCATTTAGGCCTTATACTATTGTTTTTGTTGTTTATAATGTATTCAGTTCATGGCCCTATTTATATATCTTAAAAAGGTGTGTTGTGTTTATCTTTCTTTGTTGGTAAACAACTTTGTTTCAAGCATGTGATGCTCATTCAAACTCATGTGGCAAGTAACTTATGTGGGCAATATGAAAATTACACCTGAATTGGATAAAAATGGGAGAATTTAGTTAAATCTCTGTATTGTATGCATGTGTGTGCCCTAAGCCTGGATAACAGAAAGAGGAGAACTATCTGAGGACTTGAGAACCCAAATTCTTGAAAAATACCAACAATCTCAAGCTTACAAGTCCATCTCCAGAGATCTTGCTGTTCCCTTGTCAACAGTGCACAACATACTCAAGAAGTGTACAACCCATGGCACTGTAGCTTATCTTCCTGGATGTGGGTGACAGAAAAATTGATGAAAGGTTGCAACACAGGATATTTGGGATGGTAGATAAGCCACCCCAATCAATTCAAAAGAAACTCAAGCTGTCTTGCAGGCTAAGGGGACATTAGCGGGAACTAGCCATCCTCATTTGAGTGAAATTAAACACTGTGGCACGATACCCAGGAGGACCCCACTGCTGACAGAGACATAAAAAAGTTATACTGCAGTTTGCCAAAATGTACGTGAGACGGCCAAAATCCTTCTTAGAAAGCGTTTTGTGAACAGATGAGACCAAGATAGAGCTTTTTGATAAAGTACATCATTCTACTGTTTACTGAAAACTAAATGAGACCTACAAAGAAAAAAACACTGTACCTACAATCAAATATGGTGGAGGTTCAAAGATGTTTTGGAGTTGTTTTGCTGCCTCTGGCACTGTGGGCCTTGTCTGTGCATGGCTTCATGAAATCTAAAGATTATCAAAGGATTTGGGGGCACAATGTAGTGTCTAGTGTCAGAAAGTTGTTTGCATCCTACGTCACGGGTCGTCCAGCAGGACAATGACCCCAAATATCCTTCAAGAAGCATCCAGAAATGGATGGAAACAAAGCTCTGGAGAGTGGTAGCAATGAACCTGGATCTAAATACCATTGAACACCTGGGAAAATATCTTAAAATTGCTGTTGGGAGAAGGTGACCTCATGAGAGACCTGGAGCAGTTTTCAAAAGAAAAGAAACAAGCAAGTCATTGGACGATAGCAGGAGCAATGAATGCTGGGGAGTGAAAGCAAAGACCTCTTCAGTACCTATAGTGCTGGCAGTATGCTGATGAATGGAAACCACTCAGAGAATGGATGGCAAGTTACAGAATATGATAACCAGGGCGCTTCCTTTTCTGTGCTTCAAATCAACTTTTTCTGGTAGTGGATTGGTAAAGAAAGCAAGAGCGTGCTTTCTACAGGTTTTCTGTAAAAGGAATGTATGCCTTAAAGGGGTTATCTCTTGTCAGAAATTTTTTTTTCTCTCCCTACAAGCTCTGTAAGTAGTTAAAAAACAACCATTCTTCACTCGCCCTGCCCTGGTCCCACTCTGATTCTCCGCCACTCGCCCTGCCCTGGTCCCACTCTGATTCTCCGCCACTCGCCCTGCCCTGGTCCCACTCTGATTCTCCGCCACTCGCCCTGCCCTGGTCCCACTCTGATTCTCCGCCACTCGCCCTGCCCTGGTCCCACTCTGATTCTCCGCCGCTGGTCCCATTGTCTGAAGTCCTGATTTCATGTCAGCACCTCTGCTGATGTAGACGGCACAAGCCGGTTGGAGGCGCTGAGATCACTCATTGGCAGCATATCATATCATCAGCGCTGCAGACAATCACAGACACTTAGGGTACCTTCACACTTAGCGATGCAGCAGCGATCTGACCTGGTCAGGATCGCTGCTGCATCGCTACATGGTCGCTGGTGAGCTGTCAAACAGGCAGATCTCACCAGCGACCAGTGAACAGCCCCCAGCCAGCAGCGACGTGCACGGAGCCGCCGTCTGGAAGCTGCGGAGACTGGTAACTAAGGTAAACATCGGGTATGGTTACCCGATGTTTACATTAGTTACCAGCGCACACCGCTTAGCTGTGTGTGCAGGGAGCAGGGAGCCGCGCACACTGAGCGCTGGCTCCTTGCTCTCCTAGCTACAGTACACATCGGGTTAATTAACCCGATGTGTACAGCAGCTACATGTGCAGAGAGCAGGGAGCCGCGCACACTGCTTAGCGCTGGCTCCTTGCTCTCCTAGCTGCTGTACACATCGGGTTAATTAACCCGATGTGTACAGCAGCTACATGTGCAGAGAGCCGGAGCCGGCAGCACAGGCAGCGTGAGAGCTGCAGAGGCTGGTAACTAAGGTAAATATCGGGTAACCACCTTGGTTACCCGATGTTTATCTTGGTTACAAGCTTACCTCAGCTGTCAAACGCCGGCTCCTGCTCCCTGCTCGCTTCATTTCGTCGCTCTCTCGCTGTCACACACAGCGATCTGTGTGTCACAGTGGGAGAGCGCCTTTGAAGAAAACGAACCAGGGCTGTGTGTAACGAGCAGCGATCTCGCAGCAGGGGCCAGATCGCTGCTCAGTGTCACACACAGCGAGATCGCTAATGAGGTCACTGCTGCGTCACAAAAAGCGTGACTCAGCAGCGATCTCGGCAGTGAGCTCGCTGTGTGTGAAGCACCCCTTAGAGTAGTGGTGGAGACTCAGCCCTGGACCCAGGCGGGGTAAGTAAAGCCCATTTTGCGTTTCTCTTACTAGTGGATCCTATAGGATAAACGTTTAGAACTAGGTAACCCCTGTGAGCTGTGTACATAGAATAGAGGATCATGAATTCTAGTGATAAATATGGACTCCCCTTTATGTTATTTGCTTCTGGATTTGCCATCCAAAACTGAAGGGCTTGGTGTTTGTTTCCCAGTTTCGGTCGCACACCGGTTCACCACCCAGTATCTGATGGGATGGGACCAATCCCTGGTGGGCGCCTTCTCTTAAGGGACGATGCCATTAATGCTGTTCACAGTGAATCATCCTGGACACCCGACGTCTCAGTGCGGAGATTGGAGAAGTGTCATGGCTGCCTGTATTCTCCTGCTTCCGTCCTATGACTACAGAGTAGATCCCAGTAATTCAGTATATAGTGACCTCCTGTAGCTGTGTATACCGGACATTGCTTGGTTTGTCAGTGCTGCACATTCACCATTACAGTAATACAGACAGGAGCATACAGTATACAGCGCGGTGTCAGCTCTGCTGTGTCACTGCCGCACCCTACATGACAGCACTCGTGTGATATACATTTATTTTGCCGTCTCCCACCTGCTCCTACATATTTTCAGGGATATGTCAGTGCATTGCATGTTGCACCATGTGCAGATTTCCGGGTGTACGTGACCCTTGTATAGATTTTCCCTGTTACTAACATTTCGCCCCATTGCGGACCTCATTACATGGTGGGCATTTTGTGTAATCTTCTGTTTTCACTTGTACAAATCTCCATGAATTTATTATTTTTTTCCAAGTATTTGACTGACTTGAGTAAATGAATACCAGCTGACCACAGGCTTTCCCCTGCGATGGGGTTTGGAGCACGGATCCGTTTCTGCCAGGTATTCGCAACGTATATCAAGACTCACAAACTCCTTTAAGGAATACACTTCTTTGTGTGCAGCATTGCCAAGACCTCAAGTGGTCAATCTTCTGCGTGTTTTGGATGTCGCAGCATCCTTAGTCCTGATGGCATGGTGCACTGATACAATGCACAGCTCCTGCTGGCACAATGGTTGATTAATTACAAATTGGTGAGAAACACCCAACGTACAACGGACCAGAAAAAACTATTGGCTAAATCCATTTTAAAGAAATTCAATAAAAAAGTGTGTGAGTTTGTGCAGCCGGACGGCTGATTTGTTTTGAGAATCTTTTTTTTTTTTTTTCATTTTTTGTGTGGGTTAAATTTGTGGTGCGGGGTGGGTGCACCTTTGTTGTGTGGGGTGGGCGCGCCTTTGTTGTGTGGGGTGGGCGCGCCTTTGTTGTGTGGGGTGGGCGCGCCTTTGTTGTGCACGGTGGGCGCGCCTTTGTTGTGCACGGTGGGCGCGCCTTTGTTGTGCGGGGTGGGCTCGCCTACGTTGTGGAGTATGGGCCCTTGATTCACTCACACCCCAGACCAGATCCCTAAATTGATTTCAGACCCCAATCCAGACCCTAATATGAATTCAGACCCCACACACCATCTTGACACTGTTGCGTGCTGGACTCGGAGGTAGTCCTGATGTTGGGTCCAGTGTTGTGGATGGATTGGAGACTGTCCTTCTACGTTTCTGGTGTGTGGTGTCTCATAGGGCCGTGGTTTGCCAATTAAGGATCGCTTCTGTACAAGAACCAAATTTCTGTTGAAAAATGTATTGAATTTGTTGCAATTTTCTTGTAACTTTTCTACATATTTTATATAATTTTGTGACAATCTTTGGTGGGGACTAAATGTGATCCTGGTGATTCAAAGTTGCTAAAGTCATTTTGGTACAATTCGACATGTTATAGCAAAATACAAAATATCAGGCGCGGAGTCAGACGTGTAGCCTTCTTTACACCTTATGATATCACATACGATATCGTATGCGATCGCCCCCATCGTATGTGTGGCACGTTCAATTTGTTGACCGTGTCACACAAACGATTAACCCCCGTCACACGTACATACCCTTCAATACGACCTCGATGTGGGCGGCGAACATCCACTTCCTGGAGTTGGAGGGACGTTCGGCGTCACAGCGACGTCACGCGGAAGCCGGCCAATAGAAGCGGAGGGGTGGAGATTAGCGGGACGTAAACATCCCGCCCACCTCCTTCCTTGCGCATTGCCGGCGGGAGCCGCGGGACGCAGGTAAGATCTGTTCATCGTTCCCGGGGTGTCACACACTGCGATGTGTGCTGCCTCGGGAACATTGAATAACCCGACGTGCAATTTTAAGGAAATGAACGACGTGTATGCGAGGAACGGTTTTACGTTCAATCGCAATCGCACGTAGCTGTCACACGTTACAACAACACTAACGATGCCGGATGTGCGTCACTTACGACGTGACCCCGCCGACACATCGTTAGATTTGTTGTAGCGTGTAAAGCCCGCTTATGAAAGCCGTACATGAGGCTGGTGTGCCGTCCCAGAGGACTCCCTAATCTTGTGCTGGCCGGTTGTCTAACTCAGTACATGGCATGTAGCATGGCGGCAGGCGTTATATATATTTTTAAGGTTATGTGAAAACGGTAATCAGGAGAGAAGGTTGGAAAGAAGGTTGTGGCATGGGCAAAGCGTCCTGCACCCCCTGTGTGTCATAGAAAGTTTCTCTGGTGACTGCAACAACATGCCAGAATATAATTGATACAGAATTTGTCTTTAGGTTCAAAAGTTGTGTGATCAAATTGGAGCACACTTCATGGCATTAATAATTAAAGGGAATCAGTCAGCAGGTTTTTGCTACATCATCTGAGAGCAGCAAGATGTAGGCAAAGAAATCCGGAATCCAACGATGTATCACTTAGATTACTGGCTGCAGCCGTTCTGACAGAATCGGAATTTTTATATTTAGTCATGTAGCAGAGCTGAGAGAGCTGCTCCCGCCCACACCAGGCTCTCTATAGAGATTGTACATTGAGGGTATGTGCGCACTAGGCATTTTTTTCACGCTGCGTTTTTATGTGCGTTTTTTGTCTCAAAAAACGCACCCGCAGCTAAAAAACGCGGCAAAAACGCATGCGTTTTTGCCGCGATTTGGTGCGTTTTTTGCTGCGTTTTGGCTCACTGCGTTTTTAATCAGTGCACAATGCCATTAAAGATTGTTGATGAAAAAAAAAAGGTCTGATGTCATTTCCTTTTTCAAAATGTTCATTGTATGCAGGAGAGCAGACAGCAGCTGCAGAACTACAAGGCTCAGCATCCTCCATCCAGGACTGTATGCAGTTTTTTGCCCAAAAAGAAAAAAAAAAATGACATGGGCTTCGCCATATTTTTGTATGCTAGCCGGGTACAGCAGGCAGGTACGGGCTGCCCCCAACCCCCAGCTGCCTATTTGTACCCGGCTGGGAACCAAAAATATAGAGAAGCCCTTTTTTTTTAATTATTTCATGAATTTCATGAAATAATTAAAAAAAAAATGACGTGGGCTTCGCCTAATTTTTGAGTCCAGCCGGGTACAACTAGGCAGCTGGGGATTGGAATCCACAGTGCAGGGTGCCCAAGATTTCTGGGCACCCCCACTGCGAATTGCAGTCCGCGGCCGCCCCAGAAAATGGCGCTTTCATAGAAGCGCCATCTTCTGGCGCTGTATCCAACTCTTCCAGCTGCCCTGAAGCCGGGTGGCTCGCCGGGTAATAATGGAGTTAGCCCTAAGCCCGAAATTCATGGTGTCACGCCAATATTAGACATGGCCACCATGAATTTCTAGTAATGATAAAAAAAAAAAACAACACACAGAAAAATATTTTTATTAGAAATAAAACACAACACAATTAGTGACTCCATCTTTATTGAAATAAAGAGCCCCCCTCCGCAGTAATCCTGGGTCAGGGTCCCGCGCCGTCCAATCAGGATCCAATATCATCTGATCGGTTTGCTGGAAGGCAAAGCGATCAGATGATGTGTCAGGATCAAGTGCCTGAATCCCATCACACATCAGCTGACTGTATAAAAGCCGATTATACAATCAGCTGATGCATCAGTGCAAAAAAAAAAAAAAATACTCACTTATGTGCTGTGCTGATTACCGGCAGCTCCTGCAGCGATCGATTGGACAGGAGTCTGATCCCGTCCGATCGCTGCAGGAGCTGCCAGTAATCAGCTGATGAAGTCCCCTGACGGCAGGATCAGCTGATAGCCGGCCGGGCGCGAAAAAGCCGGCGAGACTACGATCAGCTGATGCGTCAGGTGACTGCATCAGGTGATCCACCGCCAGGTCCTGCAAGCAAGGTCCTGCCCCGGGGAGACTGCACACAGCCAGAGCGGCGGTACCGGGAGGAGATGGGAGCGAGCATGGCACCGGGACCCTGCAGACAGGTGAGTATATATGACATTTTTTTTTTTTTTCTACTGTTCACTTTGGTTTTCGCCGCTGCCTCCACCTCCCGCCCAGACATGGCGCCGCACGGAGCTGACATGCACAGGACGGGAGGTGGAAGCGGCGGTGACGGTACCGGGAGGATTCATGCTTCTGTGTTTACCAACAGAAGGAATCCTCTTCCTGTTCACGTCACTGTAGTGCCCACCCCTTGCGTTTATAGCTGCGTTTTTAGTCATAGAAACGCGGCTATATGCGTTTTTCATTGCGTTTTTAACATCTCATTGAATTCAATGAGTGAAAAACGCAGTGGAAAACGCAGAAATAATTGACATGCTGCGTTTTTGTGGTCACCACAAAAACGCAGCTAAAAAAAAACGCTGTGTGAGGACAGCACTTCTGAAAACCCATTGACATTGCTGGGGAAGCAATGTCACTGCGTTTTCAGCACAAAAACGTGGTAAAAAACGCCGCTAAAAACGTGGCAAAAACGCCTAGTGCGCAGAAGGCCTAACAATGAGGTATGAATCAGAGCAGGAGGTGTGTCGGACTGTTGTGTACGTGATATTGTAGTCCAGCAATGATAACGGTCCTGCTGCTTAAAGGGAACCTGTTGGGTCCAATATGCATCCAGAACCACGAGCAGTTCTGGGTGCATATTGCTAATCCCTGCCTAACTGTCCCTGCATATAGTACCATAGATAAAGAGATCTTTAGAAAAAGTATTTCTAAAGATCATTTATCATATGCTAATGAGCGCAGGTACTAGTCGCAAGGGCGTTAGTTCCACCAACTAGTCCGCCCTCTTAGCATGTTAGCACGCCCACAGGGGTATGCTAACATCCTATTCTGTGCCCAGTGTCATCAGCGGAGATGCACGTACCTGTGTCCATTGTCACCGCCTCAGACCCCGGGTTTAGGCTCAGTGCACATGATCAGAAGTCCCGGCACTTCCAGTCATCCGCACTAGACCTCTCTGAAGCCGGGATGGCTACACCCAGCTTCATAGTGCACATGACCAGAAGTGCTGGGACGTCTCATCATGCACACTGAGACGAAACCGGCATCTGAGGTGGTGATAAAGGACTCAACGCCGATGACACTGGACAATGGCCACTGAATAGCATGTTAGCACGCCCCTGTGGGTGTGGTAACATGCTAAGAGGGCAGACTAGTTGGGGTAACGAACACCCTTGCGACTATTCCCTGTGCTCATTAGTATTCGATAAAAGATGTTTAGAAATACTTTTTCTAAAGATCTCTTTATGTACAATACTAGATACAGGGACGGTTAGGCAGGGATTACGAATATGTACCGAGCACTGCTGTGGTTCTGGGTGCATACAGGACCTGACAGGTTCCCTTTAACCCTTAAAGACCAGCAATACGTCTTTTTACTGACCTTAGTTATTAGAGAATAGCATCCCCAAATGGGTGAAAATGCAGCACCTGTCGGCTGTCCACTATAGCTGACATGCTGCTGCATCAGTCACAATGGGTGTTATCACTGACCATGGCCAATTAACCCCTTAAATGCTGCTGTAAATAGTGACTACCTCATCTAGATTGATAACAAGAGTGTGGGGGTTCCCTCGTTAACCCAATCTGCATTCAGATATCATGATTGCATAGTCCTGATGGTTGCCATGGCAATTCAAGTCTAAATTATGGCATTGGATTCTAGTGGCTTTAGTGGCCTTATTTAGAAGTTAGCAACATTTAGGTGGTAAAAATATTTTTTTCATTCCTGCCATGCAATTTTGCATTAATTCCTTAAATGCACAGGAAGTGTTAATAAACTACCTGACAGCAGTTTTGAATATGTGGAGGGGGCCAAATAGGTCCCAAGAAAAATAAGTTTTGTAAATTTCCTTGAAAATATAAAAAAATTGTTACTACATTTTTAAACCTTCTAACACCCTAAAAAATTAAAGGATCTTTGACACATGGTGTTTATGTAAGGTAGACATATGGGAAATGTAATTTATTAACTATTTTGTGTGGTGTGACTATCTGCATTTAAGTGATAACCAATCAAAGATTGAAAATTGCAATTTTTTAAAAAAATATTTTTATAATTTCTGATATTTTTATAATTAAATGCAAAACATATCTCCTTAAATTTACCATTAACATAAAGTAAAATGTATCACAAAAAACAATCTCAAAATCACTGGGATGTGATGAAGCATTCCAGAGTTATTACGACATAAAGTGACATATGTCTGATTTTAAAAATTTGTCCTCCATAGCAAATAAACAACAGATGGACTGTGAGGAGACAGGCAGCCTTGACCCTTGCAGTATGCTGGCTTCAGCTTACATAGCAAAAACCTGCTAACAGATTCCCTTTAAAGGGAACCTGTCAGCAGAAATTTTGTAATAAACCTAAAAGATCCCCCCTCTGCAGCTCCTGGGCTGCATTCTAGCAATTTTCATGTTGCTATTCTGCCCCATTTGAGAACTAAATAAATAGTTACTAAAGTCTTACTTTTTGTATGCAAATATTTTTTTCTGTACACGGGGGCGGGCTCTCTTGCGTCTGTTAGTCGCCCTCCTGCCGCTTTACGCCGTCCCCCATTGCTCATTTCCATACTGAGGACACCGCCCAGTGCTCCCGAGGTCTCGTGCATGCGCCGTGCCACACTCGCGGCACTGTGCACAGTGTGACTACTGGTGACGTGATTGCGCAGGCGTGAGATTATGGGCGGCGCTGTGATTGTCATCAGCAAGTACCCGCCCATAATCTCGTGCCCGTGCTTTCCCCTCTGCCTCCACCGTCTGGCCAACACTTGCGCAGAACGGTGGAGGCAGAGGGGAAAGCGCAAGCACGAGATTATGGGCGGGTACTTGCTGATGACAATCACAGCGCCGCCCATAATCTCACGCCTGCGCAATCACGTCACCAGCGGTCACACTGTGCACAGTGCATGGTACCGTGAGAGTGGCATGACGCATGCGCGAGACCTCAGGAGCACTGGGCGGCCTCAGTATGGAAATGAGCGATGGGGGACAGGGTAAAGCGGCAGGAGGGCAACTAACGGACGCAAGAGAGCCCGCCCCCGTGTACAGAAAAAAATATTTGCATACAAAAAGTAAGACTTTATAAACTATTTATTTAGTTCTCAAAGGGGGCAGAATAGCAATGCATTGCTAGAATGCAGCCCAGGAGCTGCAGAGGGGGATCTTTTAGGTTTATTACGACATTTCTGCTGACAGGTTCCCTTTAAAGTGCATGTTGATAAATTGCAGCCTCCTAAATCATCCACAAGTCCAGTGCAGAGGCTTCTTTTCCAAGATCAGAAAATTGATGTTATCAGAATGATAGGCCATCAATGTCAGATCAGTGGGCCCTGGCTCTCTCAAGGGAATGTTGCACTTCAGCCTAAAGTATCTACATTGCTTCATCGCCTGCACAATGTCTTGCGGTAGTAGCAGCCGTACCTTAAAGTAAAGGGGTAGCCATCATAGCTGTACCTGGGTACGATAGATAGAGATTGTAGAGTGGTGTAAGCCATGGAAAGGTGTCAGAGTTTGCCTGGCTTTCACATGGTGCTCCTACTGATCTGCTGGAGGATACCCAATCAATATACTGATCCAGGAAAACTGCTTTAATGATGCTTTCTGTATAATAATAGCCAGTATATTATGTCTATTGTATGCACATTAGCTAAGTGGCAGAAAGCCAGCTCCTTAGTGCCACCTATTGGAGGAAGCCATCATATAGGCCAATGTTTATTTTATAATAAGCTTTGCCACGTGGCTTAGTACATTCAGCCAAACTAGGCTTCAACAAAAGGAAAAGACCTCCATCATATCCTAAAAATGGCTGTTTTTAGAATTAAAGGGATATTCTAGTTAGAGTGGTTATCACTGATCCACAAAGCTCTAATTTGGGCGCTGTTGGCAGCTTCCTCTGGCACTGCAGGAGAGGCGGTCTACCAGCATGCTGCCGGCGGAGTCACACCGGGATAAAGAGCGTCAGAGGTCCCCACAGATCTAGAAGCTATCGCCTATTTTGTGGATAGGTGAGGACGTCTTGTAAGCGAGTAATAAAAATGCAACAGATGTTGGGATTAAAGGGGATGTGTGACCCTCGGATGGGGAGTGTGGGCTCGCCTGTGTGACCCTCGGATGGGGAGTGTGGGCTCGCCTGTGTGACCCTCGGATGGGGAGTGTGGGCTCGCCTGTGTGACCCTCGGATGGGGAGTGTGGGCTCACCTGTGTGACCCTCGGATGGGGAGTGTGGGCTCGCCTGTGTGACCCTCGGATGGGGAGTGTGGGCTCGCCTGTGTGACCCTCGGATGGGGAGTGTGGGCTCGCCTGTGTGACCCTCGGATGGGGAGTGTGGGCTCGCCTGTGTGACCCTCGGATGGGGAGTGTGGGCTCGCCTGTGTGACCCTCGGATGGGGAGTGTGGGCTCCCCTGTGTGACTCTCGGATGGGGAGTGTGGGCTCACCTGTGTGACCCTCGGATGGGGAATGTGGGCTCACCTGTGTGACCCTCGGATGGGGAGTGTGGGCTCACCTGTGTGACCCTCGGATGGGGAGTGTGGGCTCACCTGTGTGACCCTCGGATGGGGAGTGTGGGCTCACCTGTGTGACCCTCGGATGGGGAGTGTGGGTCACCTGTGTGACCCTCGGATGGGGAGTGTGGGCTCGCCTGTGTGACCCTCGGATGGGGAGTGTGGGCTCGCCTGTGTGACCCTCGGATGGGGAGTGTGGGCTCGCCTGTGTGACCCTCGGATGGGGAGTGTGGGCTCGCCTGTGTGACCCTTGGATGGGGAGTGTGGGCTCACCTGTGTGACCCTTGGATGGGGAGTGTGGGCTCACCTGTGTGACCCTCGGATGTGGAGTCTGGGCTCGCCTGTGTGACCCTCGGATGGGGAGTGTGGGCTCGCCTGTGTGACCCTCGGATGGGGAGTGTGGGCTCGCCTGTGTGACCCTCGGATGGGGAGTGTGGGCTCGCCTGTGTGACCCTCGGATGGGGAGTGTGGGCTCGCCTGTGTGACCCTCGGATGGGGAGTGTGGGCTCACCTGTGTGACCCTTGGATGGGGAGTGTGGGCTCGCCTCTGTGACCCTTGGATGGGGAGTGTGGGCTCACCTGTGTGACCCTTGGATGGGGAGTGTGGGCTCGCCTGTGTGACCCTCGGATGTGGAGTCTGGGCTCGCCTGTGTGACCCTCGGATGTGGAGTCTGGGCTCGCCTGTGTGACCCTCGGATGTGGAGTCTGGGCTCGCCTGTGTGACCCTCGGATGTGGAGTCTGGGCTCGCCTGTGTGACCCTCGGATGGGGAGTGTGGGCTCGCCTGTGTGACCCTCGGATGGGGAGTGTGGGCTCGCCTGTGTGACCCTCGGATGGGGAGTGTGGGCTCGCCTGTGTGACCCTCGGATGGGGAGTGTGGGCTCGCCTGTGTGACCCTTGGATGGGGAGTGTGGGCTCGCCTCTGTGACCCTTGGATGGGGAGTGTGGGCTCGCCTGTGTGACCCTCGGATGGGGAGTGTGGGCTCGCCTCTGTGACCCTTGGATGGGGAGTGTGGGCTCACCTATGGCTCCCCTTATTTTGTAGGTTAATCGTCACCTCTCTTCTCCCATCTCTACAATGTGTCTCCAATGTAGCATCTGTGTCCAGGTAGATCGCGCGGCTGCAGCTTCCTGCAAACTCAATTTACAGACACATGTAACGGTGCTGACATTTCTCACAAGTTTTTAATTAATGTGAATGGTGTGATGTTCCGGGGATGTGGAATCAGGAGTAAATAACCGATCTGCCGAGACTTTAATTAAACTTGAACTGATTTTAGTTAACACATCAGAAATGAGCAATTAGCTTATATTTACTGGATTTAGGAGGAGACGCAGGAAATTGGGGGATTAGTTGCATAATGTCTGAAACCGCAATTGCTGATCAACACTATATAGAATATTTAGGTGTCAGTAAATCCTTGTCCTAGGACTGCTGTTGTAGAAATGCATTGTACAGACCTCCCTCCATTGTGATTCAGGACTCACAAGAATGGTGGTTCTAATATCCCCTGCATTCATGAGGTGCTAGCGAGTATTTGTGACCGTCCCTCCATTAATTAAATGCCTGAGGCCCCCAATTAAAATAAGAAATCCACATGCCCTCCTTACGCACAGGCGCTGTTTCAGTGAAGTCGGCTCCAGGCCTGCCAGTGCTCGCATTATATCACGTGAGCGCTGCAGTCAATCGGCAGCCACTGATTGGATGCTAGCTTTACTATTTTCTCAGTGCAGATATTGCCTCTAACAGAATATTGATGAGTAGCAAATGATCAGCGTCCGCTAATCGGCTGCAGCGCTCACGTGATGCTTGGTGCCGAGATCGAACGAACCGCGGCAAGCAGAAGGTTTTCTTATTTTAATCGAGGAACTTTGGCGTAAAAGAACGGATTGTACAAGTAGTGGACACTAATTATTCTCTATAGCTGATGATAAATTTGGTAGAATAGCAAGAAGTCAAAAAGGGTCTGTGACCGCA
Source organism: Anomaloglossus baeobatrachus (assembly GCF_048569485.1). Taxonomy (NCBI): domain Eukaryota; kingdom Metazoa; phylum Chordata; class Amphibia; order Anura; family Aromobatidae; genus Anomaloglossus; species Anomaloglossus baeobatrachus. Next base: position 115,628,002 of record NC_134358.1, on the reverse strand, counting down.
TGATCTGACTACATAGAGCTTGTTTGTAGTCTGTTACCATGGAGACACAGCTCTGCAGAGGAGCTGTAGAAAAGAAAGCAAACATTTTTGAATTGGCACATTTTCTTTTTCATGTTTTTACATGCTTTAGGGCAGTTAAAAAGGAAAGTGTATGTAGCCTAAGGTCACTATTATATTTATAATAAAAAAAAAAAGGATTATGCTTGTCCCCAAATATATTTAATATATATGGAGTCTTTACTAGATGTTAATGGTATTGTTGGTGCTATGGAAAATCTGCAGCAAATCCTGCCAGTGTGAACATGTCAGAAACGGGTCTGATTTCTTCCTATGTTGTTAGGAAAGTTTTTTGGAATATGTTCCCGGAGGACGGACCTTTACATGGCTTCACAGTCCTCATCACAAGGACTGTCCTCTGCTGACAGCCGAGCATTTCATTTCCTCTGGTTTTATTATCCAAGCGCTTTAGCACATGAAGGGAACAAATGCATTTATGAATATATTGGGAAATGTCTGTTTATGTGCGGGGCGGGTACCAGCAGGGTGCCGGGGTCCGATTATACCCAGCCTTTACTTTCCTGACTGACCACTGGAGTTGGGATTGGACATGATGACGAGTGCGCATTGTTAATAAATGAATAGTCTTGTCCTATTTACGGCGGTGTCATTGTGGTGCGGTAACTGTACTCTGGCTTCTTATTAGCAGCCGTACAGGAGGACACAGCCATGCTGCATTATTAATCATTTTCCTTTCTAGCTTGTCACTTCTCATATTCGTGCCGGTATCCGGCTCTTTAGAAGCCACTTTTTATGTGTTCATTGTATTGTGCGGCTTTTCTCTAGGAAAAACCTGAAATGATGACACTTCATCACCAACGCTAAATACTACGGTACTGCTGCAGAAATGTCCCGTCTGTTAATATACTAAAAAAAAAATTAACAATTTATATGTATAGCCATTTCTTTCCTCATTCAGTGTTGCTGTCATTTCTGGTCCTAAGACGTAAAATGTTTGCTTGGGTACGCAAAATATATAATGTGTCCATACAGTCAAGGCCAGAAATATTTGGACAGTGACACAAGTTTTGTTATTTTAGCTGTTTACAAAAACATGTTCAGAAATACAATTATATATATAATATGGGCTGAAAGTGCACACTCCCAGCTGCAATATGAGAGTTTTCACATCCAAATCGGAGAAAGGGTTTAGGAATCATAGCTCTGTAATGCATAGCCTCCTCTTTTTAAAGGGACCAAAAGTAATTGGACAAGGGACTCTAAGGGCTGCAATTAACTCTGAAGGCGTCTCCCTCGTTAACTTGTAATCAATGAAGTAGTTAAAAGGTCTGGGGTTGATTACAGGTGTGTGGTTTTGCATTTGGAAGCTGTTGCTGTGACCAGACAACATGCGGTCTAAGGAACTCTCAATTGAGGTGAAGCAGAACATCCTGAGGCTGAAAAAAAAAGAAAAAATCCATCAGAGAGATAGCAGACATGCTTGGAGTAGCAAAATCAACAGTCGGGTACATTCTGAGAAAAAAGGAATTGACTGGTGAGCTTGGGAACTCAAAAAGGCCTGGGCGTCCACGGATGACAACAGTGGTGGATGATCGCCGCATACTTTCTTTGGTGAAGAAGAACCTGTTCACAACATCAACTGAAGTCCAGAACACACTCAGTGAAGTAGGTGTATCTGTCTCTAAGTCAACAGTAAAGAGAAGACTCCATGAAAGTAAATACAAAGGATTCACATCTAGATGCAAACCATTCATCAATTTCAAAAATAGACAGGCCAGAGTTACATTTTCTGAAAAACACCTCATGAAGCCAGCTCAGTTCTGGAAGAGTATTCTATGGACAGATGAGACCAAGATCAACCTGTACCAGAATGATGGGAAGAAAAAAGTTTGGAGAAGAAAGGGAACGGCGCATGATCCAAGGCACACCACATCCTATGTAAAACATGGTGGAGGCAACGTGATGGCATGGGCATGCATGGCTTTTAATGGCACTGGGTCACTTGTGTTTATTGATGACATAACAGCAGACAAGAGTAGCCGGATGAATTCTGAAGTGTACCGGGATATACTTTCAGCCCAGATTCAGCCAAATGCCGCAAAGTTGATCGGACGGCGCTTCATAGTACAGATGGACAATGACCCCAAGCATACAGCCAAAGCTACCCAGGAGTTCATGAGTGCAAAAAAGTGGAACATTCTGCAATGGCCAAGTCAATCACCAGATCTTAACCTAATTGAGCATGCATTTCACTTGCTCAAATCCAGACTTAAGACGGAAAGACCCACAAACAAGCAAGACCTGAAGGCTGCGGCTGTAAAGGCCTGGCAAAGCATTAAGAAGGAGGAAACCCAGCGTTTGGTGATGTCCATGGGTTCCAGACTTAAGGCAGTGATTGCCTCCAAAGGATTCGCAACAAAATATTGAAAATAAAAATATTTTGTTTGGGTTTGGTTTATTTGTCCAATTACTTTTGACCTCCTAAAATGTGGAGTGTTTGTAAAGAAATGTGTACAATTCCTACAATTTCTATCAGATATTTTTGTTCAAACCTTCAAATTAAACGTTACAATCTGCACTTGAATTCTGTTGTAGAGGTTTCATTTCAAATCCAATGTGGTGGCATGCAGAGCCCAACTCGCGAAAATTGTGTCACTGTCCAAATATTTCTGGACCTAACTGTATTTCAGCAGTGCCACACTTGCCTGTTGATTGTGTCTGGCAGTGCAGCACTGCATCAACACCTGTTTCTCTTTCAGAAGTATATCCACAAAGAATTTTTAAACTTAAAACATGATATTTGTATTTCCTGCACTGTCTGGACAGAGACGTGGCTACTGCGATGATTGACAATGATGATTGATAGGGTACAAATAAGCACAAAGTCCGTCTCTGTACATCCCGCTCTAAATGGATGGACAAGGGCCTGTATTGATTAGCTGCAGCGGTGACTGACACTATCTTGCCGCCACTGATTAGCTGAAGTGGTCACATGTATATCACGATGGACTGGGATGTACACAGCTGGTCTTGGTATTTCCTGCTCAATTTAGATGGACCAATTATTGCCTGCAGTGGTGACTGACACTTCATAGCTGCACTCAGTGATTGTCTGCAGCATTCATTTTAATGGAGCAGGAAGTAGAGAGATTTGTAGGTCATCTAGAAAGAGCGCAGCAGGGATCAGTAAGGTCAGTTTGATTATTTTACAGTATTCTGGCTTTTTCCTCTAAGTAGTTGGACATCCCCTTTTAAGGCTGTGTATTTGCTGATTGTTGCACAGCAGCCGGTCTGTGCTGGTGGCTGGCAGGAACGCTGGGGTAGTTTGGTTTTCTTGCAGCTATACTGGTCATGTACACTGATCCTTGGCTGTACATGCCGGTTCACCTGCATTAGACTCTTGTGATTTTGTGATTTATCATCTTCTATCATCCTACTTAATCAGTCGCTGTGAATCCAAAATGCCGGCTCCTGTCTTCGTATTTGCATAGTTGCTTTTACGATTAGGTGTGGGATGTGCACAGGGTTCGCTTATTAGTCCCACCCTGCGCCCCCTGGCAGTTTGCATTCTTCCATGAACTTTCCTTTTTTAGCAATATTGGGGATAACGTTCCCTTCCTTGGACCTGTAGTGCAATTACCTGAGAGGTAAGAAAACGTCCATTGTTTGTATTGTCTGACTGTAGTAACACTGGATATTCTTGTTTCTTCGAACAGGTCCTTACTTGTATGTTACATGTGTATTTAAGCTGCTGCATCTCCCCTTATAATTGTATGGCATAATAACGAGGTTAATTAATTGGTTCTTAGATCTCCAGATCCCCTAACAATTAAGAATTTCTGAAATTATCATGGCAGCCCAGGCATCCCAATGTATTTATCATGGAGGCCGCACTGTAAGGTTATGCTGCAGAACGCGCCTGGTGATGCTTTTTCAGAGGAAAAAGAATGTTTATTGGAAATAAGTTTAGAAATCAGTTTACTGCGTCATGTCTGCAAAAGACGCTATACCTAGATAAAAGAAAGGAGATTGTCGATGTGGAAGGTCTTCTGTGCGCTCCTCTGTGCGCTCCCCAGTGCGCTCCTCTGTGCGCTCCCCAGTGCGCTTCCCCGCACGCTCCTCTGCGCGCTCCTGAATCAGTCTGTGGAAATCCCGCAGAAAACACAGATTAAAGGGAACCTGTCACCTAGAATATGCGTTCTGAGCTATCAGCAGACGCATGTGTGCCCTAATTACACCTCCCTACCCATCCCTGTGCTGTAAAATTGTATAATATGAAAGTAATAAAAAAACGTTTTATTACGTTCATATTTCCTATCTAAATTAGAGCGCTTCTGGTCACAGGGGCGGCGCCTTGCCCCTGCATACTTTCCGTGGTATCACGCCCCTGTGGGCGTGATACCATGGAGTCACATGAGCGACGTCCCCGGCGCATGAACACCTGGAAAAGAAGCCTGCCACAATGCGCGCAGGATAGAATGAGCGACGGTGACGTCACTCATGTGACTCCATGATATCACGCCCACAGGGGCATGATACCACGGAAAGTATGCAGACGTCCATAGGGCAAGGCGCCGTTTCTAATTTGCATAGGAAATATGAAGGTAATAAAACGTATTTTATTATATTCGTATTATACAATTTTACAACACAGGGATGGGTAGGGAGGTGTAATTGGGGCACACATGCGTCTGCTGATAGGTCAGAACGCATATTCTAGGTGACGGGTTCCCTTTAATTCTGATGATCTGGTAGAGATGATTGGTGAAGGCTGTGGGGCAGGACAGGAGACTGCCGTGTACTTGCCTCCTATCTGTGGGCATTAGGTTATACATACTCTACAATCTGTATCTGATTACATTACCGCATACCTGTCATTCCTGGCGACTTCCCCAAACTGCGTAAGGCTATGTGCGCACGTTGCGTACTAGCCCTGCAGAAATTTCTGCAGCGATCTGAAGAGCACATGTGCGCTTTAGATCGCTGCAGAAATGTCCGTAGTGAGCGCCGATTCCATGCGCTCTGCCTGCAGCTCCTGCCATAGACAGAGCAGGAGCTGCCGGCAAAGCGCAGGAAAGAAGTGACATGTCACTTCTTTTTGCGCAGCGCTTCGGCAGTAGCCGAAGCGCTGCGCTCTTAAACGCCACGTGCGCACGGCCCCTGCACAATCTCCATAGACTGTGCAGGGGACGCAGGACGCATGCAGTTACGCTGCGCTACAAAGCGCAGCGTAGCTGCATGTTTTTACGCGACGTGCGCACATAGCCTAACACCATTTCTCTCCGTTTTATATCTCACGTTTTTCAATCTGTCTGTACGGATTTGACCTAGAAGAGGTTGAGCTGTTTTTAAGAGTGAAGGATGAGTTTATAAGTGTGTAAAGAAGCACATTTCTCTGATAAGTTATATTACAAAGGTTCTTATATTCACTTGCGCTATTGATTTATGCACAGTATGTTGAAACAACAACTGTGATCATTTAAAAGGGTTTTCCATACTCGGACAATCTCTGTCTGCCCACACTAAAATAACAAACACTTCTACTCACCTCTGGTGGTGTTGGCAGCAGCTCTCCCAGGGCTCACGTGACATTATATCACACTATTCCTGCGCCCTAAAAGCGCGGCCTTCACTATCCCTGCCTTTGCTCAGTGGTTAGCACTGCAGTCTTGCAGCGCTGTGGTCCTGGGTTCAAATCCCACCAAAGACAACATCTGGAAGGAGTTTGTGTGTTCTCCCTGTGTTGTATGAATTTCCTCCCTCACTCCAAAGACTTCCTGATAGGGAATTTAGATTGTGAGCCACAATGGGGACAGTGATGATAATGTAGGTAAAGCGCTATGGAATGTATGGCGCTGTATAAGGGAATAGATATTATTATTATTTGGACATATCAAACATGAAGAGGTGAGCGGAAGCCACAGCCCTGACTTTCTCTTGATGTTTGATTCATCTGAAGGCAGGCGTGTGAGCTGCATATAAACACGTGGTGACATGCTCGGGTCAGGAGAGCCTCCAGCCGGTGCAAGCATTACGGTAAAATCGTCATCCATGTTATGCGGCCGTCTGACTGCGCCCTGTGACGTTGTGCTCGGTTCACACACTGTATAACGGGGGGTTTTACTCACTTTGCTGCGATATGAGGTAGACTCAGGAACACTTCTCTTTATGAAGTTCTGCAGGTTTATTATAACAGGCACATAAACCGCTCTTGCAACATAAACATGAGCCTCTTCCGGTTTAAAGGAACATACACAAGGTATTACAGTTCATTTAACTGTGATATGACCTACATAGAATTGGATACAGTCCTTCACAGAATTGTCCCACTGACCCTGGCCAGTATTCACACATGGCTTCCAAGTTACCCCCACCACATGTTCCTTCCAGGAAATTGCAGACCTCCATACACTGACTCCTGTCAGTCTCTACACCAGACCTCACCCAGAGGCTCCTTCCTAGAGCCCAGCACTATCCCTGCTGCTGCTGCTGCACTCCCTCTCCATATGTTAGGCCCGTTTCACACGTCAGTGAAAAACACTGACGTTCTTCACTGATGTGTAAAACACGCACATGTCCCTCCGTGTTCCATGATTCACGGCACACGTGGGTTGTCCATGTGCAATCCGTGATTGCATATGGACATTACTCACCTGCCCCCGCTCCTGCTGTCCATGGTGCTGAAGTCTCTGGCTCTGCAGCGTCCGCCCACCGCTCTCTGCAGCTACTTCTTGGTCGGCTATTCCTACTCTCATGAATATTCATGAGCCAGGCAGGAGCTGCCGAGAGCGGAGGCTGCACAGTGAATCGCAGGCAACGTAAGTTGAAAATATTTAATATGTCAGTGTTTTTCTGGTACGTGTTTCACGGATCACACACGGATCACACCATAGTATGGTTCGTGGGTCATCAGTGATGCCAGAAAAAAACAGACTTGTCTCTGTGCAGAATCACGGCCACGGGTGTACTCCGCACGGAGACACGTTCAGTGAAAAATCACTGATGTGTGAGCAGACCCATTGATTATAATGTGTCTGTGTATGTCAGTGATTCTGGTACATATAAAAAAAGCACAAACGTACCAGAATCACTGACGTGTGAAGGGGGCCTTAAACAGACTCCATTAAATTTCTCATGCGATCTGTCAGACATATATCAAACACACCCATGGGTGAGGTCTGTAGGTGGCCAGACCCATCCTCCTCTCCAGCCACCTGTGATCCTGAGCCTGTGAATATTACAGCAAAACGTTGTGCAGTAAAAGTACCAGCACTCCTCAGGATCACCCCACTTATGTAGTACACACCGGCCATTAATAATGTAGCCAGTCGCCTTATCACAGCCCTAAAAGTGATGATGTGGTCAAAATGCTCACCTGCATAATAATTGTGCACACGGTGTACAGGAGGCTCCTACACTACCTAGATGTCTCAGAGACAGGCACAGAATGGTGGGAAGAGGTGGGAACCTGCTGATCTGAGACACACAGGAGATTGTTTAGCTATTTTCTTTTCTGGATGTTGGGACTTCCATAAGGGGGCACTGATTGGCTTAATTGTTCCCCAATAAGTAAGGATGGTATAAAGCAGAGACCCCTTTATTGAATGTCTTCTGCCGTATACACCTAGTTGCGGTTGGCAGTGAGACAAAGTCTGTTTTGGTGCCCACCTCTAATAGGAATGTATGGCTGAAAGTGATGACTCCATCTGCATGATTACTGCCAATGGCGGTACACTTGCATACTGTCAGCACTCTACTTTCCGCTGTCTCTTGACCGAAACTCCCCCTGCAGATGCCCCAGACGCAGGACACGGGAGCAGACAGGAGAGACTGCAGGAGAAGCGAGATGTCTAGCCACATCTCTTTTAATAGATGTTTTTCACAACCCCTGCTCCATTCTACTTGTCTTTAATAATTGCAGTGCTTCAGGTTCTTGCTTTCATCACTTTTACTATTCTTTTCCAAAAGTGCTACTTTTCCAAAAATGTGTTTTTTTTTTTTTTGTATATATATATATATATATATATATATATATATATATATATATATATATATATATATATATATATATATATATATATATATGAGACCTTAGTAAGTAGAATTACTTTTTTGTTCATGCTGCATTTGCAAAAAATAAAAAGATAAAAATAAATAATATTGTAAATTATATATAAAAGACAGCTGTAAAATGCTGGCTTCTATTAGATGTTACAATGGATATTGAAACGATATTTTTAAAATTGCTTTAGTTACTTAGCAGATAGAGAAAGCAAGTCAAACTTGCTTTTTTTATGCGCTCTATGGCTGCTTTCACACCTCTGGTTTTAGCAGAGCCGGCCAATCCGGCTCTAAAACCTATGCAACGGATGCTGCGACAATACCGCATCCTTTGCATAAGTTTTTGACATGCGGCCCGTCCGTTTTTTGCCGCTTGCGGCAGGCTACTGAGCATGTGCAGTGGAAAAAAACCGCATGCGGCGTCCATAGCATGCATTGCAAATCGCGCCGCATCGGCAGGATAAAAAAACGTGCCAGGCAACGTTCCATCCGCCCGCCGCATCGGCTAAATCTGCCACATGCGGCAAAAAACGGACCGAACGCAAGCCCATGCGGCACAATACGGCACTAATGTAAGTCTATGTAAAAAAAAACGCAACCGGCAGCAAAAAAAAACGGTTGCAGTTTTTCTGCAAAGCGCTGGATTGTGCCGCACAGGAAAAAATGGATGTGTGAAAGCAGCCTATCTCATACTACTTATTTGAGAGCTTCAGAGCTTTTATCTTTCATAGTGTACAGCTGGTTTGCATGGAGATCAGCTCCAGTGCCTGCTCAGACCATGGCCCAGAATGTGCAGTAGGTACATTCCAGGAGAGCAGTTATCTCCTAACATACCAGTCGGCTCTGTACAGCACATTGATGTCTGTGCGTCAGTTACCTGCTCACATTCCCCCCCCCCCCTCAGCTCCTGACTAGCTGCTTCTATAAATCTTGCAAAATCACCAGCCTACAACCTGTGTTGTTCTCATCAGTTTTGGAAATCAGAATCCGCCATTCAAATCTCTTTAATTTGTTAAAAAAAATGGCTTCTGTCTATTTGTCATCCTTTTTCATTTTTTTTTATTGCCAAGTGATAATGGAGAATAAAGCGTTTAAACAGTTTACTTACAGTTTTTAAAATTGATGAGAAAAAAAGCAAGCAATATAGATGTTATGCTGGAGAATCACAGAAACTGATGTGTGGTCTGTCAGGTCCGCAAATTGTCAATGTAACTGGAGAATGTTAAAGCGCAACAATCATTTTAATTCTTATTTCCTAAATCGATAGTACATATGAAAATAAGGGATGACCTGACCTGTGGAAGTTTGGGTTCAGCCAGATTTTAGTTAAAAGTTTCGTTCAGGACCTGGACTTGATCCGAACTTGATCCCCAACCCCATATAATCAATGGGGATCGGAACTGTGTTGCTGTAAAATGGTCATCGTAATAGTGGTAGTAAAATGGCTGCAAAAGGAAGAAAAATGGGGGTAAGAGCATGACCGTTGCCCTGCAAACAAATGATTATAGGGAATATAAAAAAAAAAAATTGTACATGTTATCTCCCCTGTTTTTGATGATTGGCGCAGGTAACACAGACCACCCTCAGCAGTCTGCTTTACCTTGGCTGTTTAACAAAAATAGAGAGGAATTTTCTGTACCTGCCACTTACCGGAAGTGACCTATGGAGCCTTGTTCTCGGAACAAAGCTCGATAGGATTCGATGGACGTTGTGGGACATTACAGCAATGGATTACGTCGGACCTTTGAGTGTTTATTTTTAACTAATAAATAATCCAGGGCGTGGGGGGAGGGGGGGCCTTCATTTAAGTAAATAATGTTTACAGTATGTTTTTGTTTTTTTTTTTGTTTTTTAACTCTACACTTGCTGGGTTAGTAATGCTGGTGTCTGATGGAGACCTGTACATTACTAATCCATGGGTTTTGATGCCACCTGTCGATTCACAGCTGACATAAACTCAAAAATATTACCCCAATTGTCACTGCTCCAGAGTATTTGGGAAAAGCTGGGCAAAGTGACAGAATTGGCACATCTAATAGATCCGCCACTTCTAGGGTTGCTGCGGGCTGCTATTTTTACACTGGGAAGGACCAAATATCCATGGGCCTTTCCAGCCTGATACCAGCCCCCAGCTGTCTACTTTACCTTGGTTATCAAAAATAGGGGGGACCCGACTCCATTTGGTTTTTTTTTTTTAATGATGGAAATAAATAATTTTTTTCATAAGAAGCTAAGGTAAAGCAGACAGCTGAGGGCTGTAACCCGCAGCGGTCTGCTTTACCTGTGCTGGTTATCAAAAATAGGGAAGACCGATGTCATATCTTTTATAATTTTATTTTGTTCACAACAGCGTACAGGCAACTTACCTGTGCTGAAAAGCTTAGCCTTCACAATCTTCACAAGCCGTCCCACCCTTTTGTGGGCACAGGCTTCAGTTTTGCTGTGCACAGGCACCAGGGAATTACTGCTGCTTCACAGCGCAGGGAAGCGACGGCAGGCATAACGTGCAGGCGCGAGTCAAAGGGACACCAGGAAAGAGAAAGGGAGGAGGAATCCTGTATGATGAGACAGGAGGCAGGCTTATCTTCCGGGCAGCAGACGCCCTATAGCCCGGAAGATATAAAAGAGGATTTTTGCCATTGACCCCATTGTCCAGGAGGCATACAGGTATGGCTAATTTCACCTTTACGCCACTTGGATGCCCATATTAATAACTAAAAAAATGCAAAAGGGTGACAGATTCCCTTTAATGAGGCAGTTCAAGACTGTCAAGTCTAGGTTTGCACTAATAATTAGACATAAATTGTGATAGGTCCGACCCATATATTTTATATGCTACTACTTATATGTATTCTATACGTAGAATTGTACATATAGGCGGCTGTACACCTGCCTGTGGGAGGAAACCCACACAAACACGGGGAGAACATACAAACTCCTTGCAGATGTTGTCCTTGGTGCGATTTTAACCCAGGACCCCAGCACTGCAAGGCAACAATTTCCTCCCTCACTCCAAAGACTTTATGTGCGCACTAGAAATGTGAAGTTTCTCAAGAAAATTTCTTGAGAAACTTCTGCCAGTGAAAGATTTCCGGACCTGCGGAAAAAATCCGCACCAAATCCGCATGCGTTTTTGCCGCGGATTTGCCGCGGATTTGCCGCGAATTTGCCGCGGATTTACCGCGGATTTACCGCAGGTTTGTCCCTGCAATAAATAATAAAGATAATCGATAGACAGATAATGGATAGAGGGAAAGATGGATAGATGAATAGATAGATAGATAGAGGGATAGATAGATGAATAGATAGATAGATAGATGAATAGATAGATAGAGGGATAGATAGAGGGATAGATGGATAGATAGATAGATAGATAGATAGAGGGATAGATAGATAGATAGATAGAGGGATAGATAGATAGAGGGATAGATAGATAGAGGGATAGATAGATAGATAGAGGGATAGATAGATAGATAGATAGATAGATAGAGGGATAGATGGATAGATAGATAGATAGATAGATAGAGAGATAGATAGAGGGATAGATAGATAGAGGGATAGATAGAGGGATAGATAGATAGAGGGATAGATGGATAGATAGATAGAGGGATAGATAGATAGAGGGATAGATGGATAGATAGATAGATAGATAGATAGATAGATGAGAAAAACCTATATAATGTTCCACCTCCCTGCATTTTCTAAGCTGGCACCCTTTAGTGACTTTCATGTGGCACTTAGGCTACTTTCACACCTCCGGTTTTTGCTATGCGGCACAATCCGGCACTTTGCATGAAAATCGCAACCGGTTTTTTTTGCTGCCGGTTGCGATTTTCCTGCATAGACTTTAATTAGTGCCGCATGGCCTTGCGTTCCGTCCGTTTTTTGCTGCATGCGGCAGATGTAGCCGATGCGGCGGCCGGATGGAACGTTGCCTGGCACGTTTTTTCGTGCGGCAAAAAAAACCGCATCGCGCCGCATTCGGCCGATGCGGCACATTTTTCAATACATGCCTATGGCGGCCGGATGCGGCGCGATGCGGCAATAACCGCATCCGGCCGCCGCATGCGGTTTTTGCCACTGCGCATGCTCAGTAGCATGCCGCAAGCGGCAAAAACCGGACTGGCCGCAAAGGAAAAACCTATGCAAAGGATGCGGTGTTTTCACCGCATCCGTTGCATAGCTTGCACAGCCGGATTGAGCCGCAGAGCTCAAGCCGGATGTGTGAAAGTAGCCTAAAGGGTGCTTAGCCTTGTATTTAGCCATAAAATAAATAAATAATTAAAAAAAAATGACGTGAGGTCCCCCCATTTTTTGTAGCCAGCTAGGGTAAAGCAGACGGCTGCAGCCTGCAGACCACCGCTGGCAGCTTCACCTTGGCTGATAATCCAAAACAGTGGGCACCCCACGCTGTTATTTTAAATTATATAAATAATTTAAAACAAAAAACGTGGGGTCCCCCCCATATTGGATCACCAGCCAAGGTAAAGCGGACAGCTGGGGTCTGATATTCTCAGACTAGGGAGGTCCACTGTTATTGGGCACTCCCCAGCCTAAAAATAGCAGGCCGCAGCCGCCCCAGAAGTGGCGCATCCATTAGACGTGCCAATCCTGGCGCTTTGCCCCAGCTCATCCCGCGCCCTGGTGCGTTGGCAAACGGGGTAATATATGGGGTTGATGCCAGATGTGTAATGTCACCTGGCATCAAGCCCTGGGGTTGGTGAGGTCAGGCGTCTATCAGATACCCGACATCGCCAACCCAGTCAGTAATAATTAAAAAATAGACAACAAAATGTTTTATTTGAAAAAACACTCCCCAAAACATTCCCTCTTTAACCAATTTATTGAAAAGAGCACAATCAATTCCACGTCCGGCGTAATCCAATAAGGGGGGGGGGGGGGCACGGCGATCCATACCATAGTCGCTGTCCCAGTCAATGAAAAACAGAATGTTCCCCATTGGCTGGGAGAGCAATGCAGTGACCTGAGCTAACATCAATAGGTCAGCTCAGGTCACTGCAGGGGATGACGAGCGCTGCCATCAGGAGCATAGATGAGATCATTACCTGCTGTGATCATCTCCTGTACTGCTGACGTCAGCGCTGTCACTGACTTATCGCGAGAGCCCGTGACGTCACCGCTAGTGACAGTCTCGGGCCGCTCGCGAGACGGGCATAGACAGCAGTGACAGCGCTGACGTCAGGAGGCAGGAGATCGTCACAGCAGGTAATGATCTCACCTCCTGACAGCAGCGATCGTCATCCCCGCGGCTCCCAGCACTGCAGGATGTCAGTGTCTGCCTGCGCTGCCGCGTGACAGGCTGCTGACACTGCGGGCAGACACTGACACCCTGCAGTGCAGGCAGCCGCGAGGCCGGAGCAGGACACACACTGCACGGGCACCTGGAGGTCGCAGGGAAGTGCTTCTGTGCGGCGTCCAGGGAGTGCGACGTGTGTTTCCTCTGCTCCTCTTCCTGGCATAATGACATCGCTTCCTGCAAAACCGCAGGCAGCGATGGGCATTACCGCAGGTAAATCGCGGCTATTCCGGTGGTATACCGCACATCATTGCTACCTGCGGAATACCCCCGGAATACCGCAGGTACCTGCGGAAATTAATGGACATGCACATTTTCTCAAGAAAGTTTCTCGAGAAAATTTTCTCAAGAAATTTTCTTGAGAAAAATCCGCACAGTGCGCACAGCTATTTTTTTTTCTCATTGAATTTCATGGGAAATGTCTGCACAAAGATTGCAGACATTTCTCAAGAAATTTCCGGGGCAAATCCGCGGGTAAATCCGCGGGAAAAACGGTCTAGTGCGCACATAGCCTTACTGCTCCAGAATTTATATTGTGAGCCCCGATGGGGACAGTAATCGTATATGATGGCGCTGTATAGGCAATGCATAATATGTAAATACTTCATACTTTAGTATGACCTTTTTATTGCCTTTCCCTTCTTCTACTTCTGCATCTCTGTTTCCAGTCACCGGGTCACGCTCACGTTTCCTGGTGAACAAAAGGCGATGTGTGATTGTGTCATGTCACTCCGACCTCTGTGTGTGCCGATATATTAAAAGAAAAAGAAAAGTAATAGCATTGAATGACCTGACTTCCATCACTTTGATGTACATGATGCAGTTATATATAAAGGGACACATGCCCCTGTCCTGTGTGCTGTGCCCCCTGTCCTGTGTGCTGTGCCCCCTGTCCTGTGTGCTGTGCCCCCTGTCCTGTGTGCTGTGCCCCCTGTCCTGTGTGCTGTGCCCCCTGTCCTGTGTGCTGTGCCCCCTGTCCTGTGTGCTGTGCCCCCTGTCCTGTGTGCTGTGCCCCCTGTCCTGTGTGCTGTGCCCCCTGTCCTGTGTGCTGTGCCCCCTGTCCTGTGTGCTGTGCCCCCTGTCCTGTGTGCTGTGCCCCCTGTCCTGTGTGCTGTGCCCCCTGTCCTGTGTGCTGTGCCCCCTGTCCTGTGTGCTGTGCCCCCTGTCCTGTGTGCTGTGCCCCCTGTCCTGTGTGCCGTGCCCCCTGTCCTGTGTGCCGTGCCCCCTGTCCTGTGTGCCGGGCCCCCTGTCCTGTGTGCCGGGCCCCCTGTCCTGTGTGCCGGGCCCCCTGTCCTGTGTGCCGGGCCCCCTGTCCTGTGTGCCGGGCCCCCTGTCCTGTGTGCCGGGCCCCCTGTCCTGTGTGCCGGGCCCCCTGTCCTGTGTGCCGGGCCCCCTGTCCTGTGTGCCGGGCCCCCTGTCCTGTGTGCCGGGCCCCCTGTCCTGTGTGCCGGGCCCCCTGTCCTGTGTGCCGGGCCCCCTGTCCTGTGTGCCGGGCCCCCTGTCCTGTGTGCCGGGCCCCCTGTCCTGTGTGCCGGGCCCCCTGTCCTGTGTGCCGGGCCCCCTGTCCTGTGTGCCGGGCCCCCTGTCCTGTGTGCCGGGCCCCCTGTCCTGTGTGCCGGGCCCCCTGTCCTGTGTGCCGGGCCCCCTGTCCTGTGTGCCGGGCCCCCTGTCCTGTGTGCCGGGCCCCCTGTCCTGTGTGCCGGGCCCCCTGTCCTGTGTGCCGGGCCCCCTGTCCTGTGTGCCGGGCCCCCTGTCCTGTGTGCCGGGCCCCCTGTCCTGTGTGCCGGGCCCCCTGTCCTGTGTGCCGGGCCCCCTGTCCTGTGTGCCGGGCCCCCTGTCCTGTGTGCCGGGCCCCCTGTCCTGTGTGCCGGGCCCCCTGTCCTGTGTGCCGGGCCCCCTGTCCTGTGTGCCGGGCCCCCTGTCCTGTGTGCCGGGCCCCCTGTCCTGTGCCCCGTGTCATGTGCCCCGTGTCATGTGCGCCGTGTCATGTGTGCCGTGTCATGTGCGCCGTGTCATGTGCGCCGTGTCATGGGTGCCGTGCCCCGTGTCATGGGTGCCGTGCCCCGTGTCATGGCTGCCGTGCCCCGTGTCATGGGTGCCGTGCCCCGTGTCATGGGTGCCGTGCCCCGTGTCATGGGTGCCGTGCCCCGTGTCATGGGTGCCGTGCCCCGTGTCCTGCGTGCCGTGCCCCGTGTCCTGCGTGCCGTGCCCCGTGTCCTGCGTTCCGTGCCATGTGTGCCGTGCCCAGTGTCCTGGGCCCCTGTCCTGTGTGCCGTGCCCCCTGTCCTGTGTGCCGGGCCCCCTGTCCTGTGTGCCGGGCCCCCTGTCCTTTGTGCCGGGCCCCCTGTCCTGTGTGCCGGGCCCCCTGTCCTGTGTGCCGGGCCCCCTGTCCTGTGTGCCGGGCCCCCTGTCCTGTGTGCCGGGCCCCCTGTCCTGTGTGCCGGGCCCCCTGTCCTGTGTGCCGGGCCCCCTGTCCTGTGTGCCGGGCCCCCTGTCCTGTGTGCCGGGCCCCCTGTCCTGTGTCCTGGGCCCCGTGTCCTGTGTGCCGGGCCCCCTGTCGACCTCACTTAGTGCTGATGTTACACTTGTTAGTGATGTGAATAATTTGATGACTTTCAGTCACATGTGACAGCGCTCCAGCTGACCAATGTCGCAGTTACTTTATACTAGAAGACAGAATCGTGATAATCTTCACTCATACGAAGAATAAAAGGGCTTATTAAAGGGACCCTGTCGGCATAGAAGGAATCGGCAAACCAGGTGCAGGCAATCAGTGCATCATGGCGGGGCCAAACAATTAAAAGCACTTTCCACCTACTAGATTCCACCTATTTCTGCCCTTCTCTGGCCCTGTTGAGCCGGAGGTGTCGCGCCTCTGGGAAGCTGTCTGTAAATGATAGGCCGCTCCATGATGCACCAGTGCCTGGACTTGATTTGAATAGTCATTCTGTGCTGACCGAGCCAAGAAGGAGCGACGGTGCGATGGCCAAAACCCGCTGTGGCATGCAGCTTCTGCAGTTTTTTTTTTTGTTTTCAAAGGGACATTATTTGGGACAGGTTTTTTTTTTTTTGCTTTTTTTGTTTACAGGTACATGATTCTGTGTTAGGTCAGTATCACACTTGCCAGTGCCTTGCGTGTAACTCGCGCGAGTCTCCCATTGCATCACCCGGCACGGCCGCACACTCTCCTCACAGGAGCATCTCAGCTGCACAGAGATACATGCAACCGACCCGCTCCTGTCCGGAGAGTGAGCGGCCATGCTGGGTGATGCAATGGGAGACTCACGCGAGTTACACGCGAGGCACTCACAAGTGTGACTCCGGCCTTAGAGCGTGTCTCTCGCCCGCAAAACTGCAGCCGATTGCAATTGCAGCTATAATTGTAATTGAATTTCCTGCAAATTCCTGTGCTTTCTGGCTATGGCCTTACTATTCAAATAAGGTCAGATGAGTGCTGAACCTTGTAGACCAGGTATGTCCTCATATTGTGGTCACAGCTATAATAATATTTATTCATTTATATAATGCTGTTAATTCCACAGCGCTTTCCACACATTGGCATCACTGTCCCCATTGGGGCAATATATATATGTCCTCCTTATACCTATATACATTGATGAACAATTGTATTTTAATCCACATATATGTATACTTCTATGATTCTAATAAAGATTGTTATATTTTATGGAAAAAGTACTCCTGTGTGTGTGTGTTTGATACCCATTCTTTGTTGAAATGATGAATATGACTAAATGTTCAGCTTGGGTCATAATCAGGATTGTGGAGATCCTAGAGATCAGATCCCAGTGATCATTTAAAGCCCCACCCTAGTGTTTTAGGTTTTTTTTTTTTGCACCGCAGAAGTGGCTTTTTAAGGCCCTGTGCGCACACTGCGGTTTTCACAGCAGAAAAGGTGCGTTTTTTGTTCCTAAGCTTGCTGCAGTCCTTCCCTAGCAAAACCTATGGGGAAAAAAAAATTGCTGTGCACACACTGCATTTTTTTTACCTCTAGGTTTTGTTGCAGAATGTGAGCATGTCACTTCTTTTCCGCAGGTACCTGCAGTATTTGCCATAGAAATTGGTAAAAAACTGCAGGGAGCAACCCACAGCAAAACCGCGGGTGCAGTATTCTGCCAGAGGGTGCGGATTTTTCTTAATGTAAATCTCTGCCTCATGTATTCTACTCCTCTTTTAACAGCTTCATCTTCTATCCTGCTGCTCTGGTCGGTCTCTGGCTATTTGTGATCTGCCGGCTGCTCCAGTATTTCATGGAGCACGCTGGAGGTCACAACTCAATACAGCTCTATGAGAGCCTCGGTCTGGCCTTCTTCTGACTTTCATAGAGATGTATTGAGAGCTTGTGACGTAACATCTGACTTTCAACCACTCAGAAGTTAAGCCTGCTTTACACGTTGCAATTTCGCATACGATTTCATATGCAATTTGCAACGCCCCCATCGTATGTGTGGCACGTTCAATTTGTTGTTAAAATAAATCCCAAAATCTTTTATAAATACATTAATGCTAAAAGGAAAACAAAGGATAGTATTGGCCCCTTAAAATATAGTAAGTTAGTTATAGAGGACAAACAAAAGACTGAGATATTAAATAGGCATTTCTCATCTGTGTTCACCAAGGAACTGACTGTACCAGGGATCATTCAACAAGTGAAAAATCAAAGTTCACCACCCGATATAATTAATTTAACACAAGAAGAAGTACGCCTATGTCTGAGTAAATTAAACATTGACAAATCCCCAGGACCAGATGGCATTCATCCACGAATATTGAGGGAATTGAGCTCCGTAATTGACAGACCGCTGTATCTCATCTTTTTAGACTCGCCTGTAATAGGGTTGGTGCCTCAGGATTAGAGGATTGCTGATGTGGTACCGATATTTAAGAAAGGTAAGAGGGTAGATCCAGGCAACTACCGTCCAGTAAGCCTGACATCAGTAGTATGCAAAGTTTGTTTTTGAGGGCATTTTAAGGGATGACATGCAAAAATATATTGCAGAAAATAATATAATAACTGACAAACAGCATGGATTCATGAAAGATAAGTCGTGTCTAACCAACCTGTTGGGGTTCTATGAGGGGGTAAGTGCAAACCTGGATATTGGTAATGCAGCTGATGTGATTTATTTGGACTTTGCAAAGGCATTTGATACTTTACCACATAATAGCCTTATACTAAAGCTCCAGAAGCAAGGACTAGGGGAAACTATATGCAACTGGGTAAGGAATTGGCTAAAAGATAGGAAACAAAGAGTAGTCATAAATGGTACATTCTCTAAATGGGCCATAGTCAGCAGTGGGGTGGCGCAGGGATCTGTGCTAGGACCAATTCTTTTTATTCTCTTTATTAATGACCTTGTGGATGGGATTGATAGTAAAGTGTCAGTCTTTGCTGATGACACCAAACTATGTAGGATATTAAAAACGGACAAGATAGTACAATATTACAAAAAGATCTGGATAAGATGTCAGAATGGGCAGATACTTGGCAAATGAGATTTAATGTTGATAAATGTAAAGTAATGCACCTAGGACGGAGTAATCCTATAGCTGCATATACATTAAATGGAAGTAAACTCGGGACTACAGAACAGAAGGACTTGGGTATCCTCATTACAAATAAGCGGAGCAGCAGCACTCAATGTCAGGCAGCAGCTGCTAAAGAAAACAAGATTTTAGGGTGTATAAAAAGAGAGATTAGATCCCGGGATCCCAACGTATTGTTACCCCTCTATAAATCACTTGTAAGGCCACATCTGGAATATGGGATCCAGTTTTGGGCTCCACATTTTAAAAAGGACATTCAGAAGTTAGAGGCAGTTCAAAGGCGGGCAACTAGACTATTACAAGGAATGGAGGCCTCCCATATGATGACAGGTTGAAAAAGTTAGATATGTTTAGCTTAGAAAAAAGACGTCTCAGAGGAGATCTCATTTATATGTATAAATACATGTGTGGTCAATATAAAGGACTGGCACATACATGACTTATTTCTTCCAAAGACAATACTAAGGACCAGGGGGCACTCACTGCGAGTGGAAGAAAAGCGATTCCGACAGCTAAATGGGAAAGGGTTCTTTACAGTTAGAGCGGTCAGACTGTGGAATGCCCTACCACAAGAGGTAGTAATGGCAGATACTATAACAGCTTTCAAAAAAGGGCTGGAGGATTTCCTCACTACACACAACATTGTTGGTTATAAATGACTTAGTGACCAAATGTAGAACTGGTGGAGGAAGGTTGAACCAGATGGACCTAGGTCTTTTTTCAACCTTAGTAACTATGTAACTCCAGCTCTGAAAAAACCCCCCAAAACACTGGAGTTGTGCTGTGAGTTTATTACTTACTGAGATGGGAGATCACAGGCGCAGTCAACTGAGCCTTCAAATTTGTGAATCATTTATATTATCAAAGCACCTAAAGAAACCTTAAAGATTTAAACAAATTCAGTGTCCGTAGCTTCCATATTTTATAGGTCAGTCCAGGGCCGGTGCCAGCACCCGGCAAACCCGGTCAAATGCTGGGGCCCTGAGCTGTCGGGGGGCCCACTCGCGGTGGCAGGAGTGGCGCACCGCTACTCAGGGGGGCCCGGTGGCCGTGCTGTCACCGCCCCCCGCCGAGGATCGCGCTTTCAATTGCTTCGGCATCGCAGGTGCCGATACAATTGAGAGCAATGATGAGAGAGATCATTCTCCCCACTGTGACTGTCGGCGTTCTGACAGCTCTGCAGAGGACCGCGGTGACGTCATCACTGCGTGCCTGCTGAGAGGTCAGAGCGAGCGACAGCAATGGACGACGCGCCGAGGAGACCGGATCAGCGGGGGAACGAGGAGAAGTGAGCCGCCCCTCTACTGACACTGGGCTCCCCTGACTCACAGGCCGGCCACTACACAGCGGCACTAGTACATATAGGGGCCCGGCAGCCGCTCTGCAGAGTCGGCTGCCGGGCCCCTATGTGTAGTGCCGCTGTGTAGTTGCCGACAATGCGAGCGTCAGGGGGCCGGCCTGTGAGTCAGGGTAGCCCAGTGTCAGTAGAGGGGCCCCTGACCTGGAGAGGCCCACCAGCCGTTTCTGAGCTTCAGGAGTGCTCCTGACCTGCACAGAAGACGGAATCTCCATCCTGCAGGACCTGCGATGATGTCACGCCCGTGTGACTGTGTGTGAGGAGACACAGGATGCCGGGCAGAAAGCAAGAGGAGATTTGCAGGAGATTTGAAGGAGATTTGGACACATGACTGGTAATAAGAAAAGAGGGGACATGAGGGGAAAGGGGGCAGCTGCAGGGTGAGTGGCATGTGAGGGGTGCAGACTGTGACAGAAGGATGTGAAGGGGTGCAGAGTGTTTGAGAGGGGTAAGTTGCGGTACAGGCAGGGTGTGTGAGATATGGGGGTGTAGTGTGTGTGATCTGGGGGGTGCAGGCTGTATGGGGAGCAGGGTGTGTGAGATGTGGGGGTGTAGTGTGTATGATATGGGGGTGCAGGCTGTATGGGGAGCAGGGTGTGTGAGATATGGGGGTGTAGTGTGTGATATGGGGGTGCAGGCTGTATGGGGAGCAGGGTGTGTGAGATATGGGGGCAGGGGAGTAACTACCGCGGTCGCAGGGGTCGGAAGGAGAAGAGAGGTACTTGTTTTTTTATTTTGCTGGCTGCATGACACATGGAGGCCTGGGGGTGCTGACTCCATGATACATGGAGGTCTATGGGACTACATAATAAACATGAAGGACACCTTATACATGGACTAAGGGTGCATTATACATGGAGGAGTATGGGGCTGCATAATACAAAATGAAGGACACCTTATACATGGAATATAGGGGTGCATTATACATGGAGGAGTATGGGGCTGCATAATACAATATGATGATTTATGGCGCTACATTATAATACATATAGGACTATGGGGGCTACATTATAATATATGGAGGAATATGGAGGCTACCTTATACATGGACTATGGGTGTGCGTTATAAAACTGGAGGCCTATGTGGTGCAGTATAATATATGGAGAACTATGGGGTGAATTATAATACATGGAGAACTATGGGGGTGCATTCTAATATATCAAGGGTTATGTTGGACCCTTTATATTATACGGAAGGCTATGTGGGGGCCATTATAGTATTTGGAGATCTGTATACAAGGGGGGACAAAGATACAAGTATGGGATGGAAATGTTTTGTCCTGAGGGAAAAAGGCTCTTTCCCTCAGCACCCAGCTTTCCCATGCACTGATATGGGGAAGCTGGGTGCTGAGGACAAGATGGATATCCGAACATGGGAAAGCAGGGTACTGAGGGTAAGAGCCAAGTGTCAGCGTCATTATCCTGTACCCCAAGTGTCAGTGTCATTATTCCGTACCCTAAGTCTCGGTGAACGTGGAGGGGGGCCCCGGTCCAAAATTTGCACCAGGGCCCATCAAACTCTAGTTACGCCACTGAGTATTAATCACTGTATTCTACATGAGGGTGCCTACTGCTATCTGGCTCTGCACTGTGCTGTATACAGGCTGTGCTATGTTATATAGCACAGCCTGTATATAGCACAGTGCAGAGCCAGATAGCAATAGGCACCCTCATGTAGCATACAGCTTGTATATAGCCTATATACAAGCTGTATGCTACATGAGGGTGCCTATTGCTATCTGGCTCTGCACTGTGCTATATACAGGCTGTGCTATATACAAGCTGTATGCTACATGAGGGTGTCTAATGCTATCTGGCTCTGCACTGTGCTGTCTGGGTCTGCACTGTACTATATAGGTCTGTGTACTACATGAGGATACCTAATGCTATCTGGCTCTGCACTGTGCTATATAGCATAGGTGCTGTGTACTATATGAGGGTGCGTAATGCTATCTGGCTCTGCACTGTGGTATATAGGGGCTGTATACTACATGAGGGTGCCTAATGCTATCTGACTCTGCAATGTACTATATAGGGGCTCTGCACTACATGAGGGTGCTTAATGCTATCTGGCTCTGCACTGTGGTATTTAGGGCTGTATACTACATGAGGGTGCCTAATGCTATCTAGGTCTGCATTGTGCTATATGGGGGCTGCTTAATGTTATATGGGGGCTGCATAGTGCATATGGGGGCTACATAATACTATATGGAGGACAATGGGGGCTTCATAACACAATATGGGGGCTGCAAACTACTATACCCCCAGAGTTGTATGTCCCCTCCACCCAGGTTCTGTATACCCCCTCAGAGCTGTATGTTCCCTCCACCCAGGTGCTGTATACCCCCTCAGAGCTGTATGTCCCCCCCCCCACCCCAGAACTGTATACCCCCAGAGCTGCATGTCACCCCTTCACCTCACAGCTGTTTGTCCCCCCCACCTCAGTCACTGCCCTCCTCTAGAGCTGTATGCCCCCCATTGCTGTATACCCCTTTCCTCAGTAATATACATTCCCCCAGTAATGTGTTTGTCCCCAGCCTCTCTTGTGATGTATATACAGCAGTGTTAGTGTGCTCTATGTGCGGCTATGTCTGTTAGACAAGCCGGGAGGTGAATGAGGCTGTTGCCGGCTTCCTAATATTAGAAATATATATACAGGATAAATATATAATAATAATGTGTGTGTGTGTGTGTGTGTGTGTGTGTGTGTGTGTGTGTGCGCGCGTGTGTATGATGTGTATCTATGTATGTCAGTGTATATGACTGTGTCTAGATTTATGTCTATTTATGTGTTTTTGTGAATTTCTCTTTAAATATGTATGTGTACGTATTCCTGTATGTGTATGTATCTGTGCATGTCTATGTGTGGATGGGGCCCACTGAGACTATTTCGCCCAGGGCCCACAAAAGCCTGGAGCCGGCCCTGGGTCAGTCCATGCCAATCTATTGCTGCTCCATTATGTAGAGAAGTGTTTTATACCATTGTGACAGCAGTAATATACACACACACACACACACACACACACATTATATATATAAAAGCAGTGCCCGATAAAAGTATTCAGAGCTCATGAACCTTTCCACGTTTTTCACATTACACGCACAAACGTAAATGTATTTTATTGGGATTTTACGTGATATACCAATACTATGTAACAAGTATTCATGAAGTTTGTGGTTTTCTAAATATTTTAAAATTCTGAGAGACCAATGGTCTTCAGCCTGTCAGTGCTCAGACCATACACTGCACACTGCATCAAATTGGTTTGCATGGCTGTCGTCTCAGAAGGAAGCCTCTTCTAAAGATGATGCAAAAGAAAACCTGTGTACAGTTTGCTGAAGACAAGCAGACTAAGGACATGGATTACTGGAACTATGTTCTGTGGTCTGACGAGACCAAGATAAACTTATTTGGTTCAGATGGTGTCAAGCGTTTGTGGTGGCAACCAGGAGAGGAGTACAAAGACAGGTGTGTCCTGCATACAGTCAGGCATGGTGGTGGGAGTGTCAGGGTTTGGGGCTGCATGAGTGCTGCTGGCTGTGGAGATAAGTTCATTGAGGGATCCATGAATGCCAACATGTGACATACGGAAGCAGAGCATGATCCCCTCCCTTTTAAAACTGGGCCGCAGGTCCGTATTCCAAAAAGATAGCGATCCTAAATACACCACCAAGATGACCACTGGCTTGTTAAAGAAATTGAGGATAAAGGTGCTGGACTGGCCAAGCGTCTCCAGACCTAAACCCTATTGAGCATTTCTGGGGCATCCTGAAATGGAAGGTGCAGGAGTACAAGGTCTCTAACAGTCACCAGCTCTATGATGTCATCATGGAGGATGGAAGAGGTTCCCGTGGCTCCTGTGAAGCTCCATGCCCAAGAGAGTTAATACAGGGCTTGAAAATAATGGTGGCCACATAAAATATGGGCACAATTTGGCAGTTTGCAGTTAGGGGGTGTACTCACTTTTGTTTCCAGCGGTTTAGACATTAATGGCTGTGTGTGGAGTTATTTAGAGGGCACCAAATTTACACTGTTATACAAGCTGTACACTGTTCTGTGCTGTGCGCAGAGCTAGATGTCACACGATGCTGATGCCTGGAGTCGTGTCTAGTTGTGAAGACGTCTTGTGCTGTGCTCATTCTGGATATGAGTGATAAGGAGGGGATGCGGAGCGGATCACAATATCATGTGTATCTGTGGTATAAGCTGCCAGGCTTCTCACTGACTGCTGACGGGGAGTGTCCCTGCTGCGCTCAGGATATATAATAAGCTTTGTTCTTTATAATAGATAACATGGCAATCTTCACATTAGTGTTTATCACATACCCACAGATATGCAGTGTAATCACTGCTAAGGTCTGCCTGTAATTACTGATGATGACAAGTGCTGATCATAGCCCAGAGCCACAGATACATCTACACTCTGCAGAAACACATCAGGTCTTTGATTTCATTGGCATGTCCTTGCTCAATATTCCTATATATTGACCAAAATGCACAAGCATTGAATAATAAAGCACTGCCTGACTATCACCATCACATGATTAATACCACCACATAGTGATAATGAATAATGCCGCCATATAGTACTTGAACAAAAATTTAGTAGATAAGGACCAATCATTATACTGAGATTATATAAAAATCCTATATAGAGACTGTTAGATGGACGCATGACAGCTCACACAGAAAGCCTGCTATTATTACTGAGGGAAAACCGCCCAGACCAGGAGCAGACAAATAAGAAGAAAATCCAATGGTGCAGAAGACGTCCTCCTAGATACCAGGAGCTTCTCCGCTCTAAATTATATCCGTGTCTGAACTATGGATGTATTGTGGTACGGGCCTAGAGACACGGCTCATTGGTGTGAGACATTTCATCCCTCACTGATCTGTCAGATAATAACTTCTAGAACTTCATTTACCACCTCTGTGTTATTTCTGATATATTCCAGTATTCTGACATAGATGGCGTTATAATAGACACAGATCTGTCTATCGCCTCTATTATCTATCCCTCTATCTATCCCTCTATCCCTCTATCCATCCATCCGTACTCTCCCTCTCTGTCCCTGTCCCTCTCTCTGTCCCTCTCTCTGTCCCTCTCGCTCTGTCCCTGTCCCTCTCTCTCTGTCCCTGTCTCTCTCTCTCTGTCCCTCTCTCTCTCTGTCCCTGTCCCTCTCTCTCTGTCCCTGTCCCTCTCTCTCTCTCTCTCTCTGTCCCTGTCCCTCTCTCTCTCTCTCTCTGTCCCTGTCCCTCTCTCTCTGTCCCTGTCCCTCTCTCTCTGTCTCTGTCCCTGTCCCTCTCTCTCTCTCTCTATGTCCCTGTCCCTCTCTCTCTCTCTCTCTGTCCCTGTCCCTCTCTCTCTCTCTCTCTGTCCCTGTCCCTCTCTCTCTCTCTCTCTCTGTCCCTGTCCCTCTCTCTCTCTCTCTGTCCCTGTCCCTCTCTCTCTGTCCCTGTCCCTCTCTCTCTGTCCCTGTCTCCTCTCTGTGTCTCCTCTATTATCTATCTATCTATCTATCTTGATTCCTTCAAACAGGACTATGACATACCCGCAGTGTAAACCATGTGAATAATACAGTAATGGCTGGCGCTGAATAAGACATGACATTTTTCAAATCACTTTATTAAGGAATTTGTATTTATTCCTTTAGCAAAAATTTGGGAAAAGCAATGGTTTGGAAGTGACTTGCATGCAGTCTTTTTGCTGCCTTTATCTTCACCAATATCAGAATGTACTCATTTGGAGTACAGATGATTGCAGTGAAAGGCTCAGCACCTGTATTCTCCTCTGAGTGTGGTTTATCAGACGAATTTCCTGCAGCAGCATATCCCCCCAGTTAGTGAGACACAGATGCTGACCCATCACTGCCATCGTCTGTACTCCAAATGAGAACATTCTGATAATGCAGCTGAAGGCAGTATATAGCCTGGGAAAGGCCACAGTTTAGAAGCCACCTACACACAATTTTTTTTTTTCTAATAGTTATGAAGACAAATACTCTAATTCAAGTGATTTGCAAAGTTTTGTAACTTTTTCCATGCTGGACACATTATTAAAACATAAATAGTATTGCTCCAGCACTGATATATTTGTGTATGGAAGTTTATTCCTCTGTTTTAGTAGTTATACAAACTTCTGTGGCTGTGGTCACACCATGTCTGATGTAATTGACACACAGCAGTAGCCGGGTTCATTGCATGCCACGAGGCGCTGTGTCACCGGTAGGCCTCTATGTAGACCGTATACTACACAATACACATAATTCTGTGCGGAGCCTCGATATAATTGACACACAGCAGTGGCCGGGTTCATTGCATGCCACGATGTCACCGGTAGGCCTCTATGTAGACCGTATACTACACAATATACATAATTCTGCGCGGAGCCTCGATATAATTGACACACAGCAGTGGCCGGGTTCATTGCATGCCACGATGTCACCGGTAGGCCTCTATGTAGACCGTATACTACACAATATACATAATTCTGCGCGGAGCCTCGATATAATTGACACACAGCAGTGGCCGGGTTCATTGCATGGCACGATGTCACCGGTAGGCCTCTATGTAGACCATATACTACACAAGATGCATAATTCTGCGCGGAGCCTCGATATAATTGACACACAGCAGTGGCCGGGTTCATTGCATGCCACGATGTCACCGGTAGGCCTCTATGTAGACCGTATACTACACAATATACATAATTCTGCGCGGAGCCTCAATATAATTGACACACAGCAGTGGCCGGGTTCATTGCATGCCACGATGTCACCGGTAGGCCTCTATGTAGACCGTATACTACACAATATACATAATTCTGCGCGGAGCCTCGATATAATTGACACACAGCAGTGGCCGGGTTCATTGCATGCCACGATGTCACCGGTAGGCCTCTATGTAGACCGTATACTACACAATACACATAATTCTGTGGCGAGCCTCGGTATACTTTGGAAGACTGATTCTTCCTCTGCTGGGTTAATTGGGACCCTTGGATAGCTTTTGACACATTGATCACCAGTTTTCCCAACGTATATTCCAAATTTGAAGGCCGATCACTACATGGACATGGCTTAAATAGAAGCGGCCTCTACACACTGCTTGTCCCCATAGTTGTCAGTGCAGCAGATGATCATACACTGTATACTGGGCTCCGGCGTGCTCCTGTGGCTGTACAGCGAGGGTGGGGGTGATGGCTTATTAGTCTGCGGGTGTAAATGAGGTAATGTGTGTGGCTAGCATTAATCTTTTACTTCATGTTGCTTACAAATGAGGGCGAGACGGCCACCTCCGCTGGAATCCTCCTCTCCGGGGATAGATTGGGATCTACAGAGCTGGAAGCCTCGTGTTCCCAGGACAGCGCAGTAGTCTGACTAATGAGTCCCCGCCGCATAGTCCTTTATACAAAGCCTGCGTCCCTGATGACTCACACAGAGGTTGCAGAAATAGTCTACGTACGCGGCACTGGGGAGGCTTTTACAGTAGTAAAGGGCAGATCACAATGAGTTTTGTAATATTGCTGGCCTTCCTTGTGTGATCAGAGCGGCCGTCGGTGTGGGGGGGATCTCCTACAGATCTTCTGAGTGCTGCATGCCCACATTGGCCAGCCCGTATTACAGATTACACCTTACCATCAGGCTGACAGGTACAAGTGGTGTCCATCACCAGACCTGACCAGTAATGGCTGTCTGTCTTTAGGGTGTAAACAAATGAAGTAGTAGCTGGAGAGATAAATGGCGCAAACTAGGGTCTTATCTGTGACACACAAGTGGTAAGAATGAGGAAAGCTGGAGGGTTGTGAAAGTCACAATCACTGAAGAGCCCTGATATGGCTGCACCCGTGCCACTGTGAATAGAGGACTGTAAGGAATGGGCTAAACCGCACTCCATAATCAAGGAGACCATGAAAAAGAAATCATAGATAGCGATTAGGGATGATCGAATACCTCAAATATTCGGCTTCGCGAATATTTGCCAATTAAGTCGCCGCTATTCGTAAATATTCGATGCGCAATGTAGGTCTATGGGAAACCCGAATAACAACTATTCGGAACTATTCGAGCCTCCCATAGACTTACATTGCGCATCGAATATTCGCATAGCGGCGACCTATTCGTCGGATATTCGCGAAGCCGAATATTTGAGGTATTCCATCATCCCTAATAGCGATGTATGTGTTAATGTGTTATTGAGTAGAAAACAAAGAAAAAGTGTTCATTGTCCTGAAGGAGGTTTTTACTCTGAAACACGTGGACAAATCTCTATCCAGGATTTATCTTTCATGGTCAACTTGTCTACGGCAGCACAAGTTTAACCCCTTCCTTCCAGTCCTGTAGGGTCTTTAGCATATGGCGGTCATGCTACTAATTTATTCGCTTTTTACCTTCGTTTTTTTTCTTTTTTTTTTTTAAATACTGTATTTTCTAATTGTGTTCTTTTATTTTTTTTTCTTTTTACAGAAGAGATCAAGTGTGAGGCAGAAAAACAAAGGTAAAGTATATTTTGCATTTTACACATTTTAGAGTCTCAATTGATTTTTGCTTTTGCACCTATTTCATGTTGTCTTTTGATTTGCGCCAATTTCCTCTTTCCATTTGTGCCTTTTTGAAGTCTATTTTGTGTTCTCCTGCTTTTTATTTTTTACCTTTCTTTAAAGATCTCCACTTTGTGCAGTTTAGGCCTTCTGCATGCTTTTGTCTAAGGCTAAGTTCACACTTCCGTTGTTTTGCATCAGTCACATGCGTTGCTTGACGCATGTGACTGATGCGTTGTACAATGGATGACAACGGATGACAAAGAATTTCATTGTCGGACTCCGTTGTGTGCTGGGGGCGGAGTTCGGGGGGCGGAGTTCGGGGGGCGGAGTTCGGGGGGGCGGAGTTCGGGGGGCGGAGTTCGGGGGGCGGAGTTCGGGGGGCGGAGTTCGGGGGGCGGAGTTCGGGGGGCGGAGTTCGGGGGGCGGAGCTGAGGACGTCAGTGCCGCGGTCTGCATGGCTGGGGACAGAGGAGTGTGTGTGTGTACACATGCGGAGTGAGGGAGGGGGCGGAGCGCGAGGGGGTGGAGCCGAGCGGGGGCCGTGGAGCTGAGGACGTCAGTGCTGCGGGGACTGCATGGCTGGGGGACAAGTGTGTGTGTGTGTGTGTGTGTGTGTGTGTGTGTGTGTGTGTGTGTGTACGTGTGTACACATGCGGAGTGCGGGAGGGGGCGGAGCCGAGTGGTGAAGTGTCGGCCTCCTTGCACACTGTATCCAGGATAAATATCGGGTATAAGCAAAGCACTTTTTGCTTGGTTACCCGATATTTATCTTGGATACCAGCTTAGCGCGGGCTCCCTGCACCCGTAACCACTGTAATTATCGGGTAACTAACCAAAGCGCATTGCTTGGTTACCCGATGTTAATCCTGGTTACGGGGGCAGGGAGCCAGAGAGAGCATGCGCAGCAAAATCCTACGGATCGTGCTGCTCAAAAAACGTTACAGGCTGCGTTGCTCCCGCCCGGCGGTCAGTTATAAAACGACTGACCGTGACGCAGCGGATGCAACGCAGCATCATCAGTCGCAATCCGTCACTAATAGAAGTCTATGGTGAAAAACAGGATTCCTGCAAAATATTTTGCAGGATACCGTAATTCCTCAAGGCTACGGATTGTGACTGATGCAAAACAACGGAAGTGTGAACTTAGCCTAATTCATCAACTTTCCAAAAAGTCGCAGACGTGCTCCCACCTAGTTATACCCAGTGATTTTATGTAAACTAAGAATTTTTGAGCAATTTTTGCGACCTTTTGGAAACGCTGCAGCCTCTTACCCTTACAAATGTTTAGACAGGAAAAAAAAAACATTCTTCACTGTGTGCAAAATTCATGAAGCACTTGCGTAATTTTGATGAATTTGGTGCAATAAACGTAAGTGAAAAGCACTAAATTAAAATAAGTGACTTAAGAGAGAGGAAAAAAAAATGCATTTAATGAATCATATCTCCCTAAAATAAAAAATGTCAAAATATCAGTCCCTGAGTTGTCGAGTGTGTAATTTTATTTAATCATAAAGTAGGTAAATGAGGGCTTACGTGCCAATTTTTGTACCAAGTGGCCCAATAATTGCATTGGCGTTAGTATTCTGCACATTTTGGTGTTCTCTGTGGTAAAGGTTTCCATGGTAAAGACCGGTGATTTTAGGGTTTCCATATACAGTCATATGAAAAAGTTTGGGCACCCCTATTAATGTTAACCTTTTTTCTTTATAACAATTTGGGTTTTTGCAACAGCTATTTCAGTTTCATATATCTAATAACTGATGGACTCAGTAATATTTCTGGATTGAAATGAGGTTTATTGTACTAACAGAAAAGGTGCAATCCGTATTTAAACAAAATTTGACCGGTGCAAAAGTATGGGCACCCTTATCAATTTCTTGATTTGAACACTCCTAACTACTTTTTACTGACTTACTAAAGCACTAAATTGGTTTTGTAACCTCATTGAGCTTTGAACTTCATAGGCAGGTGTATCCAATCATGAGAAAAGGTATTTAAGGTGGCCACTTGCAAGTTGTTCTCCTAGTTGAATCTCCTATGAAGAGTGGCATCATGGGCTCCTCAAAACAACTCTCAAATGATCTGAAAACAAAGATTATTCAACATAGTTGTTCAGGGGAAGGATACAAAAAGTTGTCTCAGAGATTTAAACTGTCAGTTTCCACTGTGAGGAACATAGTAAGGAAATGGAAGAACACAGGTACAGTTCTTATTAAGCCCAGAAGTGGCAGGCCAAGAAAAATATCAGGAAGGCAGAGAAGAAGAATGGTGAGAACAGTCAAGGACAATCCACAGACCACCTCCAAAGACCTGCAGCTTCATCTTGCTGCAGATGGTGTCAATGTGCATCAGTCAACAATACAGCGCACGTTGCACAAGGAGAAGCTGTATGGGAGAGTGATGCGAAAGAAGCCGTTTCTGCAAGCACGCCACAAACAGTCGCCTGAGGTATGCAAAAGCACATTTGGACAAGACAGTTACATTTTGGAAGAAGGTCCTGTGGACTGATGAAACAAAGATTGAGTTGTTTGGTCATATAAAAAGGCGTTATGCATGGAGGCAAAAAAACACGGTATTCCAAGAAAAGCACTTGCTACCCACAGTAAAATTTGGTGGAGGTTCCGTCATGCTTTGGGGCTGTGTGGCCAATGCCGGCACCATAAATCTTGTTAAAGTTGAGGGTTGCATGGATTCAACTCAGTATCAGCAGATTCTTGACAATAATGTGCAAGAATCCGTGACGAAGTTGAAGTTTTCGCAGGGGATGGATATTTCAGCAAGACAATGATCCAAAACACCGCTCCAAATCTACTCAGGCATTCATGCAGAGGAACAATTACAATGTTCTGGAATGGCCATCCCAGTCCCCAGACCTGAATATCATTGAAAATCTGTGGGATGATTTGAAGCGGCTGTCCATGCTCGGCGACCATCAAACTTAACTGAACTGGAATTGTTTTGTAAACAGGAATGGTCAAATATACCTTCATCCAGGATCCAGGAACTCATTAAAAGCTACAGGAAGCGACCAGAGGCTGTGATTTTTGCAAAAGGAGGATCTACAAAATATTAATGTCACTTTTATGTTGAGGTGCCCATACTTTTGCATTGGTCAAATTTTGTTTAAATGCGGATTGCACATTTTCTGTTGGTACAATAAACCTAATTTCAATCCAGAAATATTACTGAGTCCATCAGTTATTAGATATATGAAACTGAAATAGCTGTTGGAAAAACCCAAATTGTTATAAAGAAAAAAGGTTAACATTAATAGGGGTGCCCAAACTTTTTCATATGACTTTAATGTAATGATTGCAGTATACTGATGGCATGTATACAACCTGCATATACAGGTGTGACAGCGCACATATAGAGACAGGCTGCATATTAATTGTCCCTTATTTCTTTATATTCTTAGTCCTCCCCAAGGAGATGGAAAGGCCGGGTCCAGCACCCTTCCACCCGTCAAGTCAAAGGCGACTTTTATTGAAGCCGACAAATACTTTTTACCCTTTGAGCTTGCATGCCAGTCCAAGTGCCCGCGGATTGTAAGCACATCTCTGGATTGTTTGCAGGTCTGTATTTTGCGCTAATTATTTTATTGCTTTTCTTTATCAGTCTTTGGATTTCAGAGGAGTCTGCCACCAGCTTTATGATCACCAAGGCAATAGCCGTGTGGGTTAGAATGGTAACACACAAGCTAAAATACGCATTTTACTGCGGATATACACTTTCCATTGTAGAGAGAGAGAACTTTAACCCCTTCACCTCCGGGTGATTTTTTTTTTTGTTTTTTTTTTTTGTTTTGCTCCCCTTTTTCCAAGAGCCGTAACTTTTTATTTTTTTATTTTTCCGTCAATCTTGCCATATGAGGGCTTATTTTTTGCAGGACAAGTTGTACTTTTAAATGAATCCATGTGTTTTACCATATAGTGTACTGGAAAACAGCAAAAAAATTCCAAGTTCGTAAACAATTGCAAAAAACGTGCGATTGCATGATGGTTTATGGGATATTTTATATTCACCGTGTTCACTATATGGTCAACCTGATGAGTCGGTGTGATGCCTCAGGTCGGTATGAGTTCGGTGACGCCAAACATGTATAGGTTTAAGTTTATCTAAGGGGTTAAAAAAATTCAGATGTTTGTCCAAAA